>NC_089314.1:19508013-19818013 GCF_036669915.1 Pocillopora verrucosa
CGGACTACTTTTGACACTTAAGGGAACCTGACTTTCTCTATTTGAAGACCTCTTTACACCTTGAACTCACCTGTCCAGGAAAACGAAGACAGGTGGTAACCCCACTCATGGTCGTCGATATGATATGATTCAGATCCGAGTACGTTGTGGTGCCAAGTTTAAGCGTCCTAAAACAAATATCGTACAGTGCTTCATTATCAAACGAGAACACTTCATCAGTGGTCTCAATCAGCTGGTGAACAGCTAGAGTGGCATTATAAGGTTCAATAACAATCTCAGAAACTTTCGGCGAAGGAAAAACACTGATGGCGCTCAGAATCCGATCTGGATATTCCTCTTGTAGATGGTAAAGTATCAGAGTACCGAGCCCAGATCCCGTGCCGCCGCCCAGGGAATGGGCAATTTGGAAGCCCTGGATCGAGTCACATCCCTCGGCTTCTTTTCGCACCGCGTCCAAGACCTCTTCCAAGAGATTGCATCCATTTGTGTAAAAACCTTTCGCCCAGTTATTTCCTGCTCCACATTCCCCTGTGTTAAAAAAAATTAACTTTAGGTTTCTGTATACTCAGTCTACTCTGGGGATAAACGGTGTGTGGGGCACTTCACTATACGAACTACTTACATTAATCCTTTAACTCCCAAGATCTCATTAGTAATTCTCCTAACTGTCTACCACACAGTTCTTGTGATGTTAGTTTGGAGAATTCGGTATTGCATCAACTTATAATCCCCTAATTGATATTTTTATTTATTCTCATCTCTTATCTGGTTGATATTGTATCGATGTTGTACGGAGAAATTCTGTATTGGTCACTCATAGGAGTTAAACGGTTAAGGGATCGGTCATTATTTATCGCCTGGGGGAGGGGGGGGGAGAGGGAGAAAATCGGAGGATTTTGATTGTGTCACGATAAAATTTTCCTGATCTCTTCATAGGGCTCTTTGATATTTTATGACCTCCCTTCTTATTGGCAGTTAAGTCTGTTGGCGACGACTGATCCCTCCCTATTTCCCCCCTAAAAACCATGTGACCCTCCTCCTCCTCCTCCCCCCACCCCCCCCCCCGCACCAAAATCATCCGCCCCTGAGGTGATTAATGATAAAGACTGGTCCTTAAGAGCCACTGTCTCTTGAATCTGATTTCCCAGCCGAATAGAAATAGCTTTTATTTTTAAGAGAATCGCAAAGGAAAAACCGGTCGTCATAAAGAAGATAAAAATGGAAAGAGGAATCAGGAACCCAAAGGATTATTACACAAGACTTAATCTTTTCCGCACTTCTAAAAGAAAAAAAAAGCAAAAAAAAAAAAAAAAAAAAAAGGACGGTGGAGTACGTAATATTGAATAGTGGCTCCAGTAAGTCGAGAGGTGTGTTCTGACATTGTTACTCATCTCATTTGAGATACGATTAATTTTGATGTCATTTTTGTAACGAGCGTGGGAAAAAAGGAAAACAGAAAATTCTGAGCCCCCCTACGAGGAATCGAGCCGTAGACCTTGGGATTTCACGGCCCGACGCTCTACCACTGAGCTACATTGAATATAGTTTGACGGGGTATTACCACTTTCAGCACGCTTTCATGAAAAACGTCCTGCTTACTGTTAGGTCAGTAATAACTAAAGGAAGCACAGAAATAATCAACTGGGCCCGTTTAACAGTGTCACAATTGTAACGCGAAATGGCTTGGAATATATTTGTGAAAAAAGGCGTTGTGTTATACAATCTAAATATATCTTCTCTAACAGAGCTTTGAAACTGGAAATCGTACAAACAGCACAATGAAAGAGGTCGTAATACTCAAACCACGGGTCAAATGGAGGCCATAATTAGTTTTAAAGATAAGGATGACTGAATTCTTCCTTGGTTCGCAAGACATTGAACGAGAGGCATGCATGATTTGTTAACACGAGTATTAAAATTTTATTCTGCCGATTGGCTAGTGCCTGTTGTTTCTATATCCAAAAACTGGTTTGGCAAGATAAGCTGCCAAAAGCAGAAGACAACTGTTTCAGCCTCTAAGGTTTATGCCGACATCGTTCAATAAATCTGGATCAGCTGGGTCAATTAGCTTTTTCTTTTTCTTTGTTAATAAGTTATTAAACAACAGTTTATTGATGGGGCAAGACTCCGGGGTATTTAATATCTGTGTTCAATTGGCCGTATCATGCGCGTCTAAGCCACAGCTGATTTGTGTTGAAATTTGGCAAGCACTAAATTTCTCAAAGCAGTTGATCCTATAGAGAAAAAGAAATATTGATACGAAGCTTTTAAAATCGGACGTTTTCTAAAGGATGCCCAAGATTATTAAATATTCTTTCAAAAAGTCTGTACAACAAAAGGTGTCGTGAAGTCTAATAAATTTCCCTACATACTAGCATGTTCTTCGCGGGCTCGTGACGACATGTCGTGCGTTGCAAAACAAAATGCAAATTGCGTCTTTTCTGAAAAAGCTAGTGGTGCGGATGAGAAACAAATTAGCGTTCTTCTCTGAAGATTTTGACAGGTGAACAAAGACAAGTACCGTAAGAAAACCGCTAATTTGAAGCGATTATTAAACGCTTTTTGTTTATGTAGTTTTTTCAAGAAAATTGAGTGAGGAGGAAATGTCAAATGTGCCTATTTGCGAAAAAAATTTGGCTGTAGGCGTTTTAGGAATAGTAACGATAGCAAAATAACAATGCCGGTTAGGAAGCAATAATTAAACGAGACTAACATGATCGTTGCATTCTCACTTCGGAAAGAAATGTATGTATAATATTGAATAAAATGAAGTTTACTGTGAAAAATAACCAAATTTCTCAAAATAAACTAAATTATATTTGTTTTATCATAATACGCTGAGTTTTCGTTCGACAATTCTGAATGAGTTTCTTGCGTCAGCTGGGTCACGCACAGAAAGGCATGAAATACAGAAAGGTTAGCTGCAATTAAACGCACAAAACAGCTGAAGATAGTGGAAAGTTATAAATGTGTGATTTAATTTTGATCTTATTCCTTCAAGTAGTCGATGAAGTCTCAAATTTTAATAACGCAAGAATAAGAGGGGCAATATTGATTCAAAAATGTTTTATCTCTTCGATGAAGTTCCCGTTAATTACACAATCTACTCACATGTTGTAAAAGTGAAAACCAAACTTACCGAAAACAAAGTTATCGGGTCGGAAAACTTTTCCAAACGGCGCAGAGCGAAGCGAGTCCATCGTACCTGACTCCAAGTCGACAAGAACAGACCGTGGTACATATCTACTTTCTACCCGGAAAAAATGAAAGACTCAAAATTAAATACAGCACTATTCAGACTTTTACAGCATGCATCACAGTACGAATTCGACTTGGCCACGATAAGGGAACTTAATAAGAAGTTTTTGATAGCAGAATTACCATTCACTACTCACCAGCACCCTCAGCAAAATAAACATCAATTTTCTCCAACTGGGAATTACAGTTCCCTATGTAGCGTCCTTCTTCGTCTATTCCATGTTCAGAGCAAATGATTTCCCAAAGCTGCGACAAGAGCGGACATTTAGGATTACGAAGTGTAAAATTAAACCACAGACAAAAGAAATAAAGCCCCTTTAAATTTCGTAGCAACACGCAAATTAGTGCCAGAACATCAAACCACCTTGTAACCAATTTGGTTTCCACACTGACCGACTTGGACGTTGATAATTTCCCGCATTACATTGAGAAGCACGAGGCGTCTTTCCCTCGCATGAACCCACAGTTTGGGCTCATTTCGTTGTCGGAAATCAGCCTCTATCTAGCCCGTTCGACCGGACTATTGATAAATCTGCGTCTTGTGCGATAATATCAATAATTAATGTTTTCCTCTATCTGTTCTTTCAAAATCTGTGCGTGAACTAAAACAGGAACCAGAAACCGGTAGGTTTGTTGAATTTTGTCGAAACCCTCGTTTCCATGCCCTAGACACTTCCGGCTGGTTGTTTTCACCCGGGTCTCTTACACTACCATATGTACACTTTGTTTTCCTACTCCCCCTTTCAATCAAAGTCAAACCAACTCAAATATTTAAGAAGAATGTGATAAAAGAAGAGAAAAAAATACTCTCCGCGAGAAGTTCTCTCATCCTTTGTCAAAAGCTCAAATGGAAATTCTGGTTCTAACTAAGAGAGTTCAGCAACTCGGGTGCATTCTTCCTTAAACCAGCGGGTGATATTATATTTTTGCGGGCAACTTCGCTGACGTATGAAATTATATTGCAGTCAGTCGCGAATTGAGTCAAATCTTGGCATTCCTCCGTTCATTCCGTGTATTGGCTCGACTCTCATTCTGTCGATGTTATTGTAAAACGTTTTTGACTTCCTTGCTTTAGTGACTCGTAATTGATTGCAAGCTTACTCTCCTAAATTTCAGGCGCAAGTCAAGACCCGGCCGTGTGTCCAGAAAATTGAGAGCGACTGATGTCCAAACTACCGCGCGCTGCTATTGAAGAGAAAGGATGGGCAGTTCTTTTTTTTTTGGCTCAGTTTATTCTTTCCTCAGCTCAGTCTTCTTCTTTTTGTCAAATATTAAAATTTTTATCAGAGAAAAATGTGAGAAAAAAAGGGTCTCGTTAACTCTTCAGAGGATGAATAGCCATCCCTGAAAACATACGAACACAGAAATGCAAACGTTTGGAACTATGCAAGATATCTTCAGCTCCTCTCTGTTCAACTGGAGTCATCCACATCATTCCTCGCGACAGATTAAAAAGTGACTCTTCTTCTGGAATATTTTCCCATACTTTCAGGTTTTCAGGCACTTATCCATAAAAAGTAGCCCAATATCTAGGCTTTTGACATAATCATGAAAATTCTAATATCGCACGAAAACGTATGTTTTCTTCAGTGCTATTGCCACTACTAAGTTTTAACAAATACAGATTCTCTAAGAGTTTCACATGTTACAATAACGGCAATATCTGGCAAATCACGCTACACTCAAATATACAAAAATTTAATTTTCCACAGCCATTAATAAGGTCCTACCGAAACATCTCGTTTCTTCTTTTACGGAAGAGCTGCTCTTAACTTTCCTGGCACATTTGTTTCCAATTCAAATATATTGGACTATATTTACTTTTGCCTCGATGAATCAATACCACAAAAACGCAATTCAAAAATACATCAAACTTTAATAACAGCCCTTTAAGTAATATCCTTTACAGTGAAAACGATCTCAAGAAATAAGAGGAGTTCTTATGCTGCCTCTCCCTCTTCTTCTTCTTCACAAACTCCCTTCCTCTTCTGCTGGCATCCTGGTACTGCTGATACTCCGACACAAGATCATTCATGTTCGATTCAGCCTAAAAGAGAGTTGAAACGTTTGTGGCAATCAAATCCAATTCTCAGAACATGCATTTTAATCTCAGAGCATGCATCAAGTTGTTAAGCTATGATATTTGACTCCTGGATAGAAGGAAACTTTGACAAGTACATTAATGAAATAGGAATGATGACGCATTCTCAGATGATTATACTACACGCACATTGAACTAATTCAAAACGAGTGGCAACTGCTTCGAGAATTTTGGTCTCAAAACGGAGCTCAAACTTTTTTTTCCGTTAAGTCCTTCTTCTCTCTTGATATGATATTTTTCACCCAAGTCAGGACAAAAATGCACATTATTTACTAAAGCTCACTATATCGAATAGGCCCAAAACTAGAAGGTTGCAAACGGGTTTGAAAATTTAAACTATCCAGGAAATGAATAATACATAAAACCATTGAATATCCCCTTATATAGCGAAATATTGTCATATCACCTCAGTGAACTCCATCTCATCCATACCCTCTCCAGTGTACCAATGCAAGAAAGCTTTACGCCTGAACATAGCGGTAAACTGCTCACTAATGCGTTTGAATAATTCTTGAATGGCTGTGCTGTTACCGACAAAGGTAGCAGACATTTTCAGACCGCGAGGAGGAATGTCGCAGACGGCTGTTTTGACATTGTTGGGAATCCATTCCACGAAGTAGGAGCTGTTCTTGTTCTGCACGTTCAACATCTGCTCATCAACTTCCTTCATGGACATACGGCCACGGAACATCGCTGCAACCGTCAAATAACGTCCATGCCTTGGATCACAGGCAGCCATCATGTTTTTAGCATCAAACATCTGCTGGGTAAGCTCTGGTACTGTGAGTGCACGGTACTGCTGGGATCCTCTGCTGGTGAGAGGAGCAAATCCAGGCATGAAGAAGTGAAGACGCGGGAAAGGAACCATGTTCACTGCTAATTTCCTAAGATCGGCATTCAGCTGGAAAATGTAAGAGAAAAATTCGTTGAAAACTGAAGGTCTTAAGCTGGTTCTGATTTTATAGATGGAGAATTTTACCTGGCCAGGAAATCGCAAGCAGGTTGTGACGCCGCTCATCGTAGCTGACACAAGATGGTTCAAATCTCCGTAAGTTGGTGTGGTGAGCTTCAGAGTTCTGAAGCAGATATCGTACAGGGCCTCATTGTCGATGCAGTAGGTTTCATCCGTATTCTCTACCAATTGGTGAACTGACAACGTAGCATTGTAGGGCTCCACAACGGTGTCTGATACTTTTGGGGATGGTACGACGCTGAATGTGTTCATGATTCTGTCAGGATATTCTTCTCTGATCTTCGAAATAAGAAGGGTTCCCATGCCTGAGCCGGTGCCACCGCCCAGTGAGTGTGTGAGCTGAAAGCCTTGAAGGCAGTCACAACTCTCGGCTTCCTTACGAACAACATCGAGTACAGAGTCTACCAACTCAGCTCCTTCGGTATAATGGCCCTTTGCCCAGTTGTTTCCAGCTCCGCTTTGACCTGTTAAGAACAGAAAAAAAAAATACAGCATTATTCGTAATTCATTGTTAGTAATAAAAGTTTGGTTATTACTTTGCTGCTAATGTTACTCAGTTGACTGAACTTTAGATGCTGACATATGCATCCAAGAATGGTACGTTTCCTTAAATAGCGACGTAATAACAGGAAAAAAAGCTTTAATTTTCGTCTTAAAAACTTGCCTCAGTCACTCATATGGCTAGAGACTTTGTACCCTAAACAGGTTAGGGCGTGAGAAGAGAAGTTTTCGTATTGTTTACCCTTTGCGAATATTTCTCTTACAGCATTCTTTGATATTATTATTCCTTCCCCCGTGCGCAGATTTAGATAAAGCCTGCTTCTATCTCTTGGCAAAATGTTTTGCAAAATGGCGCCCAAGTTTTAGTCTCAACATTAAAACTTTAAGTGTGTAAGTAAAATGCTGAGAATCTAGCATCAAAATTTTAAAGGCTTTACCTTTTGTTCTTGCAGATTTAAAAGCTAGATAAATACAATGTCATAATCGCAGTTGGTGGGTCAGAATTGGAAGGAATTTTATTTATAAACTAAATACCTGTTTGGCGACTCAGCGGGCTTAACAGGTCGCCATAAATTTTACATGAGGTTGAATGAAGTTATTTCCTTAGAGACCACATTTTACTCACCGAAAACAAAATTGTCGGGTCGGAAAATCTGTCCGAATGGACCAGAACGGACTGAATCCATTGTACCAGGCTCCAAATCGACAAGAACCGCTCTGGGCACATATTTCCCTCCTAGAGTTTTGAAAACAAGCAAGTAGTACCAGACTCTGTGTTCAAATGATCAATCTTCAAGGTTCTTAGTGAATGAAAAGCGACAGTTTTCTGTTTTTTACCTTATTCTAAGTAAAAATTGGAAAAAATACCTGTAGCTTCGTTGTAATAAACGTTGATCCTTTCCAACTGGAGGTCAGAATCTCCATGGTAGGTTCCTGTTGGATCGATGCCGTGCTCGTCCGAGATGACTTCCCAGAACTGAATTGAAAGAAAGGCGCAAAAAAGTGACGAGTGAGCGTCTTAAATAAACATGACCATGAATTTACCTCTCCTAACCTTTGCACCAATTTGGTTGCCACATTGGCCAGCTTGAAGATGTACAATTTCACGCATTTTTGGTTTCTCTCGCCTTCACGACACACACTTCAAGGAAAAACTGGTTGTCTTTTGATGTTGTAAAACGCGTCAGTGGTTTCTGACGTATTACATTACCATGGAGATTTGTAATGACTGGCGAATAAACGAAAAGCGCGCGAAAACAGCGCGAGCCGCGTTAAACACGGCGCTAAAAATTAAAGTGAACTTGGAGGGGTTTTCCTGCTCAAATTTTTTCGCTCGATCAAACGTTCTCTTCATGTTAAGCCATTTTTCCTTCTTTACAAATTCCTACAGTTCTCGATTTAAGTATATTCCCAGCTACTTACAGCGTATGACCATGACTGTAATAACTTTAATTGCGCTGTATTGTGAGGATAGTAAACTCTCAAATCGTTTCTACACCGGGTTTGCTTTATTACAAGCCATGGTATATGGGGCGCCAAATCAGTCAATATTCCCTCTGTGTTTCTGTGACTCAGTTTACTTTCTATATGGTGAGTTCGACTTGTTATAAGGTCAAATTTTTTTTTATATGGTCAACTTTTTACTTTTTATACGGTCAACTTTTTACTTTTTATATCGGTCAGTGTCAAGGGCAGACTGCAGATTTCAGACTGCAGACTGTAGACCGGGGGTAAAATGCTGACTCGGTTCAAAAACGACCCGCTTCCCCGGAAAAACTGGGATCGAGGCTGCGTAAGTTGTGAGAGGCTGGCAATAATCGTCATGGGGATTGATGTTTCGAACTTCACGTCCTGGTTTTGGCGTTGACATATTGTTCTTGAGGTAAGAACAATTAGAAACGTAAGTGTTGGAATATGCAGTTCACAGTTAGCTAAACACATTTCCTCTATTCATCATATAAGGAATAAACAGTTCTGCTGAGTAACATTAGGTTACTTTAACATACATGTAGCTCATGTATAATTTGTGCGGCCTTAAAAGTAGTAGCGATAGACTTTCATTGCACATGGGCAATTTCGATTACTTGGACGATAAAAACCTGTTTCTCGTACCTTCGTTTTGTGCTGCGAAGGTAGGCGTGATTTTGGAATGGTGCTTTGTATCAGAAGCTTCAAGACATTCAACACTTCGCTCTTGCGCTTCACGATCAGGTCGATACCGCGGTCATAAAAGGTTGATTGTTTTAGAACAGACTCTGCATTTTACACTCAGTCTGCGGTCTGCAGTCTAAATTTTACACTGACCGATATAAAAAGGAAAAAGTTGACCATATAAAATTTGAGTTGACCATCTATGAAGTAAAAAGTTGACCGTATAAAAAGTCGAATTGACCACATAAAAAGTAAACTGGGACACAGAAATACAAAGAGAATATGGACTGGTTTGGCGCCCCTAGCACGCGATAAGGCTGTTTCAGGGCATGAAGACGTTTTAAGATATTCTTGTATTTTGAAAAGGAATAGTACACAGGATAAACCTAGAGTAGCCTCTTGCAACGAGTTTTGCTCCCTTTCTACCCTATTACCCCTAGGATTTTTATCAGGGTGGCAATGCATTTTTGGAATGAGCCACAGGAATCCTTCACAAGAACTTATGGGGCACTCCACCCATTGAGCGGCGTGAATGTCGTGGTGGAGCAATTTATTTTGCGCTTCAAAGTGTTACCGTGCAGCCCTACACGATACCTTTCTTCCTCTCTCTCGTATGACGCAGGTCGCAAACGCAAATATTCAGAAAATTTAGAGAAAAGACGAAGATAATTATGTTGCAGGAATTTGTTGTCTTTATTGACCAAAAACCGTTCACAATTTAAAATACGGAAAGACCAGTTTAAATTCTGTTACTACGGAATCAAATTTTCAGAGTGTTTCAAGGTTCTATCTACATTTTATGAAAAAAAAAAAAAAGCTGAAGAGAGGTTTTCAAGTTTAGTTATTTGATAGAACAAAACCAGTGGTTCTACTGAAACGAAGTAAGCAGTTAGAACATCCTGTTTACTTTCTAGATAAGAAAAAGTTCATGTGTTTCCTGCGAATTGTTACTTTATGTCTTCACACAGTTTATGCAGCATCTTCATCTCCAGCCTTTCCTCCTCGTCAAACTCTCCTTCGTCTTCTGCTGTGGCATCCTGGTACTGTTGGTACTCAGAAACAAGATCGTTCATGTTGGATTCAGCCTGTAAAAGTAAAAGAATTACGCCTCATTAATTGAAGGGAAAATTGGTTGTAATATGTTGAAGATCCACGCACAACAGTCGCTCAATTCATTCTCGATCAGCTTGAAAAACAAGATCTTTACCTCAGTGAACTCCATCTCATCCATACCCTCTCCAGTGTACCAATGCAAGAAAGCTTTACGCCTGAACATAGCGGTAAACTGTTCGCTAATTCGCTTGAACAGTTCCTGGATGGCTGTGCTGTTGCCGATGAAGGTAGAGGACATTTTCAGTCCACGGGGAGGGATATCACAGACAGCGGTCTTCACGTTGTTGGGGATCCATTCCACAAAGTAGGAGCTGTTCTTGTTCTGAACGTTCAACATCTGCTCATCAACTTCCTTCATGGACATACGGCCACGGAACATTGTTGCCACAGTTAGGTAACGTCCATGCCTTGGGTCACAAGCAGCCATCATGTTCTTGGCGTCAAACATCTGCTGGGTAAGTTCTGGTACTGTGAGTGCACGGTACTGCTGGGATCCTCTGCTGGTGAGAGGAGCAAATCCAGGCATGAAGAAGTGAAGACGCGGGAAAGGAACCATGTTCACTGCCAACTTCCTGAGATCAGCATTCAACTGTGAAATATAATAGGAGTAAAATTAGCTTTGAAACCTACGTTGCTTCAGTTCCTATCTCTTTCTGAAGCGAACAATTTAAGATAGGTAACTTTTAAATAAAACATTTAAAAAGGAAAAAGGTGAGGGAAAAACTCACAATAAAAAGTAAGATTGTAATTTATTGCTAGAGCACTTGCTGGGATTGTGTGTTCGTGGTATGTTTATTTTTCTCGTTAATACAAAGAGGTGGAAAAACACAGGCGTTGTACTATTCAATCAGTTCATAATTGAAAGAGTGAACAGTTTAATCCTATTACAGCTCTTGCTGATCTTATGCAGACTTCGTGTGGCATTTATTCAAGGATTTTTTAAACACCGATCGCAAACTGCTTGATAAAATCGAAACAACTGTCACCTCTTGCTGTGTTCCGTTCGCAGCGCTACAACTTGCTTAAGGCATTGCTCACGCAACATGACCAGAATGTAAAAAAAAAAAAAATAGAACCCCACAAAAACAAAACGTTTAACCAGATTCTGTATGAATATGGTTTTAATTATCACTCGTAAGAATTTTGTTTGTGTTTGTTGACATGGAAAGATTTGCTCGACTGATTTTCGGTTCGCTTGGCGACGCTTTAGTTTACAGTATAGCGGCTTGTTGCTATGCTGTACAGATCTTTGAGAGCAAACGGCAAAATCAGCACTTTTTTGGGAAGAAATAAGCTCGCCAGAAATCACAAACAGAACATAAATCGCTTTGAAAAAGGAAGGTTTCAATAATCTTCAGAGATATTTTAGACCTTAGATGCGAATCTACAAAACGATTTCTGCTTCTCGTAACATGGCTTGGTTCGTGTCACAATAAATTTTTTCCAGGCGATTTAAACTTTCGATTTTATTTTTTGCCTCCTCACTGTTAAGCATCTTCCTAAACTTATTGTCATGAAAGGCTTGAAGATGGTATCCTTTCGTTGCCGTAATCAATAATTTAGAGCAATCTAGTCTTGTATTCTTAAAGGACGCGTTCCTGAATAGGCCCTTTCTTTCCCAATTCAACAAACCAATAAATTATTCTACCATAATTTTTCATAACCTTGTTGCTGACGTTGAAAGAAAATGGACAGAATCTGTTGTTATCATCCCCTAGAATAAGAAATTTTCAGACAAGAAGAGCAGCTGCTTGTCGGAGACAAGTCGCCAAACTAAGCCGCTTATCATAATCATAGTTTGTTTGAGTAGTCAAAGCAGTAATCAAAGTTGTCTTTCCACGGCGTGGTTTAAAGCAGAGACTGCACACGTTTTGCTTACGCTCAGCTTGTAACTGCACTTTAATCTTAATTTTGATTTTTTTTCTCGAAAAAACGAGGGGACAAAGGTAACGGCAATTTGGAACGCATGACAATCACTGCCGTTTTCGACCCTTCCACGAATGACAAAATTAATGCGTAGCTGTTCCTTGAAGAGTCTTTCTTGAGCCCGATATCAGTCCCAAACGTTAAATATCGCTAAATACGCGCGTTTTTCCCAATAAATCTAGCTTTCCGAAAACTAGAAACATTTTCTGATAGTGTGCACGCGATTTATAGTTTCAACTGATAATCGATAACCACTGGCTGCGCGCCCATTTCTTAACCGTTAAGAATACTGCTTTCTTCGTTAAAATTTCGTCAGTGATCGATTTTGGAGAATAAATCGACATTTACCTGGCCAGGGAATCGAAGGCAAGTTGTTACACCGCTCATGGTAGCTGATACAAGGTGGTTCAAGTCACCATAGGTTGGTGTGGTAAGCTTCAGAGTTCTGAAGCAGATATCGTAGAGTGCTTCATTGTCGATGCAGTATGTTTCATCGGTGTTCTCAACCAACTGATGGACGGACAGTGTGGCGTTGTAAGGCTCCACAACGGTGTCTGATACTTTTGGTGATGGCACGACGCTGAATGTGTTCATGATTCTGTCTGGATATTCTTCTCTGATCTTCGAAATAAGAAGAGTTCCCATACCCGAGCCGGTTCCGCCGCCAAGCGAGTGTGTGAGTTGAAAACCTTGCAGACAGTCACAGCCTTCTGCTTCTTTGCGAACCACATCGAGTACAGAGTCTACCAATTCGGCTCCTTCGGTGTAGTGTCCTTTAGCCCAGTTATTTCCAGCTCCGCTTTGACCTACGATGAAACGTGGCGATGTGTCAATTCGTTAAACAGATATTAGGGTGTAGCTGTCGAACGAGTCTTACGATCGATTATTTTTAACTGTGAAATCGAAACTTGAACTTACCGAAGACGAAGTTGTCTGGCCTGAAGATTTGTCCAAAGGGACCTGAACGGACGGAATCCATCGTACCAGGTTCCAAATCGACAAGACAGGCTCTGGGAACATACTTTCCACCTAAAATATTTGATGAGTCGACAACAATGGTTAGCAGGGCCGAACGTTAAAATATAGAGCCAATGCGGCCACAAAATGGTTTGAAAAGAGGATCTAGATGATCAAACACCACAATTTGACAGTTACCTGTAGCTTCATTATAATAAACGTTGATCCTTTCCAACTGGAGGTCGGAATCACCGTGGTAAGTGCCAGTTGGATCAATGCCGTGCTCATCCGAGATTACCTCCCAGAACTGAAAAGCGAGAGTAAACTTGAGCGCAAACGAACGAAAATCTTATATTTCTGACTTTAGATATGTTCTAACCTTAGCTCCGATTTGGTTACCGCACTGGCCAGCCTGAAGATGAACAATTTCTCGCATCTTTGAAAATTTTTTCAGCGAACGTTGAAGGTTCTACTTTCCCTTGTCTTAAAGTTTGCAAAATGTCGTCGGGGAGATTGTGGCGCGGTTTTATTTAACGACTAATTTATGCGAGGCTTCGTGTGTCAACAATAGGCTCACATCCATATACAGTAGTGCTTTTGTGACGTCATTAAGGCTAGCCATCGAATGTTGTTGATGGTGTTTATTGGTGATCATGGTAAAACTCGACACCTGAAAGCTATTGTGCGAAAGACAAAGCTAAATAAAAGCTTAACCAATAAAAATCCTGCTGCGGTAACACATGATGTCTTTGAACAGGCAAAATGCAAATTTCAGTGGCGTTAGTGACAACAGTTTTTCTTGAGGAGACCGCAATAAACCGCACTTAAACATTATTGTATGATATTCTCTTATTACAATTTCTCACTCTGTGTCTCTACGAAGGTTGTCACGGTGTCTGCCGCTGCGATACTCAACAGGACATCTTATGATGAATTTATGCGATACTGAACTCATGCGGCGTAATAAATTTATGTCATCTGGAACGTGTCATATCATAGCAACGGAAGGGGTGCGGCTCATTAAATTCGCTCTAGTATCTTGAGCATTCCGCTCTGGCATAGCAGCCGCCCCCTTTCCTCCCCTTCCCGTCCCAGATTTTTTTTTTGTGGGGGGAGGGGGTGTTTGTACACCGGCTGGTCGAGATAGGACATCTTTTCATAACTTTTTTACCCATCATTTCGAACACCAGATGGAAAAAAATAAGGTTTCTTTGGTGTACTTTTCTCTGATTTTACATTCCGGAGAGCAGTGTAGTATGAAATTATTTACGAGGGCCGTCGCGAGTATTTTAATTAACGATAGTAGACTGCCGGTAATGCTAAATTAATCGTGCTCGATATCACACTTGTTAACTATCATTTTTTTTCCTAAGAATCAATATATTTGTTTTTCAGGAGATCTTATCATTGAGAGGAAAAGTTTTAATTTTTCATTTTTCGTGCGGCGACCACAGGAACTGCACTGCACGTCATAACCCTTTTGACTACTTTGACTACATTATTCGAACAAGTCCGATTGAGATAAATCACTTGTACTAAAACAACTGATGCAATATTCGTTATTGTTTCTAACATAGCATAACTTTAATATAAATTAACCAACCATACAATTTTAGAGTGTCAAAAATCGTTATATCATGCTGCGAACTCGACTGTGAAATGAGAAACAATGTCAAATTATAAGTGTTCACAGTGTATGGCAATAGCCAAGTCTCCAGATTTTAATAGTTTAGAAGCGATAATTTCCTTTCAAGTTGTTTTCTTCTTCACATTCGTTTTCCATCAAGCTCTACTGAATTCGTCTGGCACTTCAGCGACGTACATTGAGAAATTTTTTTTCTCCCCAACGTTTAGTGAGAAAAGGAACGAGCTGAATCGAAGGTTAGTACTACGTAATTTGAATGAATATATCAAACGAGTTCCATCGTCTTAACATCGACAGTCGACAGTAACAAAGGCTCGAAAGGAGACTAATACAGCTGTACTATCGGTCGAGAGTTTGGCTCATTAAAAAGTGCCCTTTGTCGAGTGTCAGCTAGAAATTCATTCGTCGCATGCACGTCACAGGAATTTTTGGTACGGCCTTCACCTCAGAAAGAGATCCAACATATAGTAGCCACTAAGCTACACTTTTTGTTATTTGAAGGAGATTGTATGATCGTTTTCATGCCATTTTTATCTTCGCCTTGCTCTTCCTGAACTTTCTACCTCCATATCACTTCCATGATATTTGGCAATTTGTCACCGTCCCAGACTGCCTCCTCGTTCGAAATCTCTGTGAGAGTCTGGTGAGAAGATCACGATGGAGTCTCTTCGTCCAAATCGGCAACTATTGAATCCAAAATTTGAAGGTTATAAACTAGCTTTGGACCCCCTGACACTGTCGTCCACTAGATTACTTTCTTCAGTGAATAATGTACCGCTCAGAGAGGAGTCGTTTTCTCTTCAACACATTCGAGCCTTTGGAAATCATAACCATCTGGTGATTGACTCTTGGACTGATGGCGGGAAAACTGAAGTTGTTTATTTCGTTAATGAAGACTACGAAGTTCAAAGGGCAGTTGTCAAAGTAAGTGAACCAATAAGTAAAATCGTGAGATACGATGAAAAACATCGAAAGGTGAAAATAATGTGAAATTGTTTCCTTGAACGTTTGTGAAACGTGAAGCTCTTTGTCAGTTTCCTCTCGTGTGGGTAAGGAGAATTTGATGGAGCATCAGAACCTTTTCCCAATAGTTAACTCTTGAACTCTAAGTAGTGATTAGAGTGTAGCCTCTCTTTGCAACGTCAATGTATTATTCAGCAGACAGACGATGACAACAGACAAAGTTGTCAACTAGATTGTCCTGTTTTGATTATTTATTTTGATGATCTGATTTGATCCATAACCTTTGTTCCCTAGATTTTAAAATTGGCATGGAAAACGATTGAAATAGATTTTGAAGTTTTTACTTAAAAAATGTGCAATATTTTGAATATTTAATGTTTATTTAATTTTCTTTTGTTTTAATACAAGGTTGGAATGCTCATAGAGGGATTGAAAATCTAAATATGCAACTTAAAGTGATAAAAAATATCTAACTTGTGTCTCTTTATAATTTTAAGGACACAGATGTTTCATCCATTGATACAGTATTCAAAACACCAGCAGTAGAAAAAACTGAAGAAAGCTTGAACTCAACACTGTTTCTTCCTTCACAATCTCTGGCTTGTTTGTGTGATGGGAGTGGGAAACTCTACTTGCTGCAAACAGGTGACAGAATAGGAGATTGTTCTCAGAATACAAGTTGGAAGGTAGGCTCAGTTTACCAGTTTGACCAGCCATCTTTGATCCTTCATGCTGTTCAAAGCCCAGAAACTGGATGTGTCAGTTGCTTGTTATTGAGTATCACCGAAAATGATGCTTCTACGTCAGTGAAAGATGCTCACAATGTTCATTTGGAGTTGATCACCTTTTCACAAGTGAATTGCTCAGCCACAGGTTCCATAAGTTACAGTTGCGAGATGCTGCAACAGTTCAGAGGTCACAGTGCACCAGTGTATGCTGGCATTGAGTGTGGTGGTACAGCTATTTTGGTGGCAAGTGAAAGACCATTTTCTCTGGTGAAAGGTACCTTATTTATTTGTGGAATTAACATTTGTTTGGAGTAGTGTAACAAGGAATATACTACATAACAACTCTGCATCTGAATTTAGCGATAGAACTCTGTTTAGAAGCTAAATATAGTTTCTTGTCTTTGAGGCATAATGAATGTAATTTGTGCAGTGATCACAATTGTTAACATCATCCCTTATCTGTTTGTCAATACTCTATCACCAGTATGAATAATGATCATCTCCATACTGCTTTCTGTATATTTCCCAAGGAGCTGACAAGGAGAGTTCATTTAAAAATCAAAGGCTAATTCAGTTAGTGATTATTTCCTTTATTCTCCTCACTTAAATGCACGATTCAGAGTTGATATTGTTAGGAGAAATTAGAAGCTAGTCACTCTTAGGGGTCCAAGGGTTAAGTTTGGTAAAGATTTTGGAAATAGAGAAGGTTCCTTTTTATCTGACATGACCTGTTTTTTCTTTTTTTGGAATAGGTGACAGCGAGGAAAAGCCATCAGGGTCATTTAACTCTGCAGATGATGGTATGGCTGAGATAAAGTCCCACAGTTCTTCAGCAATAGTATACAAATGGTCACAGGATAGTGAAGATGTCACTGTAAAATTTATTCTACCAGATGGCACCAAGAAAGATGATATAGCTTGTAATGTAACAGCAGATTCTGTGGACCTTCAAATTGGGAAAGAGATTTTGTTGAGTGGTCCTCTTTTTGCAAAAGTAAATTCAGAGGAAAGCACATGGACAGTCGAGGAAAATAGGTGACTTGCAGTACTTGTTTTCAGTCTTTATTTTTAAGTGTCTTTTCTCTCTACCCCTTTTCTTTCTCTGTCACAAAATAGTTATGTTTAGAATTCAACTGGCATCACAAGAAACCCTCTTAAGCATCTCAGCCAAGCAAAAATACTTAAAAATGGCTTGCACTCATTGGGAAGTGACATGTACTGTTCCATAATTATGAGAAATGATATTAGCAATTGATAATGCTTAACACTACTCAGTGTTCTCCTTTTCAGGCAGTAACTGGTAACATTTACTGCCTGTAGTACCTCTTATTACCGTTTAAAATTGCTTGGAATTCTTGAAAATTCAACTTGTAATAGGATTGCTTTACTGGTTTGAAAATTTATTTTACCTGTCATGCTTAAAATAAGGGAGAACACTGCTACTTCTTTTAATTACACATGTATCTAGAAAAGGAGAGATGGTAAATGTTTAGCTCTGTTGAGAAAGGATGTTACTCATGTTTTCACAATTGGGAGACAATTAAAAAATCTGTGTCCAGCCCACAGGGATTTTAATCTTTGGATTTTAATATATAGATTTAGCCAAGCCTAAGAGCAGAGCTCTTATTAGTTTATTTCCCAGCCTTACGTTACACTGAATAAAAACTGTAATAAAACTATCTACTGGCAAGTCTTTGTATTATATTTCAACCCAACCATTTCCTCAACATATTAACACTTACAAAGTAATTAGTCAGGGAAATGGAAAACTTGGATTTTATAATTGAATGTTCTACCACTTAGCTACAGAGTACTTGTTAGTGGACCGCAAGCATACCGGAAATTACATTGAGCCAGACATGACACAGAATATTTCTAATTATAAGGATAAGTTTGTTTTGTTTCTGAAACCTGGTGTAAACATTTTTAAAAACTTGCTGGTGAGTCACAAGCTTGCAGAAAGTAATACTTTGAAATAGACATGATACACACTATTTTCAATTACATATAACTGTGTCTTCTTTCTGAAACCTGTAGTAAACCTTTTTTTCTCCTCTGTAGTTTGGAACTGATACTTGTGAAGCAGGTTCAAGAACACCACTGGAGCAGTGTTGTTCAAGGTGATGACCGAGGTGTCTATGAGCTGGTAGGTGAGGAGGCACAGAGAGTGGAGGAGATTCACAATAGACTGGAACACCTCACATCAGACAAAATGGTATGTGAGATTTTCAACGCCTCAGATGTTCAGATGAGCTGTAAAATAATATCTTAAATCCCTAAGTGCAGCTCAATCTACAGTTAGCATCAAAATAGTTGGATTGCAACATTCTCAAATAGCACATCACTTTTAAGCTCTAAGGGGTTGCTCTTTATTGAACTTGACTAATGATCTACTTAAATGAGTGATGGGGAATTGCAGTATTGGATTTGGAATGGCTGTATTGTCTAAAGATTTGATAGACTCTAAACTTTATTTTTCAGTGCTGCCATGTAAGGTTTCCTGAGCACTGTTTACTATTTGTCCTGCAAATTGCACATTTGATGTTTTTAATGGTATTTAACTGGCCAATTATTTTGGAAAAAATCAGTATTACATTCCTATGTTGCTAAGTTCATCCCACGTAGCAATTTTTAGCAGAAAAAATTTATTGTGAACATCAAAAGTATTGATATTGTGTTGAATTTTTCAATCAATATTTGAAATCCAGGTGGAAAAGTCACGGGCAACTAAGATGTCATTTAGTAATGATGAATTTGAAGAATGTGATGCTTTCCCAGAGGATATTGAATATATTTTTCGGTTGGATGTTAAAACTGGAGAATTAACACACAAGGTATGTATTGGTAGTTAATTTTTTTTTTTTACAGGGCTCCTTCTATCAGATCATCTAATAAATGATTTGCACACCACTTGATGTAAGCTCCTCCAGAACTCTTTACCTACTCACAAAGGTTATGTGTAGAGCAAGTGACAAAAATGGACATCTTGAGAAATTCCTCTTACCTTCACTTTTACCATGAAGCAATATGTTTCTTCAGAATAAACTAGAAAGCTCTGATCAAGGGCTTATGGTGTGCTGGTGCTAACACAAGCTTTAGAAACTCTTCACAGTGGCCTATTTATATTTATCAACTCAGTTTATAAATCCTAATTATCTTTTAATACCCTGGGTGCAGCACTAAAGGCTCTTTAAAAACCCTTTTAAACTAGGTAATCTATTTGTGGTCTAGATTGTGAGCCCACCCGATTCCCGTGATAAGGTCATTCAAGTTCATGGCTGTTTACTTTGAATTTATGGTAATGGGTGATGCACATGTCTGACAAATTTTCTTTTCTTGTCAGGTTTGTTTAGCAAGTCATCAGTGGATCTTCAATGCATCACTTGATAAGAGTCTTCCTCCTGCCTTCTGCATACGTCATGATGTTGATGCCCTTGTGTGGCAGCCCAAGGCACACTCAGACAGTGAGGCTAACTGGATTCATACCGGAACATTTAATGCTTTAGGTTATGTCCAGGCTGCTAAAAGGGATCGCAAGTTCTCCACATGCGCCCCAGATCTGTCCTATGCTGTGATATGCGACAACACAAGACATGTTTATGTTTACCAACAACCTGTAGGGAGTGCTAAACATGCCAATCAACAAGTTGTAACATTGACAACTCCTGACAATGAAATCCTTGGGCTCCAAGCATCTAATAATAGGATTTTTGTCTTGACTAGACAAGCTGTGCATGTTGTGACAGTCAAGTAGAATGCTATGTCAAATATTAAGAAATTTCAAATTAGCTTTATTAATATAATTCACATACTGGTAGTCTGTATTTCCATGAATAAGTGCCCACACTCTAATAAGTGCTCACCCCTCTGCCATAATGTCAAAAAAGCACCACACCCCCTCAATTTTTTTAAATAGCAAGGACACACAGAAAGCCTGTTTTCCTTACCACTTAATAACTTTTAAGCTACAACTACAGCTGGAATCAGTAAAAGAAAAAGAATTTCTTTTATGTTAAGTCACTTCCAGTCCTTTCTATCATCATGTGCTTTCAGAGTTCCTTAATGTGAGTCTTTTTTTTCCTCTTGCGGTGCTAATTTAATAAGTACCCTCCTTGAATAAATGCCCTCCTTCCAATGAGCACCCTCCCTTTTAGCCAAAATTTTAAATAAAAGCCTGGGCACTTATTTGAGGAAATGCACTTTTTTTATTTGGAGTTTTTAGTTCCTTCTATTGTTGGAGGAGACTTGTAAAAATAGAGCCAGGTGACTTATGATGGGAAAATAGTTTTAAAACAATGAAAGTGGAGATTAACAATGGGAAAGGTCAAATTTTAATTTAATTTAATTTTTGTACCAATTGATATTCCATGAGGTGGCTCTTGTTGTCCAGTGTTTCCAAAAAGAATTGGAAATTAGAGTGTTGGTTTTTGTGGAGAGGAAAACCAAAGAACCTGGAGAACAAACCCTCGGAGCAAAGACAAGAACCCTTGACAAACTCAATCCACATGTGGCACAAAGTCTGGGAATGAAACCTGAGCTGCAGCAACAGGAGCAGAACACACTATCACTACAGCACCACACCCACTTCCTGTTTCTTTGTCAAAATTGCGCAAAATCTTATGACAGCAGAATATCTTTACAAATGAAATGAACAATGTCAACCTCTTTATTTCTTGTATCTCCATTAAAATTGTCTTTCCTTAAATAATTTTAAAATTATTAAAATATTAAAACTGTGTCACTGTGCATGAACAAGTTTCAAATGCGAGATATTTCTGATGAACTGATGGTAGCACCAAGAAGCAATGACAACCCTTTCATCTCAAGGTGGGATCATTTCATACATTCTCTACAACATTTTAACCCACTTTCAAACAAACAGCAAAAGAGAATTAAGAAAATCATCTCATTGGAACATTGTCTCGATATATATTAAAATTCTCACTAACAACCAATAAAGAAATGTGTGGCTACCAGTAAAGAGAATCTGCTCTAGATATTGGGAGTGAAAAGGTTTAAAGAGAAAATCATGGAGCTCTTGATTTTCCCTTCATTACGAACTTTGTAGATATTCAACTTTATGTATTGGAACTTTTTGATACTACATGTGATTATGGTCTCTTGTCTCTTCATAAAGATGACCATAGTATTAATTTCTGGCAAATAATATATACCAATGATACTTAATATCTTTATTACATGATGTAAGTACCTAATTAATCAAATAAACACTTAGTTATTTTGGCTCCCATCTTGCCAATATGTTAACACTGGTCTTTCATTGTGCAAGTGTAACTGATAACAATATTATCATACAGAAAATAACAAAATGTTGATTTTCTTAAAAGATTACAGGAGACCAATGATGGCCCTAAATATTCTACTAGCAAGATAGCACAGCTCCTACAATAAAGAGTTTTAGGGCTCAAGTCAGGAGAACAATCACAGCCCTCTGTTCAATGTTTGGAATTTTAATAAGATTAGATGGTGTTCCCTGCAAATACAGCAGCCTGTCATAGCTTGTTTACTAGGCATTAAACAAAATCATTGTAACACTGTTCACATTTTGTGATATAACTCAAAAAATATGTGCATATTTAATTAGTCAAAGGAAGCTTAAAGAAATTGATGTTCAATTTCTCTTGCTTGACAGCCTTGAGGTGAGATTTGGATAAACTCTTACCCTGCCTTATTTTGTCCAATATCTTAATTTTAAACCTTTACTAGCCAATGTTTTTGTAATAAATGGCTACCAAAAATCATTGGAGAACACTTCATAACCTACCCAAGTTTGCAGGATGTAAATTGTACATTGCCAATTTTATCTTGATTCATAAATCCTTAAATTCATATATTTTTACCATGATATTAATCACTGACAATAACTAGATATAATTTACACCAAGATATAAAGGGGTGAATTTGTTGATGATTCTAGTCAAACATTTTTGTCCTTTGCTTGAACTTGCACCAGGCGTGGTTGATCAACATATTCATTGCCGAAATACAGCACCACGTACAGTGTCATCATCACAGCACCACCCCAGAACAACACATAAAGAAATTGTACTCCATAATCAGCTGCAAGAAAAAAGGAGAGAGAAATTATTACATCACAGGAATGCCTTTCACACAAAGTTGAAGGTGTGCCCCAAAGTTGACTGATAGTAGGCTCTGTATTTGCATTAGCTCTGATGAAGGGCTAACCCTTGAAACATAAAACTTTTTGAAACTCTCTGCATTGGTCAATTTACATTATCAACTCAGGAGATAAAACAAACCCAATTGAAATTTTCTGCATCAAGGAGGCTCGGTTTGAGTTTCAAGCCCTGGCCAGGCTTATTATGTTGTGTTAATCTCTGTGCACACTGCTTCCCTGGGTACCAACTGGTGAACACTAAGGGAAATCTTCTGCAATACTAGGAAAGGACTAGCATGCTGTCCAGGAGAAGTGGACACTTGTGATTCCTTCGTCCTACCATGCAGGCCACAGCATGTACAGGTATGGTTACTAATTTATCATTATGATAGTATTTCTAAAAATTATGGTACATGGAAATGATCTACTTTTAAGTCACAAATGACCATTAGAGAATGATAATTGCTCACTTTGATTGCATGTTCCAAGGCACGAATTAAAATTGAGCAATTATTTAAAATTTTGTAGCTGTTTAAGATATTTAAACCAAACAAAATGTAGCTACAGGTGATGTTAAGTAATGAAAGTCGCAGAAAATCTACCATGACTGAAAGGCAGCCAGGGAAGCAAAACTCACATGCAACAAATATACCCCAAAAAACAAGTGTACTATTTATGTGGTATATCATACTTACTTGATGGAATTAAAACACTGATAACAAACATGGAGAATCCTAGCAAAAGGATCATTGGGAGCTAAAAGAGTGAAGCAGAAAAATAAGATTTTAGTTAAACAAGAGAATGCACTAAAATGTTTTAATATAAGTTTGAATGGTGCTGCTTGCTGTTGCTGCATAGGTAAAAAGGAATACTAACAACAGAATTCCAGTAACAACAAATGGATGAGCTACACAAAAAGCGTAATCATGAAAATGCTTTTTTTCGGTTACCAAGAAAAATGGAAAACACTGAACTTACAGCCATAAATCTCCAATCTCTGAGAATTTCAAGAGGTGATGGTTTGGAGATTCCTTCATTGGGGTCTACCACATAGTTTCCAAGGAACAAGTCAATTGAATCCTATAAGCATATAAAGTCAAAATTTCTTAACCCTTTACACCATTATACAAGATCAGTATGCATATTCTCCAGACTGTTCTCTATACATTTCCTGAAGAGCTGATAATGAGAAATTGCTTAACAATCAAGAGCTTTTTAATATGTAATCTATTCCCATGATGTTAATGTTTGATTCAGGGGTGATCTTATGAGGAAAAATTTAGATGCAACTCATTTTTAGGATCAACAGTTAAAGTCATCTATGAACAGTCTTGAACCAAAAACATAACCATAAAAGAAGAGAAATAAGTTACACACAATTCAACATACTTTGTGCCAAGGAAATATTTGCAAACTGATTTCACTCACTTGTCTAAATCCATCAGCAAAGTTGTTCTTGTAATACCTCACAGCTGAATTAAAACCATCCTTTAACGCTCCAAGTGTTGAACGCTTTCCAGTTCTATACACAGTGTAACACAAAGTTATTACATATGGTAAGCCTTCTCTAGGTCAACAACAAGCTACTTAACATTGCACCCGTTACATTCACCTTGAAGTCCCACTAAAACATTTATGTACCAAGGGACTATGGAAATAAGTTCGTTTTATCAAGGGTTTGTTATATTAAATACCTTGATTTAACAAATTTGTGGAAAACAACCAAAATGTTTGTTATATCTATGGATGGTTGATAATTACTTTCCTTTTTCTTTTTTCCTCATTTTTTTTTGTGGTGTGATGTTGCTGCACTCACTTCCCCCAAGGAATGAAAGCTAAAATTTTTTGATATGGTGGTATGCCCTTGATAAAATGAAATCATCAAGTGAAATCATTGTAGCAGCAGTCTTTTGAGGAAATTATCTGGCAATTTATAAGAATTCAAGACCACTCAAGAGAAATTAAGTCTTAGTCTTCCAGGCTTAGGGGGTTTCGCACAGGGCTAACAACCCTGTCATGTGAAAAGCTTTTTATTATGGAAACAGCAACATGTAACTTACATGATGCATCTGTTGTTGAGGGAGCATGTTGCTGCCCTACTTAGGCATAAAGGGCATGGGTTTGAGTTTGGAATAAGGAAGGGATTAGAAGTGGCAAATGTCTTTCCCTCACAGGCTAATGTGAAGGAACAAAACATTTTAAACTTTAACAACCTAAAGAGGATTCTGAATTGTATCCTCAGTACCACAATCTGCAGAATTGTTCCCAATTTTTCAGCGAGCCAAAATTAGTTATGATAATCAAATATTACAGATTGATAAGTTTCTTAATTAGTTTTAACATAGCTGAAAATTCATGCTTACTGAGAAGTGTTTTAACACTGTGAGTAATACCTTGTAAAATCTGTTTTGAGAGCTCCTGTTCCAGCATACTGCACAGAGCATGCATCAGCATTGTCTGCCCAGACTGTAACAAAATCAATATTTGCAAAACAATGAGAGAGAGAATGACAAAAATTAGTTAACAAACTTTATAATTATAGTGTTATACTTGAAGAAAGTCACCAGCCTCTCTTCTTGTGTACATTCATCGAATTTTTTCTCACAAATAAAGTTTTAAATAAGAATTACCAAGTGGCGCAGAAAGTACAAGTGGGAAACGGAATATAGCGGACATTCCATGAGGTCACTCTTCTTAACCTCTGTTTCCAGGTTAAATTGGAATTTAGAATGTTAGTTTTTGTGGAGGGAGGAAAACCCTTTGAGCACAGACAAGAACCAAGAACAAACTCAACCCACATGTGATGCCAGGAATTGAACCTGGGCAAAAGCAGTGGGAGGTGAGCACTCTCATCACTGAGCCATCCCCACTCCCTGTAGATGTTAACCTACCATTCTTGAAAGCCTTCTCCATTCCTGCATAACTCTCTATTCTCTCTCCTGGGCTTAGAATTTCAAATCGCTATAATGGAAGTCACATTTCTGTTGTAAGTTACGCACAAAGAAAACACTAACATTCATTTTTCTTTACATTTACCATTTATACAGAATTTTCAATTTTACTTGACCAAGTGTGACGTCATGGAGCTCAGATTTATCCATAAAGACATGTTAAAGTTACAAAGAATCACGTGATTTTCTCTGTATTAACTGCCTTAGGATGCATAGTAGGACTATATAGCTTTGAAAACTGCCATGCAGTAAACTTTTTCTCTTTTAGAAAAAAGTTGTTCGGAGGTTAGGTACTATGTAATCTGCCTAAAACACTTTTTTTCTTTTTGAGGGACCATGGTGGGTAATTCATAGCCCATCTTGCACTCTTGGGTAGTGGATGTGGAAATAAGATTTGCTTCAACCTACTTCTAACTCACAAAACCAGCCATGCATATGAAAATGCATACTATTAACATGCTCAAAGAGATGCACCAACTGTTTATCAGCCTTTCCAGATTGTGTGTCAACTTCAAGAAAAAGTACAACTCTTGCCATCAATTGACTTCTAATGCTAACATACATGTGAGTATGAAAGAGGAGACAGGCTTTACCTCGCACTGTGCTTGAAGACTTCTCCGTGCGAACAAGCTCTGAACAACATTAGTTCTTCAACAAAATAAGAAACAAGCAAACAAATGTCATCACTCTAAAACCCTTATATTTATTTTGTAACTTCTATGACAATTGCTACAATTGAAGGAAGAAATATAGATTTGAATTCTATTCATATAACCGTGAGTATGGTTATTTACCTGTCAAGTGAGTCAATGCAATTTGTTCTGAACACTCCCTTTTGCTCAGTGTCAATTTGACCATCTTTTCCTTTGACAGAGAAAAATCTAGTACAGGAATAAAACAAAATCACAATAATGAACATAACATAACATTTAATTTAGTAACAAGCATCAATTGAACAACTGTGGACTGATGTAAAACTTCTTTGGTAAACTGTTTAGTACACATGGTACTTTTTGTTCCTACATCTTGTTCCATGCTAGGGGCATGAGACAGCTCAGTGCTGCTTCTCTTTTAGACTTGAATATTTCTGTTTGCCAGAGCTATGGCTCCTGCTCTTGAATACAATAGTTACTGACAGAAATATCTTTGCAAATAAATGTATTTTCAAAATAAAAATAACTCAAACATGTCACAAAAATGATGAGCAACACAGCACAAGTATCCTGTACTTCATTATTATTGCCTCCATACCCAGTGTTCTCTCTTATTTTAAGTGCAACAGGTAAAAGAAATTATCAAACTCCTATAGTAATATTTTTACTAATTCAATTTTAAGGTGGTAAAAAGAGATACTAGTGATGGTAAATTTTACTGGTTACCACCTGAAAAGAAGAACAGTGCATGCATACCACACCAATTCTTTTTTAAATAGAGTGAGAGCTACTGAGGACATACCCAAACTTCTCTTGATCTCCTTTTAATCTGTCTGTTAGAATGGACAATCTTTCCCATCTCATCTTACTGCACTCTTTATGGAAATCGAATGGCTCATATCTACAATTTCAAAAATAATAACAAAGAAAAGACACTAGTCTAATACACTGTCTTCACCCTTTATACCCTGACATCAGTACGCATATTCTCAATACTATTCTGTATAAATTTCCCAAGGTGCTGACAAGATGAATTTGTTTAACAATCAAGAGCCTCTTTGGGTGGTGATCCTTTTCTTCATTCTCATGACCTTAATGTGTAATTCAGGGGTGATATTGTAAGGAGAAATTAGATGCAAGTCACTCTTAGAGGTCCAAAGAACCACCATCATAGGTGCCTTTGCTCTGATCAGAGGCTCATGGTTGACTCATCAGCTTTTCAACAATCCCTTCCACTGTTTACCTAATTTTCATCAAGTATTGCCTTGTTGAGAATGAACAAAGTGTTACACTTGCCTACGATTTTACCACAACAATTTCTTTAGAACATGATAACATGAACGAGTTGATGATCCTAAAATTACTTTGTTGACATGCTGGAGAAGATTTTAAAACTCAAAAAAATATTCTAATACTCAAGTTAATTTCATGTTCTACATTTTACCTCAAGAAGTTGTCAGTTAACCCTGCCTTACTGACAGTCTCTGTGTATCGATCACCTAAAATCTTCTCTGGGCCTTTCTGATCAATCTGTTAAAAAGAAGGAAAGTGATGACATCTAAATGCTCTTGAGAATTATTTTGCTAAAAATCAACTTTTCTTCTTGACAAAAAGTTCAATTCAACCTTGATAATTTTTATAGAATATTAACAAGGACCCACTGCAAAGTGAAACTGCCATGATAATAATGACATCATCCAAGACAACATAGTTTTCTTTGCATGCTTTTGAAATAAGAGAAATTAATTAATTTAATACTTACAAGGTTTATTAAAACATGTTCTCCATAGTACACTCTTTCTTTGTCTAAATGGAGAGCAAATCCTCCTCTCTGCCAAAGTGATAAATTAAAGAAATTATTGAAGATGCATTCAACTTCTCATCCTGTGCAATACAAAATTTGCTCAACTAAACATATTGTTCTCAAACACATTTAATTTGATTTTGTTCAACCTTTTCACTCTCAAGATCTGACTGTCAATTCTCATATAGATCTTCAACACTTACATGGTCAGCTGATGGATTTAGCAGAGGTACTGGTTTGTATCTAAGGTTGGGTCTCTGAGACCAAAACAGTGGAATAGATCCTCTTGTCTATGACAAAGAAAAACAGTCATGAGCAAAGAGGACACAGTTTTTTTAAAAATTCTTTGACTGCACCTAACAGGGGACTGAATGCTTTCATACCTGTACAAAAGAACATGCTCCAGATTCAAACTGAGTAATCTGCTCAGTTTCGACATAATTTGCAGCATTTCCTTCAGCATCAAGTCCTCGAATGAAGTAACGTGTACCTGCAGGAGACAGAAATCTTATAAATCATAATTTTTGTATGGACAAGATAATTGACCCACTGGACTCCAATTATACAAAACTTACCAGACATCTCAGTGATTTAGTATTATCAACTGAGTTGTTAATGTAAATTGGCCATCATAAAGAGTTTTAGAGCTGAGTCAGACGTTTCAAGCATTAGGCCCTTTGTCAGAGCAAATGGAGCCATGTTAGCCCATTTGCTCTGTAAAGGGCTTGAAACATCAGCTTTAAAAAACTCTTTATGGTGGTCAATTTTTCTTATCAACTTAGTTGATAATACTAAATTACCCTGTTATACTCTCCCACCAACAGAGCACCACAGTTTCTTTAGAAAATTGCCCCTCCACCATATATCTGGCCCAAGGATGTTACCAAAATTACAAAAACAAACTCACACATACCTGCCCTGAAACAACTTCTTCTTGATATAAGGATGAAATCAAATGTGTTCTGCTTAATAACACAGGAATTGATGGAGATGACTTAGCAGTGTTAAGGGAAACAATTGATATTCAGATTTTCAGTGAATCAACAGTCAGGCTGAAGACAGTTACCATGTTACTTTCAACTAACAAGCCAGACTGACAAATAGACCAAGAAAACTTTGTTGTGAATTAGAGTTGCTTAGAGATATAGAATCTATCATCTGTTTGTTTTCCATTTTGTTTTCCATTTTTAATGAAAGAAAACCTCAAAAGGAGGAGTAGTATCATTACATTGTCAGGTCTAGTTGGTATGTTCTGACTAATGCTGAGGCTGAAAAGAAAACTTTTGAAAAAGAGCAGATTTCAAGTACCATCATTTAGTAGAAAACTTAAATGTGATTGCTACAGAATGCTACAATCAGTAGGGCTGGAATAAGACATTAAGCTACTCTGAAAGTACCAACTCACAAATATTTAGTGAAAAGGTTTTTGGGGTACAGTTTATGGAGAACTGGTTTGAATCCATTTACTCCAAGGAGTGACCAAGACAGAATTTCTCCATATAGTATCAATACAATATGAAGCTGCCAAGGCATGAGAATAGGAAATATATTTTTGGTAAGTAGGGGGAATATCACTTGATCCAACACCAAATTCTCACAACAAAATTTATATGACACATATGGCAAACAGTATTAACGTGAATTTTTGTCAAGATATTGAAAGTGAAAAGGTTAATTAAAACAGCCTCCCAACCAGCTTTGGAGATGAGACTGATGAGAAAATGGCCTTGAATAAGCATGGACAATAAGGCAATGAACAGAAGAAAAACTGACCAGGAGCTTCAAGTGAAATATTCATATATAGGATTCATGATTGAAATTAGCTCTTGGAACATTTGATGGTCAATTTCTACATGTTGCTGGAACTGAAAGGAGAAAGATTTCTTTAATGACAGAGGGAAATGCAAGACTAACAAGTACAGTTGTACATAGCATTTTATTTTAAAAAAGGATACAGCCATGCATAACTGGAAGTATAAATTTGTAAAGCTGTAAGAGAAGATCAAGACAACAAAAAGATGTATTATGCATGTGTTCGACTATTTGAAAATCAATCAGTGAATCAAGGAAGTAACAAATGATTACCTATATTCTGGTTCTGGTTGAGAGTCAATTAGTATAAACTAAGCACTAGTCATTCAGTCAATCTCAGATGATCAAAAATCATTCCTCCCTTTAACAACTAGATGTTATAATCATGTGGAGTACTCCTGGGAATGTAACTCCCACTGTTTTGGTCTGGCCTTGTTTCCAAAAATTCCTAAATTGGGGAAAACCTGTAAAAATTTCATCTATAAATTGTAAACTTCTTGATGCTCTCTGGCCAAAGTCTCCCACAAAGTGATAAAAGAATTTTGGTATAGAGAATGCACTGTATAAATGCCTCATTGTCATCAACAATTTAAATAACACTCAATTAGTATTTGAGAGACAGTTACCTCTGGTTGCACGACTAAAGGTCTTAGAAGGTGACCATTCCATACAAATCGAGGATCAGCCTGATGGGAAAAATTGGGAAAATTTTCATCAGTGAAAATGGAATTAGGATGTTCTCTAGTGGGCATTAGGTTGGTTGTTTCTAATCCAGTAAGTTACTGGGAGTATGTCATCTTGACTAACCTCCCTGCTATTTGTCAGTTTTCCTTATACTTTGTAATTAATTTCTCATTTATACTCCTGGTGCAGGGTTGTCTTAAGGAAATACAACAGATGTGTGATCTGAACTGAGTAAGCAGATGAACTGAATTATGCTTACATAGCAGCATGACATGATGCAAAGAAAAATTCTCTTGTATGGGGGGTCTAGGTGCATGCACCTTCTGCAAAATTTGAAAATTTTGGATTCTTTGAGACACGAATTCTAGCATTCTGGAATACACTTGAGTAACTTTTTTCAGCCAGACATTGATGCTAGAATCAGTTCAAAATTACTCATTTCTGTCTTTGATCACAATTCACAGAGAAGACACCTAGAGATGGTCTAACAACAGAAGGTTTCTGCTGTGTTCCTACCAGTAATCACAACCTTGTGGGTAGGGAGGGGTACTAAGGAGTGAAGTGTCCTGCTCAAGAACAATCACAATAACTGCTTAACCTTTAACTCCCAGACCAAATTTGTCATTCTCATTACTGTCAAGTATATAATTCTTATAATGTTAGTTCAGAGAATTAAGTATTGAATCAACTAATTATCCCCAAATTGATATTTTTCTTTATTCTCATCACTTATCCCGTTGATAATGAATTTATATTGTAAGGAGATATTCTGTCGTGGTCACTCATGGGAGTTAAAGGGTTAAGGCTCCACCCAGACCTCTTGATCTGCAGTTCAGCCCACCTTCATATTCCTCTTATCTTATTGCTATATTTATAATGAATGTGACTTTTAATGTGCTCATACCCTTTCAAAGAGAGGCATCTGAAGGAAGTCTGGGCTGGTTCTTGAGAGGCGTTGCAAAGTGTGTGTTAGATCATATGTACAAGAGAAGTAAAAGCTGCTGGTCTGAAGAACTGACTGCACCATTGATAAGTAGATATTGTTGTTCCGTTGCTGTCAAATTGATGAGAGGAATTTTTTTTCATCATTGTTATTTTTATTATTATACTTATTATTACTATCATCATCATCAGTACTTATATAATTTCACAAAAAGAAATAATTCAGTCAAAACCCATCTCCAGGTACCTGACTCTCTGTGAGATGCAATGTTGCTCTTGGAAAAGCCAGAATATCTGTTCCTTTGATTACCCATACTTCATGACCCCTGACATGACCTACAAGAGTCTTCTTAGTGACTACAACCAAGTATGGTCCTATGGGAAAATAGTAGCAGACATGTAAAGTAACTTAGGAAAAAATACTGTGGCAAGTTTAATGATTGTTATTAAACATTAGACTCACAATGAGAGAGAGATTGGTTGAGAGCATACAATCAATATACAATAGCATGTGAAGTTGACACGATAACCCAATATCTGGCTCATCATGTCTAATTCAAGGTCTTCCCAGTTTGTAAGCCCCTCATCCATAGAGTTTTCTCAAACTTTTGCAAACTTAAAGAGCAGTGTCATCTTTTGTAGATTGTTCAAAAATGTAAAATAAAACAATTATTGAATTCGGTTTCCACATGATATTATAAATTCACAAACCTCATGTATGTGCTACCCACCTCAGCCTTTGGCTTCCACCTATAACTCAGACCTTGCCATTGATAATTTGTAATATCGTGCCCCACCTTATCCATTAATTGCTCATTATATGGTTGAGCATCCCAGATACCAACAGGAAGGTTCCCTTTTAGGGTACTTGGATTTTCATCTTCATTGAATAAAAGAGTTGAGCTGGGATTGCAAGTATCTTACCTCTTACATAACATGCTATAGACAAGCCTTCAAGAAAGAGTATGAATATAATTTCAAAGTTGTAGAATAAAGAATATATGTGTAGATATACACTGTATTTCCCATGCTCTTCAAGTGCACAAGTCTCATACTTATTATCAAAAACAATTCCAGGCTAACAACAAACAATTACATCAAGTACTGCTGCAATTAGTTTCAAAGTTACCTGCCAACAAATTTATGATTCCCAAAATTCCAAATATATCTCTACTTTCAGCTGATGGTGGGATTTGACCCTCATTGTCTATAACGGGGATGATAAAAATCACAAATTACTACCTGTTTCTACAAACAGAATGACATCTAAGAAAACTGAACTCATAGCAGAATATTTTTAGTCAACATGTTGGCCTGTGAATAACAAGTATTAATATTGTTACCTAACAATGTGATGGAAGAAAATGGATTTTTGAATACATGACATTAATGGGGTGATCTCAATTTTTTTCAAGGTAAGATTTCTGCACACCCGATGCTGTTGTAAAACAAAGCTGTAGTCCAAAAGGCAATCTTTTGTTTTCCCAAATTTTTTTCCCAGAACTGTTTTTATAGTGAAGTCTGGGGCTGTGCAAAAATCTTACCTTTTTCATTCAGTACATGCTCTAGTTTATATGTAAAGACAACAATGTTTACGTTTCAGCAGATATCGGGTGGTACAATGTCTCAAATGTTAAACTATATAACATATAATTTTAGAAGAATCTGACATGTTTAAGGACGCACTCAGATAAAACTTGGCGAAATACTTGGACTTTGTAGCTTTTTTGTAGTCTATTTACGCCAGCATCTGATAACCTCGTTAAAACTCCCACGATACGCTTTAAAGTAACACTAACAAAATTTGATAATTTAACAAAAAACTGATCTTTAATTTCACACAAAAATCAACGAATCGTAACGACTGATAGGTTAAAATGTTCTTTCCAAGGTCTGCGAGAAGGTAAACAAAGAAGAATCACGTCGTGATAATGACTGTTTCTTAATAAGGTAATGCTTAATGAAACTTATTACTCGGTTAGAACGAAATCATTTTCACTAATCAAAAACACGCCTTAAATTTAAGACGATGATTGTCATACAACTGCCTGTGAAGTGACCCTTTGAAAATCTAATTAGACACAATTTTTACCTGCTAGACTTAACTCTTGTGTAACACGGTCTATTTCGAGTATTTGATCACCAACTGATTGCTGGTCCCTCGGCTCGATATAAAACTTGTCAGGCGCGATGTGGCTGAAGAAAAAGGAAAAAATGGAAATTAAGGCAACTGGGAGAAATTAGTAGCGCATAGATACAGAGAACAGACATCGGAAGAGCCATCAGTAAAGAAAAGAACATACAGCCTCAACGCTCGGTAGACAGCGTTATCCGCCATGTTGGCATCAAGGTTGAGTCTACAATCTCATGAATCAGCGGTTAGCAGAGAAAGAACGTAAATATCCAAGTTCTTCTGCGGTTTCTATGTCAGCGGCTTCAGCTCCAACTCGAGGCAAACTCATATCCAGGTTTCACTCAAACAGGACTTTGGGATTGAAGTGTGTTTTACTGTTTTTATTTCGCTGGTGTCACGAATTTCCGTGAAAATGACGTCTTTTTCATCAGCAACTTTGGAGAAGAAATTATCTGATCTTTCCAACACTCAACACAGTGTCCAGACGCTTTCGCTGTGGCTTATTCACCACAGAAAACACGCTAAAGCGATCGTACAGTCCTGGTACAAAGAACTGACGAAAGGTGAGTAAAACCGTGCATAGAGTAATTGTTTGAACTTGTTGTGGGTTGTGGAGAAACTGATCTCCATTGACAGATCTTGCATTGCATTTGCTCAGCTGGTGCGAAAGAATCACTTCAACATGCCTTTCACATATCTCATATATATGTTACATGTGGCGTGCGTTGCTATACCATATTTACGAATGAGGCAAAGGTCTCTAATCAAGTTCTGTTCTGCATTAGAGGGGTTGAACGATCTAATTATAACGTGGTGCACATTCTTGGCATTTTCATTATCTTATGCTAAGGCGATCGACTCAGATGCTTATAGGTTTTGCTGAATATATGTCAAATAGCTTTTAAGATTTCCCATGCAGTTAACTCACTTTCCTCAACTCCTAATTGATTATTAATGAAAAGATTTGGAGGAAATATGTGTTATATTTTTATTTGATTTGCCTAATTCTAAGTTTATTTTGGCGGACTCTTGTCATCCAGTGATATCTATCAGAAAACTGATGCATGATCTTTTTTAATATTTTGTTTAACTGATGACTTATTTATCTATGTAATGCAATTTAATAGCAATTGATTAACAACAATGGTTAAAGCCATAAGGGCATTTTTTAAAAGAGTTACAATGAATCCATATTAAAATACTCAGATTTTATCAAGTGCAGAGTATCCAGTAAGTAAATTTCTATTCCTGTAGATACCAAAACATAGAAGGGACCTTAATAGCTCACCTCCTTGAAGCTCATCGGGCCAATTGATTTGTTCATTTCACATTTTCCCACTAACTGTGTTGTGTACAAATGACAAGAAACCCTTTATGTTCAGTTTTGTTAATTATCTTGTAAGCTTTAACATTCTCCATGTTTATTTGCAGCAAGGACAAGCAAAAAGCTTACCTTCATGTTCCTGGCTAATGATGTACTCCAAAATGGAAAAAGGAAAGGCACAGAGTTTTTAAATGAATTTAAACATGTCTTACCAGCTGCGTTTCAGCATTGTGCACAGTAAGTAATTTTCTGCATTCTTAAAATAATTTAAGTTGTACTAGCAGCCAGAAAAGGTCTCTTTGTTTTTTACATGTACCCCTTAAACCTTTAACTCCCATGAGTGACCAAGACAGAATTTCTCCTTAAAATATCAATACAATATCAAGCAGACAAGTGATAAGAATTAAGAAAAATATCAATTAGGGGATTATAAGTTGATCCAATACCAAATTCTCCAAACTAACATCACAAGAACTGTATGGCAGATAGTAAGGGGAATTACTAATGATATCTTGGGAGTTAAAAGGTTAAATCCTACTGTATGTCCAATGGAGTAATGCTGTGATCCAGATTGATGAAGTTTTGAATTCAGTTTTTGATACACCTAAATATTTTGGTTGTTTGTTTGAATTTGTGCAAATATGAAGTTCCTTCGATTCAATGTAGCTGCTATTTGTTTTTAATCCAGGGGCGGATCAGTGGAAGCTATACGTGGTCTTGAAAGGCTGATATCAATATGGACTGAGAGAAATGTGTATGAAGCAACTTTCTTAGTGAAGCTACACAAGTGTTTGGGTGAGTTTCTGTATACAGTGCTGGGGAAAACAGTTTTTTTCTTTGCTTTATTAGGAGAGGTGGGAGAGTGCTTAATATTTACAGGTTAATAACAAGTGGATGCAAACATTTTGGCTGAGGCAGGCTATGAAAATGCTGTTAGTGTAAACTTTTGTCCTGTAACCCTTTCACTCCCAAGATATCGTTATTTATTCTCCTTACTGTCTGCCATATCATTCTCGTTATATTCAGTCTTCATCACTCATGGATGTCTTTGGGATGTTAGTCCATCGCAGGTACATGTAACCTACTCTCCCCCCCCCCCCCCTCCCCTTCCCCCTTCACTCTCCCTTAGCACTGTGTGTGGGTTTCTGGGACAGTTCATCAGTACTTGTTTGTAATCACTTTCAAATTATGATAAACTTTACTTGTACATAGGTCAAGTATCAGATTCACCTCCACCTGAGAAGAAACAAAAGACCGATGATGAAAAACAAGCTCCACTGATGGAGCCACCAGATGTAAGGCACCAGGTTTTGTTTGAAATTATCATTATTATCCTAGAAACTGTAGAGGGTATCTGGTCAATTCAAATATTTGATAAACTCTGCAGATGAAGTTAGTGTATAGTTTTACACATAATCAAATTGTGTACACTGGATTGGATAGTGCAACTGTCAGGGTGAGGGTAATCTTTACCCTTTACTCCTAAGATATTAATAGTAATTCTCTTTATTGCGTACTATACATTCCTACCAATTTGGTTCCAAGAAATTATTGTTTCATAGGTTAGCATCCCCACAATGATGTTCTTTTTTCACTCTCATCACCTATCAGGGTCATAACATCCCGTGTGCGTTCAATGAGATATGAAGCACGCGGGAGGTTGGAGAGCACGAAAGACGCGTAAGAGTTGCTCGAGGCGTAGCCAAGAGCAGCTCTAGCTTCTTGTGTGCTCTCCAAACTTCTCAAGTGCTTCATATCTTGATGAACACACAGCTGATGTATGAACCAGTTGTTTTATAACATTTTCAACCTGATGGAAATTTTTTTTCTCAAGGGATTTGTTTGCTGACGTCATGAGTGTGCACAGTAGGAATATGAAGCATGCTCGCACAATTGAATTTGATTAGACAAATTTACCAGCTATGTTATAATACTTCTTGGTCATTTGTGGGTGTGAAAGAGTTAAAAAGGACAACGACAATGACGATGACTGGCATTTTGACAACCTGAATCAGTATGAGAGACAAGTGAAGAGTTAGATTTTAAAAAACAGTTGATAAACTGTACTTGAGCCTTCCAGCCATGAACATGAGGGCAAAAGTAACAAATCAGCTGTCATGCATGAACCAATTTACAACATCAAACTTACAGTGAGCTCTTCCCTTGGTACTGATGAAAACATCCTTTAGATTAACTCAACACTTTTCTACTATCACTTGATTAATAACAGGAAATCCTGGTAAACTGATCGTGCAGTCTATAGCAATCTTGCTTGTGAGATTAGTCCCATTAATAAGTTGTTTTTATGACAGTGTTGGATGTTGCCACAGCCTGAGTGAAGTCATTATTAGAGTCTAATGTTATAGAAATTATTAACCACAATGTTTACTTGACTTTGTGATCAGTCATTTTCTAATGAATGTTGTTGTTTTGGTCTTAGCCGGAGGATTTAATTAAAGCATTAATGGAGCTTGAAAACTCAGCTTCACAAGATGCTGCTGTCAGAGAAAAGATTGCTAATTTACCAGCTGAAGTCCAAGATGTGTCACTTTTAGAAAAAATTGAAGGTAAAGGCAGTACATTATGTGTAGTTTGTCCATTCCCATTTTAGCAAACAATGTTTGTAAGAAGTAGTCTTTTAACAGAATTTACATGTCGCATGATTTAGATAAAGAAACTGGCGATCGTCTCTCCAAAATTGTTGATGAAGCTTGTTTATTATTGGCGGACTATAATGGTAGACTTGCTGCTGAGCTAGAAGATAGAACAACAATATCCAAAATGCTGGCTGCATTTATACAGCTCCAGAAAGATAAACTAGCAGAATCAGAGAAAAAACTTGAGGTAAGTATTCCGAAGGAAGAGCTTTCTTAACACACTATGTGCTAAGCAAGAAGTAGGATTAAGGAGGTTAGGCACAGATCTATTCAAATGCAAAAGGCAACTGGAAGGTTTGAATTCCTACCTCTGATGTTTGCCACAAATCTTTTGTCTGTACTGTTTGGTATATAATACTAAACAAAGGTTTTTAAGCTGGTTTTTTTGTCAAAGTACGCCAGGTGTGACTGTAATGTACTTCTACTTGCCACTATGCTGTACCTCGTGCAAAGGTCAAGCATTGCTGAGAAGGCTTCCTTTACATTGAATTCCAGTTTGACACAAATTACGAAAAATTAAAGGTAAACCAAACTATAGATCAAACACAAAATCTCTCCGATTCTGTAACAGAGACAGTTTTATCCTCAGATAAATGTCGTAAACCACCATTGTTTTTTACAAGGGAGTTGCTTATCTATGTATTTCTTTCAGGAATACAAGGCCAAACAGGAAAAAGTTCAACTTGTCAGACAAGAGCTCAAATCCCATTTAGAAAATCTTCCAGACCTAACGAAGCTTCCAGATCTAGCAGGAGGTTTAGCCCCGTTGCCTTCTGCTGGAGATTTATTTGCTTCCGGAAATAAGTCATGAGAGTAACGAACTTTGTTAAAATGTTTGACTGGTATATAATTTATTAATGTCTTTAATACATTTAAACAAAAAAAAATTAACTCCTGGGCTTTTAAATATCTGTTAATTCAAGAGCGACGTCTTATAAATACGTGACGTGGATGGTACATGTATGTTTATAAGGCTGGTAAAATGTCCTGTGAGTGGTGAAGAATTAAGAAAACAAAGAATCGCAGGTTTTGTAGGAAAAATAGAATTACTCAATCTGAATATTGTTGAATAATAAACAGTGACCGGAGGGAAAATGATTTCTCGATAGAAATTATTATTAAACGTATACATTTCCTTCACTTTACATTTTCTTCTTCAGAGAAGAGAAATTGTGATCGGTCATTTTAAATGTTTTACTTTCTCACTGTTTCTTGTTTCTTGTCATCAGCGAAATGAGAATGTGTTTAGAAGAGGCGACTGCCCAAATTTGATCAAATTACCTTTTAATGCGCAGAATTTGTCCCAGATATAGAAAAAGAGAGTTAGAGAGGTTGCTGCTCAAACGTTTCCCTGGAAACCCAGCTGTATCATTTTGACTCTGTGACTGAAGCAGGTAGTCTTTGAGGTTTTTGTTTCTAAACAACCAATTTTGAGAGCCTTAATGTAAAGCTGACAACAAGTCATCTGAAGATTGAAGAAAGATACCCTTTCGATTCCTGATTGAAACAATGCTTATCTACTGTGACCTGAGTCAATATTTATGTCAGTGTTAAATAACATTTAGGTGTTTTCGGGTTTCTTTTGTTACGTAACCATGATTTACAAACGTTGTTTTCCAAGTACGCTTAATTCGAGGGATGCAGAATTTTTTTTTTTCTGAGAAGACATATATTTCTCTAGAACTCAATTCTGTAAGAAGTTAAAGGTTTGGGTAGTCTTTCAAGAAGGAACGTCTGGACGTTATATGTCAATGTCTATTTTTCTCATTCCTGTGGGAAAAGTTTGTTTAGTTTCATTGATCGGAATTGTCTGTGTTTATCACTTATCGATCGGAAGAAAGGTTAACATCATCATTAACCAATAAAAACTCAAAGTAAAAAAAGGCAATCTGCTTGAAACGCGGGAAAACGCGAGTGACCAATTGCAAGTTGAGATTGGTTCTAGTTTTGTATTTGATCAGTTGTTATGATGGCGCGATTTTTCTAGACCAATCACAGAGTGAAGTAACGCAAGGCAATCCAAAATTACTTCCCGTCACTCCCTCCCCTTTATAGGCCTTTTTATAGGTAAAACACGGCGTGGAGATCGCGTGTTTTGCTGGGAGAGAACGATCTGTGACGAGACCAAGCAAAGGCTGCGAAGGAGACTAGCAGCAACGACGAACCAAAAATCCCACATCTCTGATGACTAACAAGGCCTTGATATGAATTATTTAGAGAACATTTATTTAGTGGCAAGGTCATCATTGTCGCTCTTTACAGTTCAGGCTACTAAAATAAGTTTCCACACGAAGTTGATAAACCTCTGGCTCAGAAGTTGTGCTTGAAGCACTTTTGCGTCCAAGCCTTCATAACGTCAACTTGATGTCATAACTTTCCTCCTACACAGGCCATGCCACAAGAGCTTCCTAGTTTAAATATACTTCTCATTCTTTGATTTCAGTTCAACTAAGATTCATTTTTTAGCCATCGTATCGCTGATATATCGATTTGACGTAACCTTTTTTACTACCAAGTGATCACAGCTTATCTTCTCCTGACAATTTGGCTACACAGTTAAGCAGACAGGTCATGAAAATAAAATAAAAAATTGGTAATATTAAGAGACATTGTTTTGATATAAAACCAGATTCTCTAGACAAACCAACAAGGAGATGTAACAACATAAGTTAGAAGAATAAATAATCAGATCTCAAAAGTCAAGGGACTAAAGATTGGAAGTTTGACTCGCGTTGAAAATACTTCCTGATTCGTTAAATTTCCCCTTTTGCAGTCATTTTCAATTTAATCAGGCAGGGACCTGTCATTTATTAGAGATGAGAGAGGAAGGAGGGGGGAGATTCCTTCTTTTTTTTTTCTACACCAGGTGCAGTTTTTTATATCCCTTAAATTACTTCTTGCAGAAAAAAACTGTAACCCTTCCCCTAATGTGATCCAAAAGAGATGTGGCCATCCCTAAAGCCCTTAAATACTTGTGGCCCTGCCCTTTTGGGTTGCATAAAATATAATGACTTTCCCCATATTGCACGTTCCCTCTCCCTTCCTCCTTCCTCTAACAAAAAACAGGTCTTTTAATCCTCATACCCCATCGGTTATGTCGTGTCTCGTTGGTGTTTTTTCTATCATTTCAAACTGTTAGCTATAGATTTCTTTTCAATCATTAACTAGAAATTCTAATATTGTCATGAGCTTCTTCCTGGCATAAAATTAGTAACGCAATATTTCCAATTTTTCCGTCTATAAAATTGACTAATTTTCACCTTATTATGTAGCAGTCTCTTAACATCTGGACATATCAATTCGATCGGTTTTTGCTGTAGCTTAAGGAACTTGGTAGTCTTCGTCTTTTCCCCAATAATACCAGCAAATACTTAAGCCATTGTGAACATAAACAAATTTTCAGGGGAAACGAGTATTGAACCATAGGAAATGATAGTAATGTGTTAAATATCTACAACTCTGAATACGATTGCTAAATAAAATATTAACCTCTTAATTTTTTCGAAATCCGAGAAATAAGTCATGGCTGGTTTTTCACGCCAAACTACTAATCCGTCTTGAAGCAGTTTTAAAAGCTAACTGCTCATATTTAAAACCTACAGCACTCTGAGAACCCCTTACAGAGAGGATACAGACCAGAGGAACGATTGACCAGCGCAGGGCGAAAACTCGCAGAGCTCGGAGTTTCGCTACCCCGATAAATGACTCTTCTTTGAGCAACAATTTTTCCCGTTCAAATTGCCCCTTGAGAAATTTCCTTTCTGTGAAAATAATAATGATAATAGTAATAATATTAATAATATTAATAATGATGATGATTATAATAATAAATTTCCTGAAATATGCAATTCGAGAACGACATTTGATGACAAGGAGACTTGAAATGTTTAAAACAAATTCTTGCTCTAGCAAGGTTTCCTTCTCATATCGTGGTGTAACAAGGATTTTTTGCTTAAGTCTATCACGTAAACCTTTTGAATTCTTGACAATTGCACTTGGCAAGTAAGACTCGACGGTATAAATATAGTTTTTTTGGTACCGTTCTCGTTTCCTACTTTCCGGTCATTCTGGGAAAGGCTCGCCCCACTATTGATTAGATAATTATAATCGGATAGAATTTCTGAGATGGGCTATCGTTCCTCTGGGCACAAACTCTTTTGATTCACACTATTATACGAGCCATGACTGGCTGTTTAAAATATATACTCCACATTTAACGACGTTCGTTTGGTAGCTGCATCATTCTCCTCGCGCTTTACTTGAGAGCTTTCCAGCGTAATTCTCCAGCCAAGCTCTTACTTCATTTACATTGTATGACATGGGCCCAGGCCCTCCCTGGTAGACTATTTTACTGTCCCGGATGATATATAATCTTTCTGGGCTTGCGCCGTAAGCTAGGTTAGCGGCGTCTAGCATTGTGTCCACTGTGACGGTGCACGGTGGATTATGGGATAGAAGAAGCTGGGCTGCCGCGCATCTTTCAGCTTGCGTTCGATGCTTCGGAATGTTATAGTTGTTCTAGGAGAAAAGAAAAGAGTAAAATCCAGTAATAAGTGCATCCCGCATTTTATACGGATACTGCCAGCCACTGTCAATAAAATAATAAAGTTCCTTGTTCTTTGCTAAACTTAGGGGTGAGAAGAGGTTTCCGCGCAACTTTTTCCCAGACTTCACAGCAAAGATTCATTATTGAACAATTCCTACTCGACTACTCCGTAAGAAGAAAAATTGTGCTGAAATTTCAATTTTCGGCTCCATCGAATTAAAACCCCTTGTGCTTTCAGAAGTGATTGACATTTAGATTCTCCACGCAATTTCGTACATTTCCCGGGCGATGAAAAGAAGACAAACCGTTCATCAGCCAAAAGGTAACATTTCTATTTAACATGAAATTCTCCTAACTCATCAAAAAAGAAATGTGTAGCACTTACAAGGGCGAATTACTAATCACAAAAATCTTGAAAGTTCAAGGGTCGTATAAACCTCAATGCTTCATTTCTTTCTTTAAGTTAATTTTCCAGAGAACTGACATAATACAAGTTAAGCTTTGTGCAGTCGAACTTGTATTGAACGGTCACTCATGGGGAATGATAAGGTAACCGCTCAATACGGTTAGCGGTTACTACAGAAAAACGATAAACAACGCCACCTTACGCCACTTAATGTTCAGAATCTCGCTCAAAAATACTACTTACAGTTTGATTTTGGGAAAAAACATGGTTCAAAAATTACTTGAAAGATTATTCTTAGTTTTATTTGAGTGGTTCGGCTTTAATTGACCGTTCAAGACAGGTGAAAGATAAGAGAAAAAGGCCGTTTGGACTCAGCGAAGTGTAACGCGACCGCATAATAGAGGTGACCGTTTAATAGAAGCGAAAATTACAGTGATCAAGGAGAAACAAACTCGGGACTTTGGCAACCGACTGCTTAATACAGAATGGCCGCTTAATACGCTGCCACTTATTACAGGTGCGACTATATTCATTTCAAGAACAGAACTGATGATATTGACTCAGCAAGATATGAAATCCGCGTAATTTTCGTGATAAATCAATTTGTATATATATTTTTTCGCTTTTGTTTCAAGAGGCACACTTAAACAATGACTACGCATGAGATAAAACTATACGTATGTTCACTGTCAACTTAAAACCTACGTAATGTTTGACTTTTCTATAGAGAGGCGGAAAACCGAAACTGGCCGGTTTTTTCATCCAAGTTCGTAGTAGAAAAAGATTATCTTCGCTCTACACTAATGGCATACGCGAGTGAGGATCTTTCCAACTAGTTTCCAACTATTTTCTCAACAGATGTTTAGGATATTTTTTTGCTTTGGAATCTTTGATAATTTTGTAAAAGACCCTCTATAAGGAGATGAAGTGTCGAGGGTTCAAGTAAGATTTCCGCTCTCTAATTTTGACCCCAAAATCTCCCTCCCTAAGTTCTGTCTAATGCTACAAGTGGATTTTGGTTCAGGATTGAGTATAGTCGTCAAGTTCTCATCACTGAGCCTAAGTCAGCCTTTCAAACATCGCAGTTGAAGATTTTGTTAACCAGTGCGGAAATATCTGTCAGTATAAACATAGTGTTGAAGAGACTTTTTTTCAAATTGTGAACCCGACTAAGAATCCTAAGTTATCTTTGGAAAAGGGCTTGGTTACAATGTTCTACGAATCTAACAGCACGTAATATCAACAAAGAAAGATGTCTTTTGTTTTACTGTGGGAGTGGGAGAAAGAAAAGATCTTGTCTTCTAGCATATGGTCTAATTTTCCATCAAGTTCTCTGTGGCTCAGTGATAGCTAGACTCGGAGCGCTATGTTTTTCACATGCTCGCCAGAGCCATCTTTCTTATTCAACAATTGAGCTTAAAATCTTCCATAGTTCTTCTCTTGAACCTACTGAGCCCATAAAAATTCATGAGCATGGTTTTAATTCCGCTTGTTATCTACGATAGATCTTAAATCATAAACGCCCTTAGATTGCGTGTAAACGACAAACAACAGGGCGTTTATCTTTCGGGCTAATCGAGCTGCACGTTAGCCGAAAAGTTCCGTTTTTGCGTCCAATCCTCTTTGATCTTTGATCTACCTCTCAAAGCCTAATTTCATACATCTCTTTTATGCAGAGGAAGACAAAAGAAATGATATTTTTAGGGGCGTTCATATCATAAGCACTCTTCTGTAGCTTTGAGACAGAGAAGGCCTTGCTTAATATTTCTTAGTTAAAGAATCTCTTGTTCAAGTGGGATATCCTGTAATGGTCTGTGGGAAGCTATGTAATCCCTGCTGGTGAGTACGAGGTCCAATTCACCGCTACATGCATATGAAGTAACTTTCAAAAGCAACCACTCATAACACTTGAATGCCGAAAAAGTAGTTAATTAATTCAAGTTTTCGAGCCTACTGGGCAATTGATTATCGCGGTTTCTCATTCTCTGTCGCATAAGGTGAGTGATATCATTGGCATCCCTCTTGGAGAGTATGTTAATCCATTGAACGTAAATCTGGTATTTTGTCTGTCGGGTTTTACCGGCAGTCAAAAGCTTTTTTAAAAACTCATTGTCTTTTCCGTGAGCAGAACTCAACCGACCAGCCAAGACTCGTTCCAAGCAGGTCTCGAACCTAAACCAGCAGGCGCAAATCACTAGAGCAACTGCGATTGCCGTGGATTAGCCAATTAATGATTGTTTTCATTAATTAAACGCCCCGGCACGAAAGAGTTTATTTTTTCTAAGGATTAGTCATAATTCTTCTACTTTTGCTTATAATGTGGTCTGGTAAATTTTTTTCAAAGCTGTTATTCTATTTCAACTTTTACAAACCACAGACAAAACACAATAGCTTTACCAGCCATTTTAAAAAAAACTTAAAACGCCTCTTGGCCACAATAACGCCAGTTTCCTGTGAATGAGCTATAGTTGTCAATGCTTATGTAATAGCAATTATTAGGGTTAGGGTTACTGTGCACTGTGTTCAGTAAAAAAAAAAGGTCTCAGTGATTCAAGTTTGACCTTAAAGCACTGAGGAAAGTATGAGCTTTGCAGCCGTGGAAATATGTCTTATATCAGTATAAACTCTGATTGGCCAATCAAACTCCGAATATCCTTTGGTATCCACCTCCAAATAACTCGCACGGGATTTGCATCCGAAACAGCGTGATAATCGTTGCAGGAGTATACGAGTTAAAATCATGCTTTTGCGCTACATTATCGCAGCATTTTAATGTATACAAAAACAATTATTCACCTCTGTATCGGTGGCTATCAGTGAATGTTTACCTGGCCGCCTCGCGGTTCGGTGAATATCAACCACTAACCACCTCCACTTTGGTGGATATTTGTTGACTATTTCTCTATCCTTTTAAAATTCTTTTCGACCATTTTATTCTCCCTTCGACAACCTTTTTCTCCTTTTTTTTTTTTTTTTTTGCTTCTCTGGTTCTACGTTTGGGGGATTTTTCTCCCCTCCTGCTCCTTGTGTTCTTCTTGTCTCTGTCAATTTGCATCATCAATAAATGCCGAAGCTCGAAAACATACAACTTAACTATGAAAGCTTTTCCAGACAGATAAACCCTGAAAGAAATTTGCGACAAGATAACCTGGCATCGATCTGTCTCTTACAAATGGCCACCCGAAAGGAAAGAGGGGCGTCAAAACTTTACGACTAGAAAGAGTTGCGTAATAAAGGGCAAGGTTACTTTGGCATTTCTTAACATAGACATCATGAACATGGGAGTGGAATGCTGATTTAAACTCTGAATTGGGAAATCGCGAGCATGGTTCGTGATAAACCTCTATCATTTGAGCGCGAGATAAGATTCGCAGCCATATCGCAAATCTCTCCAAAAACTGTTCAAGATAATTGGAGCTGGGGGTATAAATTCTTTTACCAATGTCATTGATAACGAGAGCGGTGAGGGGCTAAGATAAACTGTAAGATTAGCAAAAGAAAATTGCGATAACCCTAGCAGAGGGCTTTAAGGCAGAAACCACGAAAAATGGAGTCTTCAGCAGATTGTAGGTAACGGTTAGTTATAGAGTGTTTTTATTTAATAGGCCTAAATTATCTTCCTAGATATCAAGTTTGTTAATTATCATTATTGTTTTTCATCCTTTTAATATTATTATTTTTTTAATCGGGGTGGTCTAATACCAAAAATATTTGAATATTATTATTGTTTAAATAACGTCACGTGTCATGTCGCCAAGCATTCTGGTCGCCTCACTGCATTTTAATACACAAGTATTCACAGTTTTTTAATGCACACTTAAGTCACCGTTTTCCATCCATTTATGAATGTTTGAACACCGAGCAATTAATTTTGTCATTAGAATACTTTTCTTGATCTACACCGAATTAGGTCATCTTGAACTGACACATGACAAATGAAATCATTACATGTCTTCCTGAAAACCAATCAAATTTCAAACTATCGATGTCGAGCTTGGTTAAAGAGAATTTCCCAAAAGGCGCTAATTAGTTGAAAATCCTGACTGACAGAGAGTCGGTTACAATAAAGAGAATCATCGATCCTAATTTGAGATGACCAGAAGTTCGGTTTACGCAACGAGATCGTATCGCCGTCGGAGATTTAGTTGATGGAGAATACCTTTTCAAAATATTAGCATTTGAGAAATTTTAAGTCGCTCTCAGTAAGACGTAAGGAAAACATGCATGTTCGGACACAGAAAAGCCGCAAAGACAATGTCTGTATATGCAAACTTAGTTCCGATTTTACAAAAGCAATCGCCAACTTCATAGTTTTGGTAGAGAACGACAAGAAATCAGCCAAAAAGGAGTTTCGTATTAGAGTTGTGGAGCTTTCGTGAATCAGATGTACCCAGAGAATTTTTCCATATTTAAGAGCGAGACGGAATCAGGATTAGCGGAACTATGATTACGGACAACGGATGTCTTTATCACTAGTTCGGCGAATTGTAAGATTTCGAGAAACCGGTAAAAATATTTGAGACATACTTCCGATTTTAATCAACCGTGTACCACTGAGAAAGGTAGCAAGGAACCGGTATAAAACTCGACGTTGAATTTCCACTGCAGAACGCAGTATGTTTCACTGGAAATAAGCCACATTATTTAGTTCATACCGCTAAGTTATGATCACATTTTGAAATAGTACCAACTATTTTCCAAGTTTATCGTTAAAAATATTTGAGGATAAACACTTATACACCAACCTTGAGCGCCCAGCCATCCGACGGATGCGCTTCCTCGATGTACACAATAACGAAGTCAGCGATATCGGCAAAATCGCGAACAATTTCACCAAAATCGCGTAACTTCGTCAGAAATGGTTGTCAGCTTGAGCTTCCAAAATTAACAACGAGTGGGCGACCAAGCTTTGATTTTTCAAAAAGACGGAAACAGTCCTTGCCATCCACGGAGAAAAGGGGAGAGTTGTAGGCCTTCGCTCCAAGTTTTGTCTTCTTGTTGATGTCTAGTAGGATGAACCTCCATAACCCTCTGAGCATTTGCCGACTGAACATCGAATCCCAATAATCGTCCTGAGGAATCTTTAGTCCGAACATTCTGTCAATTGCGTTGGAGATAAAACGCTTGAAAAAAGGGAACACCCTCAATATGGTTCCCAGGCAGAAGACCACAACAAGGAGCGAATAAAGAAAGAAAGATCGCAACTTTTGAACAATGATCATCATCTTGGCGCAGTCTTCGTCGACGTGATAGTTGTGCCAGCTAAATGGATTTGTGACCTGTGGCTTTCTGCTTTTATATTTGTATTTATATCTTTCAAATTCAGGAAAAGGTCAACAACTTTCAATCACATGGCAGTTGGAAAAATAACAGCCCTGACAGTGATTTCCGCACAATAACTTACAATTGAATAGGGAACAATTTTTGGACAGTCTTATGTCTCGTTTGCATTTCCAAATGTTCCTCTAAGCTCCAAATGTGGCTAACCAAAATTCAAGGGCTGGTTTTTTGATCAACTGTAGTGCAATGTTGTAAGGTGGTCTGTTGAAAATCGATGAGCGTATCATTAATTGATGGTTTAAAATCCTTCAGATAAACAGCCTTTCTCGTAATCCGTGTGAACACAACACGTGACATCCGAAGGAAACGTCAGCTCGCTTACTCTCAAACATGCTTTGACGTCCTCTCGAGTGTACAAGCTATATGTTCTCAGAGAAGAGCGAATAGGGTTTTTACTTTGTTTTTGTAACAGACGTAATTATTACAGTGTTGAAAGCTGGCCGCATGATGTTCGTGAGAGTCAAATAGATTTACAAATGACATGGTTAGTGAATGGGTTTATAAGGTCATCGACAATTGCATATTGAATTTCTGCCATGATTCGACCACAACTCAGCCAAAGTGTGTTTTGATTAGTTATCAAGAAACAAGAAAAGCCAAAAAGCTGCGAATACTTCGAAAAAGTTGCATAACATCGCGAAAACGAACAGCTGTCATGACCCACGCCGATAGTTGGTTTTTGGCCCTCGCTATGCATGTCACTTAAACTTTATCATCTGTGGTATTGTAGTTTACAAAACGTGTGACATCTACTAGAAATGTTTTTTATTTTCTCAAACCAATTTCGCCTGCTATCTTCAGGATTAAGGAAGTAATTTGAAGTTTGCTTATAGGTTTCGTGTTGCCAGTAGTTGATTAGTGAAGACAGCTTACCAAAACATAGCCTGCACGTGAATCATAAGCATCGAACCTTCCAGAAGAGGCTTGATCACTTCGACTTGAAACTGGGCCCGCTGTACTTCAACACGATTCTTCATGAAGCAGTCTATTTGTTATATACTTATATTTAAATAAATGATTGTCGTGATGGACAGTTTTCGTGCCAGACAAGCCGTTTTATGTGCGGAAGGGAACGATTATTAAAATTAAGTTATACTGACGTGGTAAGAAGCACAGGTCATTAGGAAGCCACAAACCCTTCCGCACAAGACATGTTAAAAAATACTCTTTACTAACAGATCGCTGCGGGAACTAGATAACAGAAGTGGCAAATGTTGGCAGCAATTTTTTGTGTCAACCGGATCTAAAATAAAACTTAAGTACTGAAAATATGTTTGAATTTGAAAGACGCCTACTTCCTGTGAGTGTTTTGATATCAGTGTTATATTTTCTTCAGAGATATTGAAAGAAGCGCTGCGAAAAATGCTTTAGAAAACAAGATTATTGGAAAATAATCAATTTATTTAAGTTAAAGATTACTTTTCCTCCTGTCTGTGAGCATGAACATTTACGCAGGAGAGTTTTTCGTTCAAATGTCATGCGATCTATGGGAGAAAGGTATCTATTGGTTAAGCTTGTATATTTGCTCCTGTTTCTTTTTTTTAACTGAATTTTCGTACCAAGACAAACCACACAAGACAAACATTTTGCCATTACGATGAATGTTTGAACGAATTGGGAAAGGTAGGTATTTTATGGCTCAAGTGGACAAATTTGAGATTGTTAAAGGAATCTGAGAAAATTAATTTCTTGATTATTAATTAATTGATTATTAATTAATTACTAATTAAAGCTTTGAAATCAGAGCAAAATTTTTCATAGAAATCATATCTGGTTAAATCGTTCATAAAATATCATGTAGTTGAAACATATATAAAGGATACTGAATCATCGTGATATCATCGCTCATCAAAGCTCAATTTCCAGAAAACTACATCTGACTTAAAAGTAAAGATTCGTTGGGAAAAATTTGAGCGATGAGATAAGTAAAGTTAAAAACGACAAAATTGAAAACGCACAAATTGTTTGACCTGTTTTAAGAGAAATATAATGTTATTTTTTATTCAGTTAATGATAAACGAATATAGAGACCGAAGTATTGATCTGAATCACCGTGGTTCACTTTCACGACTTCCAAAGATCAGAATTACCGAGTTGCCCCCCCCCCCTCAAATTTACCCATTTCGACCATTAAAAAAATCCAATTACACCGATGATCTTGGTCAGTTGCAAACGTTAACCATTCTTCGTGTATAAAATCGTTGCATAGCGTCCCTACATATACTCCTGCTATGAAGCTCGCTCCATTTTCAAGTCATCGAGTCAGCAGGGTTAAAAAGTTGCCTTTCGTTTGCCATCGATAGTCAACGCAGTTGTCAAATTAACTCCAAAGAGCGGTACATATCCACTGATCTAAAAATAGGTAATTACCTAGGCCGCTTTTCCTGAAATTCTGCATGCACGTCCAATTAAATTATATCTCTCGTAATTCCCTTACGGAGTTGTGTCATGAATCTTAAGTAAGCCAATAAGGCAAATTATGGTGGTCTCCTCCGAATGCAAGGAGACCACCATAATAATGGATCGATAAGACAGAGACACTAAAGAGCGAGTCTCAATGGCTTTGGCCGTTAGCCGTAAGACTGCAGAAAGATTAAGCCGTTAGACGTAAAAATTGACAAGTTTCAACAGTCAGTCGTGAAAAAGTTAACTGTGAAAATTTTTCTCCTAACAATATTTGAAAAGAATTAACCATGATCTGTAACATGGCCAAATTTTTAACTTTAGCCGTAAAAGTCATCACCTCAGACCTTCGAAAGAGGCAATGGTACAGCGCTAGATGAACTACAGCTGATGAGCAACATGAAAATTTTCAGGTTTAATTAATTTGTGAAAGCTTTAATGTATCGTCAAACTCTAAAATACCTTCCCATCATGCAGAGTGATTAGCTTTGATTTTTCTGAATCCATGCTAAGTCTATTTCTGAGACAAATTTTGCATCCGGCGAAGCACTTTCCCAAAATAGCGTACCTCACAGTAATCTAAGTTTCCGTAGGAGTGATCCAGTACGTATTGTTACAACGCCGCAAAAATCATGCTTACAGCCGCAAATTTCGTGTCTATTTCTCTATCTACCTTCTTCAGAAAGAATCCGTTGTTATTCTAAAAAAAATCACGTATTGTTTTGTATTTAATGACGTTTTAGGTTCTTTTAAGCTATTTTTTTTATTGCTGAACGAAACATCGAAGCGAAGCTTCCGCGCTGGAAAACCAAACCCGTTCAAAAATAGTCCGCGGAAATAAGGGATTTATGTAATGTACTCGGATTTAGCTGTCAGTCAATCGTCTAAGCTGGAGACCACTTCCTCTTACTCAATTAGACGGATGAAATTGAAGTCCAAGATTATCTCGCATTTGAACCATCCCTGTCGTCATCCTCTTCAAACTCTTTTCGGAACTCATGACGAGTGATGAAATTTTGTTTGTATATTTAAAACAGAAGGGCTGTATCATTACACTGTAAATTATATCTTGTTTCGAATAATACGAAGCATTGGTAACGTTTCGCTAAGTAACCTTAAAGCAATAAATCTACATCTCTACATGGCCAAGTTGTCGGTCGGGGTTCAAGCAGCTCGTCTCTCGAGCTACTGCATGCCTCGGCGTTTAATTATTCAGACACTGGATGCTTATGATCTTTTCTCCGAACTGATCAGGTTTTCAGAAGCCCTAACTTGTATTCGTCTAGTTGTTGCGATAAAGTGGTTTTCAGCTAAAAACTCTTGTTGTAACTTCTCGGCGTAGCCTTTGGGGCAACTGCGAACGGCAAGAATAAACTCATCATTTATGTGAATTCTGTAATCAAAATGTAAAGGAAATGGTCTAATCAAAACTCCTTTGCCCAAAGTGAATACAACTGTGTGAACTTTAGCGTAAGAACGGCTGAAGGCTGAAGGTGAGAAGTCTATCTAGAATCACTGCTTCTATGCACGTCTCTCACCACTTCCGTTACAGGCCATGTTCCGAGTCTCAAAATAACCTTACTTGACTAAACTTGATTTCACTGGGGTTCATTGTCTCATTTTTTTAACAGTCTGCTTCCCAAATTATGATCAATCGGCAACCTTATCACAAATTTTGAACTGCTAACGGAAAGAAACTATTTCTTGGCAGCTTCCGGAACGCATTAAACTGGGTTTCTTCACGACATCAACTATTCTTCGACCGCAAGAGAATTGATAAAAAAACTGATGTAAGGACACTTAAAATTCTCAAGAGTTTATCCATTCCTCACCAATTTAAAGACGATTAAAAACTTGGCAAATCAAAGGAGTTTCAAATGTTTTATACGTAGTAACGAGACATTTGTACATGCTTATTTTTTGGACGTGAAAAAATCGCAAAAATCGTAAGAATTAAAGTCTGGCAACATTTTACTTAATTCCTCAACACCCCTACAGCTAATTGGATTAAAATTTCCGAAGATCAGCACCACACAAATACAGCCTGTTTGGGGCACTTGAGAGGATCCCTTGAAGACTGCAGGAGTTTGCTTAGCCTATCATGACTGGGTTTCCGTAAACAAAATGTCTGCGTTTTGTCAACTGAGGGGACCGTAAATTCGCAAAGCACTTTACCGTGTCAATCATTATAAGCTATTTTTTACCGAATTTAAACTTTTCATCATTCAGTGAACTTATATTTCGTTCACGACGCTAGGGATGGTTTATCATTAACATGACCGTGAAGAAAAGAATGGCTGCCATCTGTTTTCCCGCGCAGTCAAGAAGAGTGCCGAGCTCTTCCCTGATTCGAAAAAGGCGGGAAAGAAAAGCCCGTGATGCTCAGCCTGACAGCATCGAGAACCTCCACTGAATCGGCTGCAAAGAGAGAACAAAATCAAATGACCTGCGCTGCACTCCGTTGAACTCTCATAATTGGATTAAAATTCTCTTTTCTACTGTTCAATTAGGGCTCTTAGAAAATGCAATTAAAAGGTCACCAAGCGTCAGAATAACGTTCAAGTAAACTTTGGATCTTTCACAGACGAGATTTCGTTGCCTCTTTTATTTCCTTAATCAGCACCAGACCTTTTTTCCCATTAAGTTGCCAGGCCTTTTTTTTTTTTTTTTTTTTTTTCCATCGAGTACCCAGACTTTTTTTTTTTTTCATTTAGTTGCCAGGTAAAGGTGTGTCTGTATAACACAGACATGCCTACCTAGCCCTCGACTACGCATGCGCGCGTGGAATGAATTAATTTGGTCAATTTGACCATCTAGCACCTTAGTGTTTTTTTTTTCGACTTGCCTCGTTAAATCAAATTGCCTGTCGGAATTGATTATAATTTATTCAAATGTCGAACGGGACTTCTCATAAGCTCAAGTGAAAGATCTGATACGGCACATGAGAAGTGTGATGTTTTAACAAGGCCTGACCGATATGATAATTCCTTGCAAGCGATTATAAACTGTTTATATCCGCTTGTACTTTGGTATATCGAGTGGAGCGTGATTATTTGCCAGATAAATGAAAAAATGGTGAGATTTAATTTTGATTTTCATATTGAATTTAACGTTTATAATAATAGATGTAAACAAAATTTTCCATTTTGAGGCATTCAATAAAGGCCACTGAACCGTTCAACAAAAGCGCAATATGTCTTAAATTGATATTGTAGTAATAGTTGTATTCCAGACAGGTTATTTCTTAGCAAGCATGATCAAATAAGGTGCCGCTATTTCATTGTCGTTTTCGGCTCGTTTAACATCATAAACAGCGTCACTTTCGTGTGGTTCAAAAGAAGTAATGCCTTGATTCCGAAAACGGCGGCTAACCCGAGAGCTATAATTCTAAAATCTGCCACCAAAACTCGAACTCTTTCAAATCTTCGATCAAATACCAAACAAGTCAGGTTTTGACGTTCTGGTAGCGAGGTTTGTAAAAAAAAATTCATTTAATAATGATGAAAAGGAGTAAATTTTTAGAAGGTTCATTTTTTGGAAGAATTTCTCTTAATTGACTCTGATCAGTTTTAATTTCTTTGGAAGATATTTTGTTGCCATGGCCAATGCTAACCTCACGTTCGCTGTAGAACTACCACTTGTAATGATGATGGTGATTATTTATAGCAGAGGCACGAACTCAGGTAAACTTCTCCTCCATCGAGCCTTTACTTTCGAGTTTCTCTTAAGGTACATTCACGGTTAGTTAATGATTGCATGTTTCACAGCTCTCTAATCTAGGCGTATTTCGCCAGTTCTTTGAAAAATTCGAGAAGGATAAATTCTGCTTATTCCATTGTCAACGAGTCAAATAAAACTGAAAGTTAGTTATTCAAATCGTATCAAATCATCTGCTAAATACCTTTACTTATTACAACTCAAGTGGGTTAGTCTTGAAGACTGAGACAAAGGCTATTAGGTTTTTATTAAGACTTGTTACATACATAAGTAATCTCGAATGATCTGAAAGACGCCTGAACCCCCTTTCTGGATTTCTAATTTTGTCGAAAATGTCAATATTTAACAATTATTCATAGAAGTGGAGGTGAATAGTGAACGCTAATCACTTTCGAACCAGCCAATCAACGCGCGAGAAGAGTACTATTTGTATAAGTAGTATATACTAATCTGATATAATTCTTCTTCTATGTACAGCGCTTCAAAAATGCGGAGTTTCTTATAGCAAGGTAGGATGCTTTGTAGATAAACGTCGACCATTTAGAAACATGCTTCTCGACCAAAGGAAAAACATAGATTGGCAAAACTGGAACGATTTTCTTGAGCGGTAAGTAGCAGATAATTCAGAAAAATAATCATGTCATCTATATTATTGTCCTAAATCGTTACTCAAGGGTAAATAATTGTTTGGGTTTCAAAGTATCTGGTGTTGAACAGAAAATAAGAAGTTGCTATAAAAGTATGCTTCTTGCGTAAGGTGTCTTTGTGTTTTCCGGACATTTTCACTTAGTTTGCCCCATGTGGTTCCCTGCGGTCGGTGTGTCCTTTCCCCGCTACAATTGCAAGGTTTATTCAACTGAAAATATAGTTAACTCTAATTCATTTGCTCCCTGTAATACCGAATTATTTAAAATCAAGATTGACTAAAATTTTATTGAAATCAAGCACCCCTTAATTTTTCTTTCCTTCTTCAGCTTTGTGTGCGCATGCGCGAACAAGACTGTCACTGATGGTTGTGCATATTTCGGAATTCAATTTTGGGCAGAGTGCTGGGCTGGTGAGAACCCGGATGTTGCCTACAATTCTGATGGTCAATCAAATTACTGCTTCGGTCACGACTTTTTGCCATGCGCAAGAGTTTCATCGAGCTGTGCGGGTGCCAAGGATGTTAACTTCGTGTACAAAATTGAAGTGGATCAGCCTCCAGATGGTAATGAGAGAAGTACATATGTTACATCATTATTCCAAATGGACCATACTTGTCCAAAATAGTAGCTGAAAATTTTAAACATCATTCTACAAGAATTCTATACCAACCCTCGGAGGACCTTTATTTGGTCAAGCCTGAGTAGTTAATCAGTCGAGAAATATGTATAATGACTAGTCGACTCTTGACCAGTCGTTATGTTACCATTGGAAAAGTTTCGAAGTCCCATACAAAGTGGAGAAATATTTCTTACAAGCTAAGCTTAAACTTTACAGTTTTATCGACTTAGTATTTCGCTCCTAACCTGTATTTTCCTTTCGCACTCTTTTTTCAGGGGGAGTTGGGGGAGGGTTGGAAGAGAGACAATAGAAACGAGTTTAATGATAAGTGTTATGTTTTGGTCGACATTTTGGATAATAGCTTCCTTGCAATGCCACCTTCTTGACATAAAGACTATTTAATTCCTCTTGGTTTTTGTTAATTTATGTGCATTTTATTTCCTTTGCAGCTTGCCGAGACCAGGATCCTGTAATGTGTCAAAAACATCTTGAATTTTGTGACAGTTATGTACATATGGCCAAAATGTGCCCTCGGACTTGTAATTTGTGTCGAGACTGAAGACTGAAATAAAGGTTTTATCGTAAAATTTAACCGAGCCTTGGTATGAAATAGAGGCTTGGAGTGACTGAAGAGTGACTGGGAATGAGTGAGTGCGATTGCTGGGTAATTAGCTTATGAAAAGTAAGGGGTTTTTCTTAAGCCTTAACGATCATCGCATCTGTCAAGAAAGTCTCTTTCTCTCAGCACCTTATAAGCAAAGGTTACGAGTTAATTTCCGTCCCCAAACGTTGCTTCAAAGCATGGCACGGTTTTGGTTTTGTAAAACTACAACTGACCACAGATACAGCAATTGAAAGAAAAATTCACACGCACTTGTAATGTTTTTTGTACCGATACTGCGTTTTGTGGATTAGGGTAACATTTTATCTTCCAGTTAAACTTTCCAAAACTCCCAGCTTGAATTTAAACTTGTGTATTAAAATAAGATTTTAAAGAGATGTAAACTTCACTTGTAGAGGAAACGGCTTAAAATTCTTGTTTATATCCCTATAACAGAAGAGTAGCATCTTTAATTCAAAATGATTAATAATTTGCCTCTCAGTTCAGTTCGTTCTTTTTAATTTTCGGTTGTACATTGCAAACAGTGAAACAGAATTGAAATAACGGAGAATAATGGCTCATTCTCTTTTTATTCCATTAATAAACACCTTAAATGTAAGTTTTAATATTGATAATCGAGCCTTTGTTTAGCCCGTGTTTGGAGATTATCTTGCAGTAGTGAATATGGGAGACAGTCAAAAGTGTGAAAGTCTGTAAACAGCCCAAAGCATTGTTGAACTTCCAGTAATTAAAAGGAAATAATGCTTGTGATTTTTAATGTTAGATTATATCTTAGACTGAATCATGAAGTAGCATGAATTAGGTGATGTGAGTTTTTCATGAAGCATTTATTGTTAGTTAGCCAAAATGAAGTGCCGCAAAATTACGACTCGAACCGCTTCTAGAAAATCGCCTTTTCGCAACAACGTTTTCACGTGATTGAGTATGGTTTGCTACTCAAGAAAACTCCGCAGCTCCAACTGCTTGTACCAACGGTTTATCACTGTGATGCTGACCTGGCAAACAGGAAATAGCATATGGCAATTGTCTAAAAACTCTATATCGCTCACAAGCGGTTGTATTATCTTCTGACGCATTACGAAAGCTTTTCGCGATGACGTACATTTGTGATTTGATTTCACGACACTCGCCATGTTAGCTTCATTTAATTTCCGAGGGATTTACTGAAATCAGCAGTTGTTTAAACAACTTTTCCTGTAAAATTGATTTTAATGAAAGACAGTTTGAAAACTGTCTCCTTCTTCTTATCATCGTGTGAAAAGGTTAGAAAAACCACCTGAAAACTGGTCCAGATGAACAGATACGCAAACGAACCCTCATGAAAAGGAACAAAAGAGATCAAGAGCTGTTTCGTAATTAATGTAGATTTTGCCTGTACTGAAATGACAACTTAATTTTCGAGGGTATTCTTCGCAAAATGAAATTACCTCTGAGAGAAAAATATAAAGCTAGAGTAAATCCCGAAGATATAGATATCTTTCAAGAAAAAAAAACTGTTTATTTTTGAGAGCGTAGCAGCTCGCGAAACTGCGAATAAGTTATTTAAGATGAATCCAGTGTTTTAAACTTGTGTACGTGAATGTGTTTTTTAAACTTCGGTTCTTCAGCTGTATTTTCGTATTTACATTTGAGACAAAAGTTTAATTTTTTTTGCAGCTTCTCTGTAAAGTTTACCTTACCAGCGAAAGACAAACTTTGAGAATTAATTAACAAGACTTCCTCATTACTTGGATAATAAAAAGAGAAGCTTTTTGACGATACTGATCGAGTCTAGAATTTGGAAACTCAAATGGAAAGTAAAACAATGAAAATGCATATGAGTGAATTTCTGTCAACTAGTAGTGGAAGCGTGCCCCTATTGTCACTTTTTGGGCACAAATTAAGCGTAATGTTTACTTTTTATGAGTAAACACTCCAGATTTGAAGATACGACGAGATTGCGAAAAACGTTTTAGAACGATTTTCAATTAACAAAATCCGCAGAACATTGTATGTCGATGTTGCAGACAGGAGCAAGCAAGTGAAAGTGATAAACCAAGATAGGCACAGAGTTATCATTTCTAACAGTTAGAATCATTTGTAAGTAAATCTTCATTGTTAGTTATCTATTCCCATACGGAATCAGAACCGGTTTTATCTATAAACAATTTTAAGCCAGGATCAATTTGACAAATCTTTGTGTGCCGGTTTTAAGAAACAAGTTGTTGAATTTTTCAATCTTAAATCTTGTGCAGCAGAAAAAATTATTTTTGCCCCATATAGGAAATGTCGCAGGATAAGTTAAAATATTTTCCGTAACTGGCCTCCTACATTTCTTTCGAAAGCAATTTTAGGCAAGGGTTGAACAACATGTTAATGCAGATACTTTCGCAAAGCTTGCGTTTTTCTATTTTCTCAGTTTTGTCTACACCCTATTTTCATCTTTAGGATGAAAAAAAAGTTCAAGACGTTATTATCTAAACCAGGTTCAAACTTAACTTCCTGTCATTAAAAAAAAAAAACATTTCGTGTGACAGATCGAACCTATTCGACCCAATTTAAATGATAAACGGTAAGCTTTTAGTTTATATAAGGTTTGAAAAAAAAAAGGTGTTTTTTTTTTTTATATTTTCCAAATCTAAATTTGCCGGACCGATTTTCAAAGAGGCTCGAAGCGCCACTTCATTTTCTAAGAGATTTAAGAAATTCAGTTAAAAATGGAGAATATGCAAAACAGCTTTTTCAGAATTAAGTTTTCTCAGTGTCGAAAATTTCTCTTTGAATGTATCGTCTTTCAGTACAGTTTCAAGTACGCCCTTAATTATTAAGCCGTATGAAATGAGATCATCATTCTGTTATTTTTTTAACATATAAAAAATCAGCGAAAATGGCCCAGAGTTTGAGATGCAGTTTACCCTTGGAAAATGATGTAAAGATGTATGACAACTGATCAAATATGACGTCAAAACATAAGTTTTCGTTCATAAGGGAAATTAGTAAAATTGAAAGTGCTTCTGTTTTCCACAACTTTCGATCTCGATCAATCTGATCCATGCCATGACATAAAGTAGATAAAACGTTTCATTTTTAGTTTTGTTTTAATCTCAGACTCGATCAAAATCTGATTTATCAAAGACCCACGTATTTTTTGTCACTATACGAGCCCGTTGCTTATCTTCTGCACTTGGAAAGTGACCTTGGCAACTGAGATAGAGAATGGATAGACAGCGGGAACGTTATTTTTTTTATCAGCCCTATGGACGACCATTTGATAAAAATGTACATTTACAAGAATACTAGCTAGCTGTGTTGAGAGCATACGAATTCATATCTCATGAAACGGCCACCTCGTTCCCAGGGTCGTCTCTCTTCCTCGTTCGAGAAGGTTTCTTTACCGAAGCAAGAGGAGAGTGAACCATGGAAACAGGTTGATTAGGTGGTGGGGTCCACTTGAACTGCTTCTAACTATGTGTGACGATATCGTTTCAACTTGAGCATAAGCTCTGTTTTTTTTTCTCTCTCATTCTTCATATAAACACAACAGGTCGGTTTGTTCCTAAATCTTCTTTATTTTCGACGACCATTTTCATCGAATACGAGTTGGGCTAAGCCACAAAAAGAAAGAAAGTGAGCTTTACTCAGTTTGGAATTAAAAAAAGATTCGCTTTATGCTTATTTTTTAATCAAGAAGGTCTCAAAGGGATTTACCGAAAGCCGTCAAAATTGACAAATTTTAAACGATAGTCGAAAAAAAATTTTTGAATTTTAACCGTTAGCCTTAAAAGCCACCCTCTATCAAATGCGACACATAAAGCACTCAAGACCTAGGTGCTTTATGTAATTTCCCTAGATAGATGCATTATGCTATCATTCAAGGCTTGAGCGAACACAAAACGCTAATACCGTGTAAAAATTTTAGCATAAACTTAAAAAAAAAAACACGAAAGTTAACGTGATGTAACCAACAACCTTCAAAATTTAGTTTTGCCCACAAAATTTCAATCTCTTACCGGTGGCACTTTTGTCCAGTTTTTTCTTTTACACGCAAATTTACGAGTTTTTAATAAAAGATGCAGTAAGAAATTATAATTTGAATGAAATCGTTGGCACCGTCAACCTGTAGGTGTACAGTGAATGCACTAATATTTTAATTATCTGTTTGTCGTGATGTTAAGGAAATTGCTCCATCACACGTAAAGACAAGTGAATAACAAACAGTTTCAAAGGTAAGGTGTTTTAAAAAACTAATCGTGACACAAACTGACTATCTATCTGTTGAGATGTCCTACCAATATCACACCGTGAGTATCACTGATGCCCGGTAAAAAATTATTTAGGCCATCAGAGATATATTTCTGAATTACCAAATCGACTGAGTGAAGTTGAAATGGTTAAAAGGAGAAGTAAGTCTTTTTTTTATCGTTTTTGTTTGTCTTCTTCTAGAATGAAAAGATCTGTTAAGTTTTATCTCGCCTGACAAAACTGATAAACGCAGCTTTTTAACAACGTTACGTGCAGCTTTTTAATTGAGGCTCCAGAAGATCTAGCCAGTAAACCCCATAATTGACTTACATTCCTTTTGCGGTTTTCGGTGTCTTCATTTTATTTTCTTACATGCAGTTGTACTGTACTGGTGAAAAAAAAAAAAAAAAAAAAAAGAAAAGAAAAGAAAAGATCTGCAAAACATCTCAGTACACTTTTTATTCGGAGTGAGTATTGTTGATCAATTCCCCCATACGAATTCGAAAAGATTATTCAAAACTATTTACTGAGTCTGAGGCGAGTGAATGTTTTAGTATAACTGCTCAGGTGCTTTGGAGAAGTGTTACACCAACTTAATGGTATCTTTTGTTCTCTTCGGAATTAAATTTTCTACGATCGCGTTTATCACCTCCTCGGTAACAATAGCAAAACGCGAGGTAACCGTTTTGAAATTTAGCGCCACTGTTATAATCACCTCGCACGGGGTGATTTTAAGGAGATATGATGGAATCCTCGACTAATCAGACGTGCGCATCTCTATAATCAACAAAACAGTGATACCAATGATATTCATCTCAAATCTGACTTTTTGAATTTAATATTCGGGGCTAGAGAGAGGCAATTTAAAGATTGAGTGTCTTTCTTGAGAATACAACGCAACGATTTAATCAGGGCTCGAATCCAGACCTCCGAGTGCAGCGCGTTCATCACTGGATTACCGCGTATCCCAGTTTGCGGTGGACCGAAAACAGACATTAAGCGTAACAGGTAATAAGTTTGAGTGGGTGATATACTGAGGTTTCGGTCTCTGTAGAATATCGTCTCTCTATACAAGGCATTATTAAAATAATTTCCTATAGCGAAATTTATTATTCAGGCGGTAGGCCAGCTACATTCTTGTCTACTTAATTAAAGCAACATAGAACCGGAGGGCTTGAAAAAAACAATCGAAATTTTTCTCGAAACGAACATGTTGCTCAAAAAGAAATTTAATTTCTTAGCTCTTTTGTTGTCGTTTGTAAATAACCTCACTATGTTGTAGACACAATAGAGAATTCATTCGTTGAAAGCTGTTTTTAGATCTTACTTTTCATAACAATTCCCACAAATTTTCAAGTCGACGAATTAGACACCAACCTTGGAAATCGACACTCAGGAAAAATAGCCAATTTACTTTTACTTTACCATCACTAATCTTGGCAAAATTTCTATGGAAACTACTGGGAGGAATTTTATTTGCGTTATTCTTCAGTGGACGACTATGAAAACATCCCTCAGTTATCTTTGTTTGGCTAGATTCAGTCACGAGCGAGATTACAGAGGACAATGATTTTTGCGCACGAGCATAAAATAAGTTTATGTTAAAACATAAATCATTAATTGGCGCCAATAAGCTAAAATCACCTGGAGCTCCGTTTTTGGTGTCGTTTTGGATCAATACATTTATCATAGGAACTTCGATTAAATTCAGGTTTTTTGAGAGCCATGGAAAACATCTTTGAGGAGATTTGTTTTATATCCTGAAGCATGTACAGGTAGGATTTTAACAAGAAATTTTGGGAAATATTGTAGCTAGTTTATACACTTAAAAATGCAACATAAACACTTACGAAAATAAGTCGTCTGTTGTGTAAAAAACAAAACCGTTTCTTTGCCTGATATTTCGGGCTCTTTGTTACGCGACAACTGTCACATATCCAGGAGAAGTATGATGATCGAGGATAGGGAAAAACTCCAAATCTGGCATAACATTTTATTCATCAAGGGTTTTGAAGTGCTTGGATTAGGTTTTAATCTTTCTCAGTTAATTTTTAGTGGTGACAGTACCTTTGAAAGGAAGTTGTTGTATCTACTAAAGGACACGTTCAAACGTTTAGGTTTTTGAATGTTTTAAGATCGAAATATCTTTTTTTGTTGTTTTTGTTATTTGTCAATATTGTGGTACTGTATATGTATATTTTTTGCTGGAAAAAAAATTATACACTTTCAGTCTACCTGTATTATCATACGTTTTCATCTGTTCACATGAAGCAATTTGTACGTATTGTTTTTTCAAGGATCCTACTTGACGAAGGCCATTTCAATAGGTAGCACCCTGGCTATAATTTACTTTTTCTTTACCAGTCTTTCTCGTCAAAAGAAAAGATAAGATAAATATCAGAGAGCTTGAAAACTTGTGATAGACTTTGTTTACCTTTGAATTAACTAAAGAGGAACGAAAAAATATCCTGATATGCTCCCTGGGTAAATTATTTATTTCTAAACAATCTGGAGAAGTTTGAGTGCAGTTTTTCTCAAGATTTTTTTCGCAATTTTTAAAATACATCACAAACCTCAACTAGGATTAGTAGTTTACTATTTTGCCAAATTCAATGCAGTCCTAAATTCTCCCTGTTTTTATGGGAGATTCAACTTTCGAGGGCAGATTAGCTCCTACTGATCGACGAAAGGTCGATGTAACCCTTTTAACTCAGATTGCCACTGTGATATCAAATCTTGCTGAGATCATGTTAGTACCAAAAGTTCGGAGTAGTCTCTAGTTATGCACCCGTGTTATTCTTTGATTAGATGATCCAAGTTGTTAGCTGAACGAGCTCTAAAACGAAGATTTCCCGAACCAAAAACTTATTTCCGGATTGAACACTGCATGGGAGTGTATGTCTCTCAACTGAGAATTTTAGAATTAATCAAAACTATAAAAAAATTCTCGAACGTGATTGGTTATCACCAGCCCGATTTGAGCACTACTAGGACAGTGTACCGGTCATGCTTGTAATTGGACAGTGTAATAGGACAGTTAAAGGGACAGTTAACACGTCATGCCAGTGTAAGTGGACAGAACGTGTCTTATGCGCGCGCTGTTGTCTCGTATTTCGCTGAGTTAACTATTGTTTTTTTTTTTATAAAAACGTAGAACCGATGTCTAGTTTCTTTCTCAAATTGTCATAATTTTGATGAATTGGTAACAGAACTTCGTGTCGTCCAATTCTGTCTGTAATCATACTCGTAATTAACAAATCGGACTCCCGCTTCGCGGTCTTCCGATTTTGTCAATCACTCGTATGATTTTAGACAGAATTGGACTCCACTCGGTCCTATTACCATTATTAATTGTAATGGAAATTGTTCAGTGCCGACTTAGTTGTCCATTAAAGGTTCCGATAACAAAGATGACCCCTGCATGTTGTGTCTAAGTTCTCTTGTTCACATAAAGTAATGACTCGTGCTTGTTGATAAACAGAAGTTGAAAAGTTCTTTTAGGTTGTCATGGGAACATCCATTCTGGTAGCAGTAATATAAAACGCTGAGTAACTATCTTAACGACGGTGAATAAAAGAAGGAGGTGGCCCAAGTAGGTTAAAATACAATGCTCGCAATCCTGACGTCTTCCTGCTGTTTTTTTTGCTGTTGTTTACTTTTTTGACAGTAAGACTTTAATCTGTCTATTTCAAGATCTTATATGTTTGGTTTCTCCGGTTGAATAAGATGGCTCAATATTGTCATTGTTTTTTTTTCTGCGAGCCGTAGTAACCGAAACGAATTCGGAGGAAAGTTTCACTTAACCTGAAACGCATGAATTGTTTTGCTGCATCAAAAATATTTTCCAAATAGCAAAACAAAAATAATAAACATCAGATTAATAATTGGGAAAAAGTCACGAATGGTTAGTTTTAATTAACATTGCTCTCATGCATTCAAATTAGACAAGTTTATCAGCTGCATCTGGCCAAAACGTGATGAAACTAATAACACGTTTTCGTATTCCTTTTCTTCATCGGTTGATCATTCTTAACTTGCTTTAGACCAAACGACATTCGATGGTTTTGATCTGAAGAAACTAAGGTGAGACCATAATGATTCAAATAATCGTCATTAATCTTCTTTGTATGACTTATTGCTGCGATCATTAGGCAAGAGTGTTAGGGAGCAGGTTTATCTCTTTTTAAAGTTTCCACTCCCCTATCTCCTATCCGTTCATTTGGTGTTGTTTTTCTCTTGTTGCTTGGAAAAAACAATATATTATTTTTAGAGGCAAAAAGGATGAATGCAAATACTCTTGTTGAAAACCACCCGGACTTCATCTTCCCTTTTTTTCTATGTCAGGGATGGAAGAAAATAAATTCTTCGTTCACCTCTATTACCAGTCTTAAAATTAACCATTTATATTTTCTTATAAACGCGTATTAGCATTACACCAATCACCAAATGACTGTAATTTTGATAAAAATTAATTTATGTCATCTTCATCACACCATTTCTTGCATTTTGGACAAAGCTGAAATTAATTGTTAAAACTGTATAATAGCAAATACGTGATGTTCAGTATTACAGTTAAAGTTGTACGTGGCACGCTCCACGAACTCTTCTTGTGCACGCTGAGAGTGATCTTCAATTTCTTAAACTCCAACCTTTTTTTTTAAAGATTTATTTTGGAGAGAATTGTTAAAACGGTTGCATAGCCTGTATGTGTTGTTAATGCAGGGTACGTACACTCATTTGAAGGAAATTTTTATCACATCTGTTCTTGATTACATCAGGATAATATATCTAATGTTTATGCCATTAACATTAAAGATTTTTGAGAAAGATGCCGGTTTTCATAGGAAAACGGAAAATTTGAAGTCATAAATTGTTCTTACCGACACAGTTTAAAGAGCACGGTTAATTTAGTTATCCAAATCAGTACAAGTTCTGCTACTCGCCGGTTTAATGCATGTGTAGATTTTGTCTTGTTTTTGCGTGGGAGGTGAAGATTCGCTTTGAACGAAAGTTTTGTATTCGGATAAAACCATTGTAGGGATGTTAAACACTTATACTAATGCGGTAACTTTTCGGCTTCATGTCTGGGTTTTGATCAGTGCACCTAAACTTTAATGAGCTTTTGTTTTCTTGAAGAATCGTCAGAATTGTGAGCCTTTTCATACGAACATCTTCCTTAATTTTTGTTGAAAAAATGAATGGTATATGATATTCGGAGAAAAAGGTTGAAAATAGCGTGATCTACCTAATGACTAATATTTTCCTCGCTAAAAACATTAGAATGGGACTTTTAACCAGATAAGGATTTTCAAAAAGCGTTAGCCCCTCTTAGCGTACACATACAAAGATTACACTTGAAACGGAAACCTATTTCTAAATGTCTGTCAGTTGATCGGTAGGTTTAGGAGATCGATTAAGTGATGTACGCCATTGTCTTCGTATTGGATCTTTTCGCTGAGCACAGTGATGAAGTTAACGAATTAAAAGGTTTAGTAACTCTCGTTCTAACTGATGCGAAACACATTATTCATATTAATAAATGCAGAAAAACAGAAATAAATATATACATAAAATTGCAATATAAGTATAGAAAATAAAAATAGGTAAATAGATGGACGATAGAATTAGATACAACAGAGAGGAGGTCCAATGTATTTGGGAAGACTTATTTACCAACTTCGTGTTGAAAACACTTAGAAATCACAGGCATAATGCGTCATAGACATGCTCTGAGGGTGATGCTCGCCTACGCTATTATGAGTTACGAATGACACTGTGTCTGCCATTCACAATCACTTATTACAGTGCAATTTTAGTATGCTAATACAGTGTCTAGGTTCTTTATTCTTGAAGGCTTATTGATTCCTTGGTGTGAAATGAGTAATTAAGCGGGATTAAACTCAGATCTTTTGTTACTTTAGCCTCGTATGCAAATTACCTGGGCTTTTAAATTAAAGTTTTTAATTAGAATTTTTTTGTAAAAAATTTCCTTTAGAACGTAAGATTTGACTTTTAGTCAGGTTTGCACGGAAATGAAAAAAAAAATTATCGTTGCGTTCTTTTTCACGAACGGTTCTTTGTTCTTATTAAAGTTTTTTTCAGTTTTTATCATGTTCTGTTTTTATTTCTGTCATTTTTTCAACATACTACACCTGCTTAGTTTTGATTACTTTTTTATCGTCGAAACATAACCAAGGCTATTGTAGCTGAAAAGATCAATATTCGGAGCTTGGAATTCGAAGGTCTGAGCTTCGCTTCCTCAAGGGGATTAGAACGTTTTCTTTGCTCACGCTCGTGTCCAGACGAAAAAAATTTTTTTTCTTCTCCAAAAATTGGTACTAAAACAGAGATTTCAGTGCCTTACCAGCAGATAATCCTGAGCATGTATTGAGCAGAATTACTTTATCACATGTTTATCACGAATAACCAAGGAAGGGTTCTTCGTGGGTGGCTCTTTGAAAAAGAAATTTTACTCAAACAACGGCTTTAAAAAATTAAAAAACGTAGATTTCCAAACTGAGTGGGTGAGGAAAAACTTCTTTGCAATATACAAACACAATACAATCGAAAGCTGCTTTAAAGTAAACCGAAGTTTTTTTCGACTGTGAAGACCAGGGCCCAGCTGTTTAAAGGGCAGATAACAAAGCGTACTGTGCTATACACCAAATGGAGATTGATCCAGTCGATAGCATTATCTAGCTTTCGAACAACCGAGACCTGCAGATCAAGCGGTGCATGAAATTAAACGATTCATGCTTAGAAAAGAAGTCGTCAAATTAAAAGCGACACCTTTAACGTCATGCTGGTTAATTTTAGACCCGGTTCTGTTTCTCTCAAGCCACTCGAAAATATACCATGTCGTTATAGTTTTCGAGGACCTTTTAACTGGGATGATACTGCTTTCTGATAATCTTACACTCGTAAGGTTTTTTAATTTTGATGTAACGATCTAACATGCAGAAGACTATACAGTCATCACCCACCAAGATATTTTCACACAGGAGAATGAGGTTTACCGTACCAACCCAATCTGCATCGCTTAGAATATTATGGTATTTGCGACGTGACCAATAGCTTGTACAGATTAAACAGAGTTTAAAAATCATCTTTTCATAAAATTTTGACCAATTATATTTGAACATGTAATCTGACTCCATTCGCGTTGAGTGATTTAAATGAGCACATCAGAAACAAAACGCCCATCGTCGTGTACACTTCAATAAGCCAATCAACGAAAGGCCTATTGTTAAATGGGGCCTGCGCCTGCCGCTGGGCGCCGATAGGGGAGGCTGGGGGACTTACCGATAACCAGTAGAATCTTATGGTGGTTGTGCCATCGAAACGCAAGACAGGGCTAGTTTTTGTAGTTTCCACCAAAGTTTTAATTTTTTTTCAACATATTGTCAATCTTACGCTGTGAGTAAATATAACCATGTAAACTTTGGTCAGTGTCCGTAAAAGATTGAAGCGATTCTATGACGTTTCTAAGCTGTAAGTCATTTGCAAATATTCTAGCAAAACATTTGAAATATGACATTTTTGGGTTGGTCGAGCCCTTTCCGTCCTTTAGTTCCAAATAATACAGAATTGTAAAGGATAAAACGCAGTAACTCGTTCCCTTGATTTCTAGAGTCAACAGATTGTCATGACAATTTTGAAAGGCGTTTACACCAGCTCAACCTGCTGCTAAGCATTAAGGTAACACAAGATTTTTTCCTCTAAATATTATGTCTTCACAGGAAATGAATGATTTTAGATTAAGAAATTGTTTGACAACTAGATTTATACATGCGCAGACATTTTGCGTGTTGCAAGCGGTAAACAAAATTTCTTTAGTAATAAATGATTAACCATGGAATAAGTCTGAAGGAGATTAAGAAAACAAAGGTTGGTTCGTTAAGTGCGACCATCAAGTTGCTCCGCTTTCTTTCAGTGCATTCGCCTCGTTCTAGTGCGTCATTAGATAGGTACACGTTTTTTCTCCCTTATATGGTAAAATGGTGTAATTATGGAATGATAGTCAGTTATTCCTGATTTCAAATCGTTCCTGTAGCAAGTGTTACTCTTCATGCAGGTAATGATCAACATTATTACATGGTGGATATTTACCCCCATAGCCGGGTCCTCAGAAGGGGTTGTCTCAGCATAAACACAAACTGCTACATGTTTTGGTCTCGGTAGAACACTGTTTCACTTGAGGAATTCTGACACACCAGGGAGACGTGGAGATGTCCCTCGTTTACATTTCAATGGCGTGTTAAAAAAAAAAAAACAAAACAATCGTGTTTCATCAAACAGCGATATATGATATCATGTTGCAGATCTTAAAAGTTAAACAGAGATTTTCTACACCAGAGTAGAGCAGAATTTATGTCGTTAAAACTCTTAGCTGGTTAGCTCAAGGAATTTTGCCACACGAGGGAGATATGGAGATGTTCCTCGTTTACAAAACAATGGTGTTTTAAAAGACAATCGTGTTTCATCATCAAACAGCGATGGATTATATGAAGGCGCAGATTTTATAACTTAAACATACATTTTCTATGCCTGAGAAGAGCAGAAATATCGCTTTTCTAAGTAGTAACTCATTCCACTGATTTCTCGTTTTTTAATAAAAACTGGTTAATGAACATCTCACTATAAAGTAAATTGCGGCATCTGATAAACATTTTCAGTTTATTATGTTTTACAGGTATAGTTACTACATTAGATGGGAACTCTAATTACTTACGCCAGATGTTTCCTTTTGAGACTACAGATAATCATATTGTTGCGCTGTTGTTATTAGACAAGTCGGCGAGCTTCTAAGCTTATGATAGAATACGTTCCTCATTCGGTATTTTCAAAATATCGTTTTCAGCAAACAGTTCGAGTCAAAAAGTCTTATTTATAAGCCTTTAAATGTAATAAAAATGGGACAGAGGATTGTGAAATGGAAAATGATTTATGTTTTCAGTTTGAAATTTATAGACGTGAAAGTGGGCCGTCGCCGTGGGCTGAGCTAATCAAGATATTCAGGGAATCGCTGTCGTGACAAAAAGAGAAAATAGCGAAACAAAAGTGTAATGACCAGAACAATAGCTCTGCAAATTAATTTTAAAATTTTTACGTGTTGTAGACGTACGATGCAGAAAAACAAATGAAATTGCCAAATTTTGTGTTGTCTAAGAACAGGATCCCCACTTGCAAATTATTCACTCTTCTCCATTAAACTCAACCGCTACCAGCTTCAGTGTCAGCTAATGAAGCAAATCGAGATCATTTAAACAAAATGTAAGTTTATTTTCGATCAATGTTTCCGCGTCGTTGCCGTTCTCGCTTCATCGCTTTCCGAGTAAGAATTTGTTGCGTTCAAGGCCTCTTAGGGTATGATTGGCTCAAGCTAGGCGCAGATATTTCAGTCTACTCAAAATTTGACAAGAAATGAAAACGAGGTTTTGAACGACCATATTGCACGTCTTTTGGCACACGATAAAGTGTCTTGAGAACTGGACACGGGGAATCAGTGTAATTTGCGTTCGAATCACTCAAAGCGTGACTAATAGCTTTAATATTCGAAAAAGTTTTGTTCAAACGTTGGTATATCAAAAACTGCATGTACGTCTTTGTCATGTCAGTCGGCCTGAAGGCAAACAGATAAGTAGAGGAGAATAAATGGCGGATGAAGGAAAATAAGAGAAAATGTATACTGACTGTGCGATAAGAGGAGAGAATTGCTAGCCCAGTGATGTCCAAACGTCGGGAGATAAAAACCTACATATACGACTTTGTCATGTCAGTCCGCCTGAACGCAAGTAGATAAATAGAGGTCGATAAATGGTGGATTGAGGCACATAAGTGAAAGTGCATACTAAAACTGTAAGATAACAGCAAAGAATAGCTAGGCTATTGATGTCCAAACGTCGGCATATCAAAAGCTGCATATAAGACTTTGTCATGTCAGTCAGCCTGAAGGCAAACTAGTAAATAGAGATGAAAAACGGAGGAGGCAAATAAACGGAAATGTATATACTAACTGGAGGGCAAAAGAAAAGAAATGTTAGCCTAAAGGGCAAAAAGATTTCCTCCCAGTATTGTTTTTGCCCTATTCTTGATTCATTCGCCGGTGCCATTTCATCTGCCTAGACCTTAAATTGGTTATAAATACTTTCAGTTGCCAGTGTACCATTTGTTCATTCAAGATTGACTCTTTGTGTTACCTTCTACACCTTCACAACTCATTTTTTTCAGTCGTTCGTCGTGGATAGGCCTTGAGGTATAATCCTCATCCGGCGAAGATGTTGCGATTTGCAGTGATGATGGTTTGGCTTACGTTTGCTACGTGCAGCGGTAAGGAAGTGTAAATATATTTTAAACATCGAGAAAATAATCTTTATTAAGAAATGTGCGTATGGGAAGATATACATAAATCCCACAAGATTCCAGCTGGGGAGGCTTTTTACAAATATGGTTGTTGAAGAAAATCTCTAGAGTTTTCCCAATTACAAGATCTTTAAGGATTGAGGCCAGTAATAGTTCAATACCTTTTCGTTTTTCACTCAGCACGTTTTAAGACGATATGTCCAACGGTGGTGTCGACAATCACGTGCGACAACGATACCAAAATTTTCATCGAGTCCGTGATGTATGGAAGAACTGATAACTTTACTTGCCCACCGACATCATTGTGCAATCTATCCAATGATCTGAGCAGGAAAGTCACACCAATCTGCCAGGGAAAGAGCTCTTGTGATATTAACGGATCTTATGATGGCCTGGAAAAACCGTGCAACACAAGCTATTTTAACATTTCCTACACCTGTAAAAAAAGTGAGTTTGGAAAAATGATCTAGTCTAGGAAATCATTTGTGTCTATTTCTTTGCTGATGTCAGATAGTTTAGTGAGAAGAGGAGTAAGGTCACAAAGGTTTCAGTCATCCACGTTGCTTTGCATGGAGGGAAACCTCTGAGTAATAAACACGAAGCTAAGAGTTGCCATGGGTCGCAAATGATAAACTTAAAAGCATCGAACTACCTCTCTCCAAGTTTTCTTAAGTTGTGACGCAATGCCTGAATGGAATTGAAATGTGATGATTTGTTAACGTAGCCTTCGCTAAAAAATCGGCTTGTATGGAACCTTTTTCATGTTCGTTGTTAGGAAAGAAAACATTTACTACAAGTTTTCCGACAGGATTTTTGTGTGCATTTCAAGCAAATGTGATGTTTTGAATCTCCTCGAGTCGATGAGTAAGTCAAAAATTGCTCACTGAGACAGCCGCGATGTTTTCATGATTTGTTTATCTTTTAACCTATTTCTTTTTTATTCTCAAACAATTTTTAAAATTGATTCGAACTTTACTCTATTTATTGCAGTTAACGTGACTGAGATAAAAGAACATCATATTGGCAACTTTGTTTGTCCAAAAGGGAAAGTATTTGTCGCTCACAGATTGGAATGGCTCGGAATTGAATATATACTTAAAAGTCGAAATATATCAGCACCAAACAGTACCATTCCACTGGTTGCCACTTCAACAAGTAACTTGAGCATGATATGGTCTACAAGTAAAAGTAACAGGAAAGTGTTACAGACACAAGTGGTTGCTAGTACATCACTACTGGCATCAGGGTTTCACATATCGTCGACTGCGCTTGTGACTCAAAAGAAAACAGCTACCACTCCTAGTTTGTTTACCATGATGATCAATTCTTCTTCAACTTCAGGATCAGAATCTTTGGCAGCATCATCAAGACCTTCTTCACCATTACTTAATTCTGTAATGAAATCACCAGGCGTATCTACAACATTATCAGAGACATTAATAAGTGAAGGATCTTTTTCTTCATCGCCATTACCAACGACAGCAGCACCAGTGACCACACCGTCTTTGTTATCATCAACCTTGTTAAATCCAGTAATGCTACCATCAATGACTTCATCTCCAACAATAGCTACTTTCTTTCCCCGACAGTCCACAGAAGTTCGACCTACAAAACCATCATTATCTTTAAAAAACTCGCCAGATAAAACAGTTCTGTCATTGGGGTCTTCATCTCCAACTACGACAACATATATCGCTCAACCTTCCATAACTTCTTTCTTATCAAGACAAAATAAAACACTGTTGTCAACGGTATCAGCAACGACGGTCCCTAACGTATCAGTGCCGGCTTTAAACTCCTCTAGATCCATCATGCCGGAGCAAAAAAAGTATGAATATTATAACATCACTCAGGAGATCAAGCCCAAGAAAGTACACACTGTCAAACTATTCAATTGCCGTGGCAAGATAAAATGTTATTTTAACGTTACAAGGAAAAAATTTACTAATCCGTATCCAGAGAAAATTACCGAGTTACGACTTTCTGTCAAACACAGCTGCCAAACTGGTAAGTATCCGTGAGAATGGCTTAACGTGAATAGTACCACTGGTTTTTTTTTATTTGACCGAACGAATGGCCAAACGGGTTTCAAAGGAAAGACTGCAACTGTCTCATCATCAATGAACTTTGATAACATATCGCCATGACCTCGACAGTACCAACCGACTTTATGACTGTTGTTTTAACATGGCAAAAGAGGCAGAAATGAAACATCTTTAAAACGTCATTAACTATTATTTTCTGTTGGTTATTTATGGTCCAACCTCTTTAGAGCGAATAAAATGGAAGATCTTAATGTACTAGACAGCTTTAGTGGGTTTCAAAGGTGAATCCATGCTCCGAACATTTAGAGTTTTCCGATTTCAGTATTTCAATCACAAATATTTCACCCTGGATATTTCGAAGCTGCCGGCATCTTAAGTCACGTATGCATGCCCCTCGAAAAAATGGCACTAATCAGTGAAGTTACATAAATTTTTAAACAAGTTTGTTTTGAATGAACAATAGTGTCTCTATTGATCCTAGCTGAAAATGGCTACCTTCAGTGGGAAAGCTGGAGCGCGTGCCCAGACGTGTGTGGTATAACTTACCATCAAGTCAGGAGGAGGATTTGCCAAAATCCTACCACTACTACAGGAGGAGGTGATTGCTCCGGTGACAGATCAGAAACTCTGGAGTCAGGATGTTACAAAGAGTGTCTTGGTGAGTGTTTATGCTGTTGTACTTAAGTTTTGCTGTGTAAGCTACCCTCAATCACGAACCAAACCTGACCAGCCATAAAGACAACGATGAAACTGAGATATAGGTTTTCCCGGACTGTTGAGTCATGGCATTTGAGATCTAATACCATAACGAAAGATATCTAGATTAATGGTAGTCAGATATAAATCAAAATACAATCTCAGATATCATACTCAGATGATTTAAAAGAAAGTAGACGTCATAATGTCTTTCTTTACGTTTTTTAGACCGCAATTCTACAACCTGCCATTTTTTGACAGCCAACTTATCCTGTCCAAATGGTACATTCATCAACATTATCAGCATGTTCTACGGCCGTGAACAGGAGAACGTTAGCTTTTGCGACAGCAGCGGTCTTCCAGATGGCGCATGTGTACCACCAGATGACATAGCAGGCCATAATAGAGCACAGGTTTATGAAAGATGCCAGATGAAATCTAACTGTACCATAGCAGTTTCTAATGACACGTTTCGCGACCCATGTCCCGGATTTAGCAAGCACTTGAAAATCAACTACACGTGCAGTCCTAGTAAGAAAATAATTCTACATTTTCGTACAAACCTCTTTCATAAATGGTAGGCATGACGATTATTATTTTATCTGGATGCAAATTAACGCTCTTCACCTCGTTTTCGATTGAATTATTATAATGCTTTTTATTTTGACACGTTTACGAGGCCAGAAAGGCTAATTTGCATAAATACGAAAGGTCTCTAGTTGGAGCATGGGTTTATTTAAAAGGCACGTTAACCAATCGATGAAGCCGTTGACTATAGTGCAAAAAGGTCATCTTTCTGTTTTCGAGGCCTTTTCACAAAATGACCAAACTGTAGTTGAGACTTTCGGGTGAGAGTCGTTGTTTTTGATACCGAAAGAATTATTGGTAAATGTCTTGAAAAGATTCTATCGCAGTGGTTATTGCTCAAGAGAAACTATGGATAGTGGCAAAAGTTCGTGCCGTATGAATTTATCTCTTTTCATAGGCTCCAAAATTCAGGGAAAGTCTTGAGAATGGACGCTGCGAGCATTAATTGACTCGGTGTAATTATTTTACTTAAGACTTCACCAAAAATCAAAATAACTATTTCAAATTTGGCAATCTTCAGGAAACGTAACATATTCCTCCCTGGATAGGTAATAAGTTGATATTCATGTCTCTTACTCTCTCTCTCTCTCTCTCTCTCTCTTTCTCCTCTTCTCTCTCTTCAGTATTTACGAGAACATTTTGCGACGCAGACAAAGCTTTATTAAGCTGTCCCGCTGGAATGCGAGTTGTTTTCCACAACACGCTCTTTTACGGTCAAATGAACACGTCAGAATCTTGTCCAGTTACAGCCTCGGGATCGTGCAACTCTGGTCTGAATTATGATGTCATGAATGAATATTGTTGGGGTGTAAACAAATGCGATATCCCGAAGATATCGGCTACTGAATTCAAATTGAGACAGTGCAAAGACACCAGTAATTATCTCACGATTCATCACAGCTGCCAGAGAGGTAAGTGCACATCGTCGACAGCCACTGCTAGTTTACTTCCGTTTTTCTTTTTGAGTTCTGGTTTGCTTTTCAAGCGGCAAATGTGTTCCTACAGTTTTTTTTACGTCGCGTCTCGATCTGTAGATACGCATACAAAAGTATTGACTAAGAAAGATGATAATAATGACCAAGCCCCTTGGTGAAATACTGTGGGACTTAGAGAGAGACCTAACAGATACCCAACTATACTGGCCTCACATTCGACCGTATTCATTCTGAGCTTCCGCCACGTGAACCTCTAATTTTGTTTTCTTTTGTCCTCTTTTACGTTTAATCCTCGTTCATATCCTCTTCAATACTATGCTTTTGCCTAGGATCATACATCGACATTTCGATAATTTCGACATTTCGGCATTTAGTTTTCAAAATAGCTGTCATTATTTATACATCCTGTCACATAAGTAGCAAATCCGAAAGTAGATTCGACTTGTTTCTTTAATGTTTTCCTTTCTGTCTTTTGGGCCAAAGCTTTAAAAGAGACTATAATTTGAATGTATTTATATTAATCCACTAGGATGAGTTAGGCCAGAAATGATAGTACCGAAAATTCCCCTTCCTCTGAGTTGCATATATCAATTAAAATTAAAAAAATCAATTGACTGGAATGTTTTTCTGTTTTCAAGTGGAAGCCATCTACACTCCTTGGGGTCCCTGGGGTCCATGCGAGGCCTGTGGCCTCACTACTCGTCGAAAAAGAGAACGTCAATGTGTTCGTCCTGGTATAAAGTATTTTGCACCTCCGTGGGGCTGCAACTACTGGTCCAATTTGGTAGAGCAGGATCACTGTTACCATGGTTGTGGAGGTCAGAATACCTGTTTTCTTCTTTATTAAATAAGCTCCTAAGTTTCACAGTTTCAATTTTAATAACCCTTTGCATCCACAACTTCGGTCTTCAGTCAGGCCTTCACGGCTACCATAGGGTGTATGAAGTTCCCACCGTACTTCACCGTGACTGGCCATTTCTCAATTTGGAACGTTGCCCAGGGTCCTCGACGGAGACGTGGAAACTAATTTTATTGAATTTGAAGTTTTACTTGAACTTGTTGTATAGTAATAACCATAGTTGTTATGTACCCGTAGATAAAACTGTGAGCCTTGATCATGGAGAGAATACCACAATTGTGTGTCCCAAGGACGACATTTACCACACTGTGATTGAGATCCGATCAGTCTTCTATGGGAATGAAAGTTGCCCATCAAACAACGGTAGCAAGATTGCTGTCATGAAAAGATGTCAAGGACGAAACCAGTGTTACCTCGAAGCCTCAACAGCCATATTTAACGATTCTTGTCCCGGGATCAAAAAATTTTTGAATGTAACGTACAGGTGCCAGTCAAGTAAGTGCAACAGTGACTAAATAGAGAGCCATATTACCAGCATTTGGTCAAAATTGATAAAGAGTTTAGGCATTTACCTCTTAAATTAGGAGCCACGGAGATCGGTAAGTGCTCATTTCATTTTGGAGCTCGTGGCATTCTAATATTATTGTTAGCACTCTTTTGATTGCGATAGGTTTACACTAAGAAAAACGACCATCATGTGAAAAATTGCAATTTGATTCTCCCAGACTCGAGCATAAATAGTTTTAAATTTCAACCTTAAATCAAATAATTGACAAATTCACTCTTTAAGTAATTCTTAGCCGTGCTTCTGTTACAACCAAACTCTTCAAGGCAAAACTTGAGAGTTATTTAACCCTTTAATCCTTAAGAGTGATTAGCAACTAATTGCTCCCATCAGTATCACCCCTAAAACAAACATTGAGGTCATGAGAATAAAGGAAATGATCACCAACTAAAGAAGCTCTTGATTGTTAAACATATTCTCTTTGTCAGTATCATAGGAAATGTATAGAGAACAGTATGGGGAAAATGCATACCGATCGTAAGGTGTAAGGGGTTAAAGTTGTTTGTTATCTTTCCTCATAAACCCTACAAGGTGGTAATTCGGCAAAGTAAATTATTAGTAATTAACCCTTTACTCCCTAACATCAGTATGCATATTCTCCATACTGTTCTCTATACATTTCCTAAGGTGCTGACGAGGGGAATTAGCTTAATGATCCAGAGCCTCTGTAGTTATTGATCATTTCCATAATTCTCATGACTCTAATAATTGATTCAGGGGAGATATTGTAAAGAGAAATTAGATACTAGTCACTCTTAGGGTGTTAAAGGGTTAAAAAAAAAGACAGGTCAACAGTTATCGATACTGTGGGTTTCACGTTTAGGAGAGCTTTAGAGCGCGAGGTTACTTATCGATGGTTATTTAGAACGTTTGTCAGAGGGGAGGAGGTTAAAAAAAAGCTATTTTTCTGTTGACATCTTTCCTAAGAAAGTTCTTTCATTTGCACAAATTCTATTAGAACTTGATTTAAAACTTACGTTGTTTCTATTGTGTTTATTTTTACCCCCATAGTTTATAAAATGGAGCAATCTGAGCGTTATACAATGGTACCAACTAATCTTAGTTGCTATGACAACATGGTTATCGTAACGCATGCAGTCTCGTGGAAAGACGACTCTGGAAACTGCAATTATGGTCAAAGGGCAATGACAATCATTCAGAACCTTTGCGATGGCAGAAATTCATGCGTTGTGTTGAATAAAAAGTCTCTACTGGGTGGCTCCTGTGGGAGTTATCTAAAATTTGTAATGTATTACAGCTGCCAGACAGGTACGTTAAGAAATTAGATCTGTTAAATTCTATGATGTGAACGCAAACTTCCCCAGAATTAAGCCGTGAGCTGAAAAGCAAGGGCTTGGTACTGAATTGAAGATGCATTGGCCTGATGGTCAGTACCATTAGGGTTCTGAATCAGCATGTGCGGGCTCAAGCTCTGGCCAGGTCTCTGTGTTGTTTTCTTGGGCACGACTTTTTACACTCGGAGAGCCTCTCTCCATCAAGAATATGGATAGGTGTTCGTAAAATAAAAAAAAAATCCTAAAGAAAACACTGATGGGTGATTACCATTCCCTAGAAGGGTAACCGAAGTAATCCTCGTTGCTAAATGATGTGGAGACTCGGGTACGCTTTGGTTGCGTAGGCAACCTTGCTTGTTAGCACACTTATCTACTCGGTTGATATCACGGCGGAGCAAGTTACTTAGACCAACCAGAGAGTGCTATTAACCTAAACCAATGTAATCAAGTGTTAAGTTTATATTTCGTTTTCTACTTCCTTTTTCCTTTGAATTAACCGCAGCATATGGAGGTTTGGACACAGAATGGTCTGCTTGGAGTAATTGCACAGAATGTGGTCACACACCTGTAAAGAGAAGAATAAAGCGTTGCCTCAGTCCTATTAATAAGAATAGTGGAGCCCACTGTCCTTTGATTGAGCAGATTGCACCTTGTAACTTCCCATGCCCGGGTAAGTAATACGAAAAGTAAGCGTTCTTCCTTTCATACTAAATGATAAATCTGCAAGAAACTTAGGGTATATTTTCCAATGTGGTATCACTCTTCCATCTTCAGTAACAGTCATTAACTACTTGAATAATTATGTCTGGTTTGCTCAATCATTATGTTATTTCTCTTTCAGTTGATGGATTGTCGTTTATAGGCGACGATTTTTCAGTGGTTTTAGGTCAGAATTTTTCCATCCAATGGAAATTGAGACTAGGAACAAATTCAACCGGAGTCATCAGCTGGGGAGACAACAGTGCTAACGAGACAGTAGGCAGGTACATTATGGCAAACGCGAGCACTCCGTTCTCCCTTGTGAACTGGCACAATTACACTTTTGAGGGTGAATTTTGGGTTATAGTGTACGCATTTAACTACTTCAGTAACCAGACGATTTACAGAATGGTTTATGTTCAAGTAAAGCTCTGTGGATTAAATTTCACGGCGCCAACAACGGTGGCAACGAACACGTCATCCCATTTTAATGTTTTATTAGAAGTTGTGTCCCTCAAAAAGCCTCTCGTTTTGTTTTCCTTTGGAAATGGAATGGTTCTTAGTTCCACATGCTTTGAAACAAACTATACTTATCCCAAAGCTGGCGTATTTATGGCTTATGCGAACACTAAAAACAAGGTGAGCTCCTTGACATCGACGCGCAAGGTTATTGTACAGGATCCGGTGAGAGGATTTAAGGCGGATAGAGAGATTTATTTTGTGACTGTGGGTCACTATGCAAGATTTTTGTTTTCTATAGAACAGGGGACGAACGTTTCAGTGAATGCCTCATTATATGACTGTGAACTTCCTTTCCTGGCAACTTGGTTGAACGGGCCAAGTCACTTAAACAGCTTGCTAACATGTGTCTTCGACAAAGTTGGAACATGCAATGGTTTCTTTTACGCCTCAAATAAAGTTAGCCAAGCTAATGCTTCGGCTTTAATTATAAGTGAAGTCACCATACATGGATTTAACGTTACTGTGGAGTGCCAGAGTAGATACCCTTCTTGTTTTCAACATGACCGGATTGTCTTCCACATCAACGTTACGAATGGAACTAGGCCAAAATTTGTATTCCATATGGGAGACGGAAACGTAGTTATTTCATCAGAGAAAACCCTTGATTACTTCTTTAGGGTAAGTGGGTCTTTCAACGTCAACATCACAGCTCACAATAACGTCAGTAGTATAAGTATCTTACGGAAAATTGACGTTTCGGAGCTTGTGCCAATGAGTGGAGCTTACGTAAACTGTAATAAAACCGTGGGCTTGTCTGACTTGACCATGTGCAGTTTTGGTGTCCAGCAAGGAACGGCATTCGAATGCTGGTTGGATCTTGGAGTCAATAACCAGCCCATTTTATTTTTCACTTATTTCAATCTGACATCTTTTATAAGTTACAATTTAACATCTTATGGGGAATACACTGTTCAATTCTTATGCAACAACACCATCAACTCCAGCAGCGCCAAAGTTGTAACCAAGGTTGTGCCTCGTTCACTTAAGCTCGGCATAAGTCAAAACGGTCCAGTTATGGTCAACAGAACCTTGACGCTGACACTTTCAGCGAGTGAAACTGGCTATCCGTCTTGTTTTACTTTAGATCTTGGAAACAGTCAGAGGATTGTGTTTGGATCGCTAAACTGCACAACTGGGGAATACGAAAAATCGTTTCCGTATCCCTCCTTGCAATACAACTACACATACACTAAGGCTGCAACTTATAACGTAACTTGGAGTGGACAAAATAATTTTACCTCTGAGTCAGTTCACTCCCTTGTAATTATCACGGAATTGCCTTGCCTTAAACCGCAGGTCATTCTCCAAAACGTTGCCAGCAATCGGCTTTCACCAGCGGTAATTACACGTTCCAAGGAATTCATCGTTAGTTCACGATATCGAATCGATTGCGAAAGAGCAACAGGCGCGATTCTTCAATGGAAAATATTCAAAAATACCACAGATAAGGGCTTTGTTCTACAGAGTACAAGAGTAACGGAAAGATCTGACCTCATATTACTTTCAAATGAATTGGAATATGGATTATATTGCATAAAATTAACGCTGACCCTACAGAACGCGTTCGATATTGCGGGAACTGCTGAGGGGTATTTCAAGGTCACTGCTTCGAAATTGATTGCAGATCTACGAGACGGCTCTGCCAACAGAAGGAGTTATTTACAACCAGTGTTTATAAATGCAACTGGTTCCCTGGATCCCGACTCTCCGGATAGCAGTAAGTTGGAATTTAAATGGTACTGTTACAACATTACTGACAGATTGAAAACCTTCAATTATTCAAAGATGCCGCTGTCTACTTTGGCGGATGCTCTCAGTGAGTCTCCTTTGCCAAATGGCTGCTTTGGTAATAATGGATCAATGGCAGCCAATTCCTCAGAAATAATTCTTCCCCAGCAGAAGGTAGTGGAGAATGGACTTTACTTGGTTAAGTTGGTTTTGTCATCGGGAAATAGAGAAGCTTCAAAGGCGACAGTTATCCAGGTTGTAAACGACGAGATACCACAATTCTATATCAGGTTTGTTACATTTTTCTCATTGATCCAATTAGGGATTGTACGCGTAATATCCTTGTACAGTTCAGGGGCGGATCTAGGGGAGTGGCCTGGGGGGCCCAGGGCCCCCCTCCCTAGTTTTGGTTAAAAAAAATCGCAGAAGGAAGAAAAGCCGGCAGGGCAAGCAATAAAAAAACCGAGCCACCCCTTAGCTCAAGGTCTGGATCCGCCACGGTAGTTCTAGCCATCGAGCTCGGTCATTTCATCTTGGTTTCAATAGGCCATATAACAGAGCTTGCTTGAAGTTTCCAATCACTTTTGCAGTGAAGTAGTAAACCCGCCGTTCTATTGGTGGACGGTGCTGCGCATACTCTTAGGAAATAGATATGCGGGGCCAACGAAGGATCACCCACTTGTAGTGCCGAGTAAAACGGGGAACCAACTGTCTTAAAGATCGAAGCGATGGCAAATTTTGTAATGATTCTTTATAGATAGCGACACGGAGCTCCAAAAATAGAAAATGTTAAAACAACTTTTTTCTCTTGTTCACCTCTATTTGCAAATATAATGAAGCAATATTTTCTTTAGATGTGTGGTGAACTGCAAACGACTAGTAATTACAACGGACATTCTGTCCGTTAGTAGTCACTGTTTCTCTGGAACTTGCGAAAAAGGGAAATCGGGTGTGTATTCATGGGAACTCTTCCATAGAAGTGTGAACGAGACAGATGGGAAAAAGTGGAACAGAGTCGCTGATCTAGAGGGCATCGCCTCATCCAACACAAGTTCGAAGAATCTTGTGTTGAAAGCTTATGTTCTACATCCCGAGATGTCGTACGTGGTTCGAATGTGGTACAAATGGTTGGATCATGAAAGCCTCGCAGAATACAGCTTTACAACAAGTCGTCCACCATATGGAGGAAATTGTTCCGTGAGTCCTTCAGCGGGCGAAGCATATCAAACCATGTTTACATTTGAATGTGCAGGGTGGCAAACCAAGAACATGCCTCTTCTTTACGTGGTTTCCTACTATGATCCATACACACAACTGAAACCTGTGCTTTATAGGGCTGAGGAAGATCGATTTTTGGTCAAACTGGCTTTAGGAGACTCAAATGACAACTTCCGTCTAAAGATATTTTTTAGTGTAATAGATTCCTTTGGTGCGCGTATGGATACCCAGAGGCTTATACAGGTATCTTTGTTTTTCTTTACTCGTTAAAACTCATTCGACTGCGTGTGAACGGTACTTCTGAACTTTTTCGCTTTTGAGGGGTCACCAAAAGTCAGGGGAACGTGTTAACCTTATTGATTCAACTAGGTAATACAACTGTTATAATTGTAGGTTTTTTTTTACGTCGTGAGCGTCATTATAAGAGTCTTTACTTCTGCAAGTAAATGCCTGATGGGTTACACTGACAAGTGGCGAGTAAACAGACGTATAACCTTCAAGAATCATGTTTTTTTTATCGATAACCGCTTTTACAATTTGCCATGACAGCCCTGGATAAATCTATTTTTAGGTACTTCCTCGAAAAGTTGTCCCATTGAAACTTGATGAACTAATTTTGAAAGATAACAGCAAACTCAATTTCTACCTCAACATCGGTGACATTGATTCAGTCTCTGAGCTAGTAAGCGGTGTTATGTCCAGCCTTAATCATGAAGCAATACACAGAGGCAATGGCACAAGTTCTGCTGAAATTCAAAGCGAGGTGAGTTCAGGTTTTTGAAGTAAATCTACTGGTCTGATCATGTGCTCCAATCTCACAATCAATATTGAGGAAAACGAAAAGGTCGATGCAGAGGCTTTTGAAGTGAGGTGAATCTTTGAACCGAGGGCTCGTAGTGAAAATTAAGGTACATTTCTATGCAGGTTCGTTACACCATCATGCAGAAGATTTCCCGGATCCCAATATCAACAATGACAGATATCAATCAAGTTTCAACCATGATAGCAGCAGCATCAGAAATAAAGGAGCACGTCAACTCAACAGCTCAGGTACATACGTATACGCAGTATTTGCTTAACTTTGACTGCAATTTTAGCCACAGCTTTCAAACACCATGAGTTTCACAACCAATAACTACAAGGTAAAATTGGCTCGATCACTTTCCACAAACTAAACTTCAAAAACTCGTCTGACAATATCATCATCTTGCACTCAAGTTGTCGAAAAGTCACTCCCCGTCACGGCAACAACTATCCTTTCAAGGATAAACGCTACACCGACGATCACGTTTCGCGAGTGACCATTTCAGTGTTATCGCTGATTACTTCTTTTTATGGTGCCGTATGCGTTATTTTTCTTGAAGGAAATAGCCACAAACAAGATTTCTAGCATGATAAATCTTCTGTTGAACAAGTCCCGACAAGACATTGGTGTGTCTGTGGTTACAGACGGAGCAGAAAATCTTGTGACTGCGGTATTCAACGTTTTGATGTCAGCTTCTTATAGTGCTGATTTCAGGCGGATGAGTGTCACGGATGAACTCGACCAAAATAAGGTATAAGTAATTGTTGGCTAACAGCATTTTTCATTTAGATGGTTTAAACCTTATTTCAGTCATAGTGAACTTAAGAAAACTTTGACTAAACTGAAATTGCATCATACAAACATACTTTGAGGAGAAATCTTCCGACAAATTCAACAGCAGGAGCCACGGTGGAAACAAGCAGCCTTGAGCTACTCTAAGCGTAAATTTTCGATCAGATACTATACGTAACACTGTGTCGCTACTATTAGGATAACCTTTCGGGTGACTAAACGATGCTAAATGAGCTTAATTTACTTGTTATTTTCTACCAGAGTAAAACAATAGCTTACGAAAACATTGAAGCTTTTGAGAAAGTCGCCGAGGCTGTTTCTAACAAACTGCTACCAGGCCAGGAGGACATTGAAATTCAAACAAAGTCGGCCATATTGACCTGCAGAAGAGCCAAGGTAGCTGCGCTTACAGATCATCCTATAAATGCAGGAAATGCTAGTGTGAATTTCCCGGATTTGCAAGGACTAATTGGCAATAAAACAGTTGATGTCCAGGTATGTTTAGTTCAACCCACACAGGTGGAATTTCTATCATATTCATATCTTTCGTCACGTTTATGCGCCAATTTTGTTTAGAGAGAAAAAAAAGTTGTCGCAACTGCCTGTCCCTGTCTTGAAATGTTTCCACGGGAATACCCTGAGCCATCTTTATTCGTTCTCCACCAAAATGTTGCGGCAACTCTCAAGGCTGAGGTGACAAGCTACCTTGAGTCGAAATATAACCAAGAAGGAATTAGCTTTGGAATCAAGGCCTGTAGTTTGATCGTCGTTTGATGATCAAAAGCATCAGAAAGAGTTTTTCTCTTCAAGGAGCTAAATACGTTTCGTTGCTAAGTTATCTGCTTGGATGAAGATCGATCTTAAGCGTCATAGTTCTTTGGAAAGGGCGTAATAGGGATGAAGGTTTTTTTTCTTTCTGATTTTAACATCGTAGATTCAGTATCTCGATCTATTTAAGTCCTCTTGTAAGTTTGGGATTAATTGAGTTATTTCAGTTGGCCTGATCTTGTTTTTTGCATAATGAAGGTGATTGAAATACTCAAATCAGCAGTTCTTACTCTTCTGCAGCTACTTTACCTTCCAAAGAATCCATATACCTGGGACAAGTCCAGCCAATTGGTGACCACCGCTATTTTAGACGTTAAGATTAAAGAAATAACAAGGAAGCGTCAAGTTATAGATATACTCGATTTGGCTGGAGAAATCGACCTTCAGATTCCTTTTGAACCGACGGTGCCTGAAGCAAACCCAGATATCTTCTACAAGCAAACAGACAATGAGAGTATACAGTATCACTCGTTTGAAATCAAGAAAACTAATGAGGCTATCGAATTCTATATAATACCTTTAGAGAATCAAGAACAACTGACTATATTAATTAAATTTGAAGAAAAGCCGACAATCTTAGAACATGATTTGCAGATGAAATTGCCAAACTTCTCTAGCTGCTCCATTAAAGACACATTTCGTGTCGAAAATAACAATTGCACTGATAATCCTTACAGTCTTTTCCTACCGAGTACCTACTTAACAAAAGTTGGTAAGTATTTCATTGGCGTGAAGTATGGAGAGACGACTGAAAATAAGCCCAGCTCTTATTACAGGCAAAAGAGAGATTGTGGAGCTGGAAGAAGGTCCAAACGAGGTGTTTCTGATTGTATTCAGTACAAGGATCCCCCAACCACTCGTCCCTTAAATGGAAAGTTTGTTTCAGGACAGCAAAGCTATGATAATTCCAAACACAGTAACTACTCAATGGAGCAATTCGGTCTGGGGTGCAATTTCTGGAATCCTGCTGGCAACCAGTTTTCAGGCGGTGGATGTAGGGTAAGGCATAGAAGTTTTGCTTTCGGAGCCACTAATTAATTTTTGTTGATGTCATGGAATGTTTTGAGAGATGTTTTGAAACATATTCTGAAAAGAGAAATTGGGTGGGGTTTCCCAGCAGTTGACTTCAGTGCAACTCAGAGGAGAATCTTGATAGCTAAAGCACTATACCTTGACAAGGTTCACGAAACAGAGATCCTATCAACTGACTGTATTTAAAAAGATCATTTCAAATTGGTCATAGCAACAGAATATAAAGTTTATATCGTCTTGCTTGTAGTCGTGGTAAAATCCTTCAAAATATAGGATTTCATAATTTGTTTTCTAAAAGCAGCTAATGACATAATTGCAATCATGAATGAACGTCAAAATGCTGATTCTTATTTAAACAATTGATTGATCAGAAGTGAAACACAAACAAAAACAGTTCTAGCAAGCCAGGCAATCTGATGTCATTTCTTCGTTCCCAGACTGGCCGACGGCGGACCTTATCACGAACCATGACCTGTCGCTGCAAGCATTTGACGTCCTTTGGTGGAGGTTTCCTCGTAAAGCCAAATCCCATTGACTTTGATAAAGTTTGGTATGCTTTCGCCGACATCCATAACAACGTTGCTGTATTGGTTTCAATAGTCAGTGTATTCTTGTTATATCTGCTCGTCATTATATGGGCACGGAGGGCTGACAGAAAGGATCACACTTCTCAGGTAAAGAGTGTTCAACTCTTCCGTCACTGGATTTGTTACAAACGGATGAAACTGCGGCTGCTTGTAAACTTAATTATTAGATATAATTAGCATAAATATCAAATGCCATACTTGATACTTCATTATGAATTGTCTTTGATGTTTAGGAAGGAGTTCTTTTAAGACTAGCACGGATTAGCAAAATTTTTTTCTTTAATGTGGACTCTGCTGGAAACTAGGAGGGTCAAAGGATAAAAGCTTTTCCAGGATGTGGCGGCAAAAACCCACTAGTTGTTCAGAGGTTTTTGAATTGTCGTTGCAGGGAGGTACATTGGTCATTGGGAAGTCGTCAAATGCTTATGTGTACGAAGTTACTATATCTACAAACAAAGGAAGGAATTCAGGCACTACAGCCAATATTACCTTTCTCGTTGTGGGAGAAAACGGGTCCAGTGGTACGCTTCCACTGAGCAAGCTCACCAAAGTGAAATTTAAAAGAGGGACAGTCGTTACAGTTGTGCTGTCTCTACCAAGTTCACTTGGTCAACTGCTATATCTACATATATGGCATGACAATTCAGGAGATAATCCATCGTGGTATCTTGATCACGTGGCTATACGAGACGTTTTAAAGGACGAAAAATGGAACTTTATGTGCAGAGATTGGTTGGCTGTTGAAAGTGGCGACGGGAGAACGGAAAAAGTATTATATGTCGCAAACATCAATGAAATGGCAAATTACAGGTACTTATTTTTGTCTCACAGTGCTGATGGCCTCTACGACGAGCATTTATGGATTTCAGTTGCCGCCAAGCCACCTCAAAGCAGTTTTTCTCGTGTGCAGCGTGCCTCTTGTTGTCTGTCGATTTTGTTTTGCACCATGATCACTAACGCTATGTTTTACGACAGCGGCAAAGCTGACACTTCTTCGGTATTTTATCTTGGTCCTATCAAGATCACCATGCGTCAACTGATGATTGGAATACAGAGCAGCCTAATCATTTTTCCCATAAACTTGGCCATTACACAACTGTTTCGCAAATCATCTAATGCGTCTATGTCTTTGGGAGAGGCTGAAAGAGCGAAAAGTGTTATATTCAAACGAAAACCTAAACTACTCTTTGATTGCTTTGATCGCCGCGTAAAACCGTTGTCAAAAAAGTACCTTCCCATGACATATGAAGCAAATAGTACAATCAGCATATCCACTCTTAAGTCCGCATCTGCAGATAGATTTACAGATGATGAGAGTATGTTCAACTTAAATAATGCTTACACTAAAATTTCCCAAGAGAAGAAAAGAAAAAGTTTGTACATGTGTTTGTACTACTTTGCCTGGGTACTGTGTTTCGTATCAGTGTTAACATCGGCTTTCTTCACCTTGTCGTACTCTCTTCAATGGGGAAGCGAAAGGTCTCAGAAATGGCTTCTGTCGTTTTTCGTCTCTTTCATCCAAGATGCTGCAATCTCTCAGCCAGTTAAAGTCGCCCTATTTTCGGCTGTAATTGCCTTTGTCATCAAATTTACCCTTGAGCAAAAAGAGAAGCGCCAACAGTTTAAGAGGAAAAAGGTAACATTAAATGATAAAGGTGAAAAAGCTTGCCTAATTGAAACTCAATCTGAGGACAGTATACCATGGGATGATTCCCAGCCATTGCGGAAGAATATTTTGGAAAAGGCGAAAATGAAAAGGATGAAAGAAATCAAGTCCTCAGAAGTCATGACTGATGTGTTTTTTTACTCTCTGTTTCTCCTACTGCTGCTTATGGTGGCATACGGACACCGTGACCCAATTGCTTATGAGTACACTAAGCACTTGGAGAATTATTTCTCTATAGAGGTAAGTCCAATCTCTCAAATCTCTCGTATCCGTCGCCTCATTTAAGGAGCAAGCTCCATTCAAAGTAACGTGCAATGAAAAAGAGATGAAATGGTATAGAAACTACTACCACCAGACTGAGGATGTTTAGAAAAGGTGGGAGGGGCGGGAGAAACACAAAAGGTAGTGACATTTGAACAGCGAAGTTTTCGTAATTTTTGGCACATTGGAGCTCTCATGCGGAAAATGATGCCCCTTAGATAAAAAAGGGAAAAAACTGTGGTATCTACGATTATAGCACTGTATGTTTAATTTGTGTAATTATATTTATCTTAGTACAATAACCCTGTTGCTTAATGAAATCATTACTACCGTTACATTCTCCTTAGACTCAACAATATCCCGAAGTTTTACACTGGGTTAGATATATCTTCATTCCACAAATTTTTGTCGGCTCATGGTACAATGGGATGGCCCCTACGGATTCAGAAGATGGATATTTGCCTGATAGGACTTCATCTCTCGTGGGAATGGCTCGGTTGAGGCAACTTCGAATTTTGAATGGTGAGGCGTCTTTTGCATTTTCTGTCGCCATAACTCTCTGTCTATTCATCTGTGTACTGGTCTGCTTTTCTCCCTTCTGCTTGCTACTTATTTGCGTGATGGCTTGCCTGAGTATCTTACGTTCTGTATGTTCATTCGTATTGAGTCTATCAGTGACCTACTGTTATCAACCTCGTTGACAATAACAAACTGTTAAGGTTTTTTTTCTTTTTGAACTTGACGAAGCTCCAATAATGGGGAAGGAGAATTTCAACATATACGTCACCTCCTCTTACCTACCTTTGATGTAAAACAGCTTCGCTATTCGAAGTGTAAATGTTCTTTTTTTTGGTCTTCAGTACTTAAGCAATGCTCTTTGAGTTTCTGCAAACGATATTTGAAGTAGGTTTTGATTTTAATAAATCAGTTATTTTGCTGGCCTAAAAATTTAGATCCGAGGTAATTGAAAACTGAACTTGTAGGAAAATTGTAGTTCCACACGTATAGAATTAAAAAAATAATGATTTTCAGTTGACAATAGCACTTTCATTAATTTCAAACGTACGGAGATAACTGACATCACTATTTTGCAGATACATGTGGCAACTACATTCAATTGAATGAAAAACTTGGCTTAAACTGTTATGGACAGTATTCGATGGATGATGAAGATACAAGCATCTATCAAGAAGAATGGGTACCGGTCTCTCCGGATATACCTATTGAAAACATTACTTATCACATGTGCCCCAGACCCTGGAGGTATCAAACAGCAATGCAGTTGAAAGGGGTTCCAATATGGGGTAAAATCGCCTTATACTCAGGGGGTGGATATGTGGCAGAGCTTGGTTACTACCCTGATAAGGCGATAGAGGTGGTTAGCGAACTTTTCGAGCATAACTGGGTTGATCGTCGCTCTCGCGCCGTTTTCGTTGAGCTAACTGTGTACAACGCTCAAGTGAATCTGTTTTGCGTCATCTCGCTTCTGATGGAGGTCATGCCAACTGGAGGAGTGGCAATCTTCCGTCGAATTAATACCATTCGAGTTTATAGATACATAGGAGAGCTCGCTAACTTGTCAATAGCCGCAGAGCTTATCATTGTATTGGTTATCTTGTACCTTCTTTACAAGGTCATCAAAAGAATATACCATAAGAGGATAGCATTTTTCAAAAAGTTTTGGAATTTAGTGGATCTGCTGCAAGTACTTTTTGCTCTTGTTTCTATTGGGTTGTATTTTGTCAAGATGGTGAATATCAACATGATCATGAAAGATCTCAGAGAAAATCCTTATGTTTTTGTCAGTTTTTCATTGCTTCTAACGTGGAACGAAATTGATACGTGCATGATATCGTTTGTTGTGTTCCTTACAACTCTTAAGCTCCTTTATTTGTTGAGATACAATAACTACATCAAACTCCTAAACCAAACATTTTCCAATATGCGAACGGATATACTTTCATTCATGGTGCAATTTCTCTTGTGGTTTATGCCGTTTGTCATTTTAGCTCACATTACGTTTGGTGCCCATTTACAAGACTTCATCTCCCTTCCTTCTGCATTTCAAGCGATGTTAAATGCTCTCCTGGGCGCGTCCTACTATCATGATTTAGAGCAGGTTGACCGAGTGATCGGACAAGCTCTGTTTTTCTGCTTCAGTATTCTCATGGAACTCATCTTACTCAATATGTTTGTATCTATAATCAACTCGGCGTTCGGCAGTAGAGTGGAAAATTTGGATCATTCCCAACCCGAACCAGAACTAGTTGAGTTTATAATGGCACGGCTGAGAGGAATTTTAGGGGTCAACCTGCTCTCTACGAGAGTTACTCCCGACGAAAAATGGTACGTGGATGATTCCAGTGACGAAGACAATGACCTCAGATTATTGAGTACCAAAAACACTTTATCTGTGCTGAACAGAAAATTAACACATTTACAGACTAAATTTACGAACGTAACGACCATGGAGGAAGAAGAGGAGGATGATGTTTGGCTGGAAATGGTTCTTTTGCGGGAACACGAAAGTCTGGCTTCTTCACGGAGTGAGGGTTCGGCCACGACACAGACATCTTTTTGAACCTATGCCACGACTCCTAAAATAACTTGATATTATCGCTCTATTTATTATGCAAAAGCTTTCAAACGTTTCCAATTGAGTAGCGATCATAGTCAATGACCAAAAGGGGTGAGGGGGGAGGGGGTGGTGGGGGAGAATACTCTTTTTATAAGCTTTGTAAGTATGCTCTACCTCACAGAATGTGTTTTTTTTTTCAATCTTACCAGGTCTGTAAACTGCTATAGTTCTCCATCGTCACTAGGCATTAGGCATGTTTTTCAGTCATTGAAGCCACTACAGTTAATACGCGGATTTTTTTTTCTGAACTCGATGTCTATGATAGAGGAGGTGAAAGAACCAAATTACATCATAAACAAATTGCGTCGAAGACAGGACACATTTGGCGGTCGTTTTAGATCAGGAAAATGCTACAAGTAATGTTATTATCATTGTGAGTAATTAAATGCACCTTGACACCTCCTACACACAATTAATCTTAGGAAAGATGCTATAAATAATATCCTAGAGATGTGTCGTGGTTGCATTTTTTTAAAGATAGTGTTGTATGTATGAACTTTGTTGGATAAAAATGATAAAAAAAATGTTTAATTAACATAGAATAAAACAAAAAGAAACTATAGAAAAGACTAAGAAAGTTGCAAGATTTAGCATATATGAGCTGAATAAACCATTGTAGTATTTTTCCAATTGTTTTGTTCGACTGTTATTTTATTAAGAAACAATCTTGGCTGTGAATTATGCTTCTCAGATCCCCTTTCTGGACTCTTTTGCGATACAGTGGAGTAGAATACAATACAAAGCCGCAAACAAAGCTCTTCCCCTCTGTACCCTGGTGAAGTATAATAAACAGTAGTGACTACAAGTCAGGAATCAGGAAAGGGGCCGGGGAAGTTTGGAAAATGGAACAGGAAAAGACCAGAAGCTGAAGGGATTTGCAAAAATTTGAAGATGCTTAAATCTTGGCACTCTTGTGTTATGTTTTGGGCGGGAGAAAGGACTCAAGGCTAGTTGTGGGAGGTGGGAACAAAAAAAAGGGCCAATCTGACCCCCCACCCCCCACCCCCTCACCATACTACTTACAGATACACGCATCTATACACGCTAAATTCAAAGCATTCACATCGATTTCAGTAGTCTTATAAACTAATAAGGCTTAAAGGAACGAGAATTTCACTTCAAGACATTTTGCGTGGCTAATCCAAGTCTGTGCCAAGAAAACAGTTCGCTCAGAATCGTGGAAGCACTGGACTAATTCTTGAGAAGGTATTGCGTTAAAATCACGTGGCTATTCACGTAAAAATAGACAAAAAGCTTCATTGCCACTGTTTTCCACCAAACGATTTCCTGAGGCTATCGCGGACATAATATAATATATGCGTTGATTTTTATCGGACTAGCGTTGACCATGGCTAAAGGTAGACTTCCTCGCTAATTTTTTTGATATCTTTGATTGGTAAGATAAGTAGTAAAAAATTGACTTTGGTTTGTGATCGGTGCTGTCAGGTAAGCTGCATAGCCAATATAAGAAGACCTAAGGGAGTCGCGTTTATACTCGTGAACAGCTAACACCTCTTTGGGGTTGTTTTTCTAAAGTTTTCTTAATCAACGACGTCAAGAGCAAAATATATCTGTTTCCATTTTATTGCATTCTAAATATAATTACCGTTCTAGTCAAATATTAAGTTATTAAATCTGTTCTGTGTGTTCGGAATAATTTTTCGTATTTTTCTGTCCTTCGATCTAAAACACAATCAGCCAAGAGTGCCTTTGATGATGATATTTGACAACTGAGCCAAAACTCATGTCCTCTTGATTTCAGTGAATGATTACAACACTGTTCCGAGACTAATCTATACCATTCGCTATGGTAATGTTCCCACGAAACCGTTTTTCCATGACGATCTCCTCCGAGAAGTTCTTCTTGACATCAAAATTGAAGCTGATACTGCCTCCTCGAAATTTTCATGGCTGATGAAAGTTCCGTGATGGTTCTCATCATTCAGGAACAATAGCAGCGCCAGCTGAACAACGTCACTGAAGTGGCTTTTAGTGTAGGTACCAACAACCTTTGTCCACCATCAACTGTGTTATAGTGTTCACTTCTCGGCCCGATACTTTTCCAGCCACGTCTTTACTTCGCTCATGTTGTAACCCATTGGTCCAGGCCCACCTTCATAACGAACTTTTCTGTCCTGAATAATGTGAAACCGGATTGGAAGAGCACCATAAGCAATATTTGCCGTGTCAAGCATAGTATCTACTACCACTGGACATTCTGGAATTTTTCGCGCCAATTCTCTGGCAGCTTTACATCTTTCGGCTTGCGTTCTGTGTGTTCTGATGTTGTAGTTGTTCTGCAAGGAAAAGTGACAAATTCATTAAAGAAAGTTTCCAAAATATCACCCTCCAGTCTTGATATATTTGGCAACAGGCCAGAACTGAAAATTAGTCCCTAGCCAAAGTCTTGCAGCGATGGAGAGAGAGGTCTCTGTCACTCTTTTTTTTCATTCACCATCTAAGTGATTGAGGCTTAGGTCAAAATGTCTTTGTGAGAAAATTTTTCGATTGAGGCAAAATATGTGCCACGAGTACAATGAAAAGGGGGTGTCCGTTTCCCGACCAGATTAAATAATCGGCTAAAAACCGGAAAAGTCATCTTACCTTTAAAGCCCAACCATCTGCGGGATGAGCCTCCTCGATGTAAACAACACAAAAATCTGCGATGTCCTTGAATTGGTCGACCATTTCTTGAAAGTCGTTCAACTGACTCATAAATATAGGACAGGTACAGCTTCCAAAGTTCAAAACAAGGGGCCGTCCAGCTTTGGCCACCTCTAATAGCGGAAAACAAATTTTTCCAGACAATGTCACTACTGGGCTGTTTGGAGCGTCGCCTCCTTGCTTGGCCTTCTTGTTCATGTCCAAAGCCACGCTATGCCACACGTTCTGGAACATTTGATCGGAGAACAAGGAGTCCCAATATGAAGTAACCGGTAACTTTACCTTAGTAATCATGTCGAAGGCTCTGATGATGCTTTTCCGGAAGGATGGGAAAGATTTCAGGAGTGAACCAACTGAAAATACCAGCACTAGCATGCTGTAAGCTACGAACACTTGAGCTACTTGCACAATCTGGATGAACATGTTGACACCGCCAGGTACCGTCTGAAACTGAGCTCCTTAATAACTCTACACGGCGTTTTTAATCATAACAGAAACTGTTGTTAATACGTGATTCGTGCTAATTCTTCCCACTGATTACACGAAAACAATAGAATGCTCAAGTCTCTTGAAATCTCTCTGGTTCTTTCCTTGCATCATTGATTATGGAATTCAATCAATATTCCAGTACAGTAATGCGCGCTTTTCAATTCTACAGGAAATACCTGACCTGACCACACAGACTTGAATTGTTCAAATGATTACCAAATTTGTACCATTTTCATCCTGTTGTCGTCAGAGGAAATAATTTTTCGTCCCTTGAAAATTTGGCAAACAAAATATCGTGGCCAGGCCTGCCAATAAACCAATAGGGATCTTTTGTCTACAACGCGATAATATCAGGCGTGCACCTTAAAAACAGGCAATGTTTTTCAATTTTCTGTACACGTATTCCCAGCTATTTTCTATGCCTGTGCAGAGATTTACTCACACCGAGTTTTTGTTTGAGCGATTAGCTTATGTGCAGACTTTTTTCAGGGAAAAAAAATCATTCGTGTGTTATTGAATGTGTTTGTGTGCAGACCATACATGAGCTTATACGTTTCACAATACTTCAAAAGAATTACGAGTACATTCCGGCTGTATGATCCTAGGAAATTATTCCTTTGGGACGCCTTTAGGCTGTTTTGCAAGAACAACCTCTAGCTATCTAACTAGGCTAAACTTTTATGCCTCGGAAGAAAATGAAACATCGACTTAGCAAGGCAAAAGGATAAACGTCCGAGTTTATTTTCAACAGTATTTGTTTTGTCAAGGACATTTTGTTGATGTTGCCATGGTTTTAAAACGATTTTTGCAACTCCCTGTTGTGTGACACGGCCGTAGAGTTCGTGATGCTACGTAAACACGCAGACATATTCTGTTGGAGACGGGTAGAAGTCCTGCGTAGGTCGTCCGTATGAAATCACGTACACCCGTTCAGGAAATGAGATTGGTGCATATAAACATGACTTCAGTTGACTTGTTATGGTGCAATGATTGTGTAACCTCAAATATTTTACTTTCTATATGCGCTCTCATTGCACGTTCCGTCACCATCCTATCCGTAATGAGGTAAATTATATCTTAAGACTTCATTTTTTATTTCTGTCAAAATGAAAAAGGATTACTAAGTTTTCTTACAACGCACAACTATGTAAGTGTCATTCGTGGGCACACTGAAAAAATGTTCCTCATTTTTGCGATGATAGGTCACTCTTAGCTGGTACATTGATAAGTGACATTCAAGATCATCATGATGCAATATTCTATTTTCTGATCATTAGTAAGGAAATCACGTGAAGGGAGGAACATGTTTTCGGACCGGGCTTTATCAATGGAAAAGGTCGATTTCCATTTCATCATCCAAAGTACAAGTTACCAAAGAGTATCATATTCTAGGTGTTTAAAAATCCAGCTCAAGACCGTCGCAATTCGTGTGGATGAGATGATGTGTTCGCCTGATTTCGTGGTCCTGTTAGTTTGGTATGACGTCAATGGAGAGGCAGTTCGTGTCCTAGAGAATCATCAAACAAAGAATCTTACTTGTTTCATACAGTAACTAACTGAAAAAAACACGCTACTCTGGAGAAAAGGCAAATGCTATACACACACTGCACGATCGTTGCCGAGATAACCTTGGTCTTACTTCTTTAGAGGACTCGAGTCTTCGTTGTCAGGCTTTATATATTATACCATCACCAATCACACACGTTACTCCTCTGTCCTGTTTGACCAAAAATCTTTCAAGGTGGGTGATTATGAGAATCGTGGATTTGATCAGCGCCTGGAATTTTTTACTTTTAAATTCCCACTGGTGAATTGTAAGTTTTTAAAATCCTTGGGAAATCAAAATACTATACTGGCTAAATCTTACTAATTGCTTTTTATTTCAGGTTTGATGGCCAGCGACGTCTTTCGTGGCGTCCCGACCGAAGATACTAAAATAATATCACTTGTTGATAGCGCATTTCACTGGCTACACGTGATTGCGACGTGTTGACCAAATGGTTAACTAGCTGGCTTCACGGGTCTGGCATTGACCCAGAGCCGGTTCACTGATCTGTTTCCTTGAGGCGAACACGTAATTATCGCGATGAGATTCACTTCTAAACAAACGTATTCTTCGATTTATTTTCAGGGAATTAAACTCTGGCTTCATTAATTGTTGCTTGACTGTTGGGTTTAACTAGCTTGAGCAAGTCGCGCAAACGGAGGCACCAGGAGTGTCTGATCAAGAACTTTTATTCATTCTATACTTAATGGCTCTTACTGGCTCTTCATCTGGATAACTGAGTCTCTGTGTCTCTCTGTTTTAGCACCAGGTACACGCTCTTAAATATCCCATCGATAAGCATATTTGGGCTTACGGGACAACTGACGTTCGAAGCAAAATCCCAGAACTCTTTCTTTAATCATCACCGCAATATTTCCGATTTTAATTCTTTTCGTCGTGTGATTTCTAACATTGTATTGCGGTGTTAAGTGTACTAAGTATATTTAGCAAGTTAGTTGTTTCGATTTAGTCACTTTTTTTGCTTGTTATATAGCATTAACTCGTTATTATAACTAGTTATTAAAGTAGTTAGCTCGAAGGCATTAGCATTTGGGTATTGCTCAGTAAATTTGAGACTAAAGATAGTTTATGTATGTATATATGTACAGGAGTATAGATTGAAATGTCGGGGAAATCTGACGAAATTTTTAGGACAACCTGCTGAGGAAAACATCTTATTCAGAGAATGTAACTCGGTTCTAATCATTTCAAGCTGTCGAAACCGAGAGGAGCATAGTGAATGTTGATCAGTGTTTCCTAATTCAAGGGGACAAAGAATGAACAGGGAATGAAGTAATTAAAATCAGATGCAGCAGAAAGGGCCTGCTCATTCTCTAGTGGACCGCTGACGGGTCTAACTGTCAGGGAAAGTTCTAATGACTAGTCTTGTTTTCAGTCCGGCACAAAGGGACTTGGAGGTCTACGTTTGCTGCTTCCTCAGGACGAGATATTTATCCATTCCATGTCAACTCTTCCCGTACGATATCGATAGGATATCGATAGGTTAAGTTGTCAGTATGTCGGTAATCATCATAAATCCTCATTAAAAACTGTACATAATTTAAGATAAAGCACTCAACTCAGCAGAAAAGAGTTTTTTTCTCACAAACATGGAACAATTACTACTCACAAAATGTGATTCTGCAATGCAACCTGGTTTTGGGAAGGGGAAATTCGAGGGGGTTGGATGTGGGAGAGTGGCACTTAAGTATCAGTCGGGCTGCCCTGAGGTTCTAAATGTCCCACAGGTCCTTATACGCCACCAATCGTTTTCAAACACTCGCGGTGAGGAAACGCGGTAGGAAAAAGGTTGATGGGAAGGGGATTACTATACAACCCCTCACACCTTGCTTCGATGCCAATTGAGTTCACCGCCCACGTTATCAAAAAGAATGGGGCTGAGTCAAAAGTGGATTTCTTAAAAATATATTTTTCAGAGATCATTATGGCCAAATAAGTGCAGAATTTGGAGTCGTTTTACTTTTCAAATTTCCTTCCGACCAATAAAATTTCGCTTCAAATGAAAATAGAAAAGTAACTACATGTCTAAAATTTTAAAATCTTTCAAACACGTGCAATACCGTGTGGAGTTTCCAAGTGGATCAGAGAAAAGTTATTTGACAATGATAAAAATAAAGTATTTAAGCACGGGTATTAAGTTCTCTTTGCAATCCAACAAAGGTGACTTATGCCATTGTCGCTCTTATGTCTGAAATGGATGCACGAAATTCATTGTTACTTAAGCCGCACTTAAACACACGAAATAAGCAGCATAAAGAAGTGGTACACATCAATATAAGCGATGGGTACAATTGGAATTTTATATTTCAGTTGAAAAACCCTCGGCATGGCATGTCTGGTTTTGTTGATCCAGGCCTGGTCTATTACCAGACAGAGGTACTTTACTATGTAGTTATTATTAAAAGACAACTGATCCTTCCTTGTCATTAAAAACCAAAGATCTTAAGCCCTAAGACGATTTTAAAAGTTGCATAATCGACAATTTGAAGGCCAATCATTTCCGATGTGAGGCTATGAGAGATATAAATGGAAAGGTTGAGAGGGATTGTCGGCTCGTTTGTTCGTATTCATGTTTGTTCAACTGAAAAATATTTTAAAAAACTTATTTTGAAAATTCTATAACATACTCAAACATAACAAACATAACATACTTTTTTTGAGCCATGTTTCAAACGGCCGTAGTCTCATTGATCAGTAAGATATCAATGAAAAAGCTGCTGCCACGTGCTCTGAATTTAAATTATCCCATACCCCCTCCTCCCAAGGGTCTTGCGACAAGCTTGATTGGTTGGCCAAAGATCACATGACTTAATTGGCTTAAAAACCCATAGTATAATCGTTGTAACATCCCTATACCTGCACGTACACGGTATTAGAAAGGCCCAGAGTCTTTCCAAATGGATCATTTCCACTGATATTTCTCAATAATAAGCTTAATTCTTTTTAAAACAACGTCCTACCTGATCATTGTTCATTGGCGGTCAATGACTGCCTCTGCTTTATTTAATTATACTTTGATATTCTAGAATTTGCTCTTTTAAGACAGCTTAGCAGAATAGGATAAAGCTCCAAATAAGAAATACCAAGAGTTTTTTTGGTATTTCCTATTTGGAGCTCACAAGCCATAAAACAAACCTGGGAAAAGACTTTGTGACTGCAATGTGAAATTAACCCCTGCGAGAATGTCTTCAACTTCAACAAGGTGTCTATTAGCTTACATATATTGCCTCAGTAGACAGCGAGTTTCTTTATTACAAAACTATAAGCTAAATAACTTTCATTTCGCCATTTACATCATTTATACATCTTGAAAACTTGTACCATTTGTCCTCTAATAAGCTGATTATTCACTGAGTATTAAGCAATGTTAATAAAATTTCACGCTGAGCTGGGCAACAATGCTAAGAGAGTGGTATTACCATCACGAATTTTTTGAGGGCTACACTGGTGTTTTTGATATTTTGAGAAATTTTTGAGAAACTTTACCGCATATTTTGAGTGCACTCTTTATAAACTTCCAGCTTCAAGTCAACAGTTTTCATTCAAATCCTTGCAGCATTCGCCTGATCGTTGTCACGTACAGCTGATTTAATGGTCTAGCTAATTCATTCACTTAAATCTCACTATTAGAGCGGCCAAACTCAGTACTAGTGGTAAGGAAAAAACAGTTAGATTCTATCGGCGAGGACACCCGTCCGCGCAAAAAATTCCCACATAACCCCAACCCTCCCAGACTGGGGAGCCTTCCTTTTTGTTAAGTGGTGGTCACTATGTTGCATGGTCTAACAGATCTGTCGGGCTAATCCTAATCCCGAGAAACATCTTACTTACAACGATTACTGCCCCAAGAAGCCGTTGTCAGATTGCACAGGATTGCAATTCGCACGGGCTCAACGAAAAAAGCTACCCTCTGATCTATTTTAACTTATATGTACTGAATACTAAATATCGACCGAAAACACTTCACATAGTAATCACCTTAGTTTGTTCCTTGAAGCAAATGTACAGGTAACAGATAATGATCAGGACATTTACATATATTTGCCAAAGTCGTTTATTCATAATTAAGTAACGCATAAACTTGAAAAAATTCTACGAATTTGAGTAGGTAGTGAAACGCCACCGTCAATATTCTTCACTACTGATCCAGCTGATACTTTTACTTTTTTTACCGTTACGTAACCTCAGAAGCTCAATTTTCCTCTTTCTCCTCACCTTTACTCTCTCTAATGCAGAGATAATATCTTTAGGTAAAAAGCCCACAGCCTTTCCGCATGCTCATTTTTATAGGATTAGTTGTGATAAACAGGGAAAGCCGATATAAATGATGTTTATCCCATTAACAAAGCTGATAGAATGGGCGAGAATCTTTGAAGAGCACGACTTCCGTCAGGAAAGAGCAAAAGCTTGAGACAAGCCAATATCAGAGTAGTTTTGTTTTCATCTTCTCCATATACACCTAAAAATTTTTTAGTTACTCAAAACTTATCAAACTTAGACTTTAGTGCAGCACTTATTCCAAGAGAACATGCTAGTTTCCTTACAAACCTTTAAAGAAGAAATTTGATACCAAAATGGAGTGGCTCGTGATACTGTTAGTTATTTTGATTGTGTACATGTTTAGTACACGTGTTGAAGAAAGCAAAAGAGATTTTTGCAATAGTCTGCACATGCGCTAGTAAACTCTTGGGAAAGCTATCTGTGATTTCATGTCAGATGTAGGTGAGAATCAGGTAACCAGCAGCGCAAGTATACAAAATAACAGCTTCTGCTGCTGAAGACGCGAATGCCTCTCGAACCCTGCAACGATTGTGAGATTTAACATGAATTATTCTTCAAATAAGACCACCGAAAGAGCTTTTTGCAATAAAATACAGAGCTGATATGGTCATCTGACATGGCGGGTGGCTTATAGGTAAGGGAAGGGAACAAATGGGTTTGGTGATATGCATACCGAAGAAGGGAAAGAAAAAAAAACGTGTTATCTTGCATCATAAACCTTCCTTTAAGTGAACAGTTTCCTGGAATTAGCAGCAGCAAGTATCTTTTCTTGGAACCAGTGAAATTAACGTTGACGCCATAGTTGGGAAAATACGCTGGGAATGAGGCGCAAAATATTGTTCAGCCGTGTCCAGTACAGGCAATACAACAGTAAACAATGGTTATGCATCATCGGCTCAGTATCCAAACAAAAACATCTTGTGTTTAAATTGTTTTCACGACATTTTTTTCATTCCTCCCACGCTCATAGTCCTAAAACCCCCTTTTTTGTTCTGCGGTACATTGGGGAAATAATGTCATGTAAAAGGAACAAGGGGTCGAAGCTCAGTGGTGCTGACTTCCCCGGTAACACAACACAGCCAAATAAGGTGGAAGTCCCAGCACATTGAGGTAATCAGAAGCTATATGTATCGTCCGTTACCCATAATCTGATTTTCTGCTGGATTTGCCCATCATCCGGCTTTGGTAGAGTATCGGGTATTGAGAACTAACCACACCAGAATAAACTGAGAGAAAATAAAATTTAATAAATATCTGTGTTTGACTCTCGCAAACACATGTAACAGGCGGTGGATTACAATTGGCGTTTGTAATATAGGTATATTCTTAATTTAAATTACTTTTATGTCAACGATTTTTTTCTAGACTTATGAAGGCGTTTCTGAAAGAGTCATAACTGTGAGTGTTTCAGCAGTTACATAAAGGGCCTTACAGAAATATTATTCGATAAAAATGATCAGTATCAGTCATTTAACAAGCTTAGCATAAGCGAGAAAATAATTTGGAGTATATTAACTTTGATGATGCTCTAGTGAGAAGTATGATGTGATAGGATTTGATCTTATCCGCTTCTAAATGTCCTTTATACAAGTTATTCCTAAAATTTCCTTATCTACGGACATGAAATACGCGAACGATGCCGTAACATGACAGATAATATGGGTCGTATTATCGTTACAGTCATATTTTGCAGTTTTTCTTGGATCAGAATTAACATAATGCAATTACCGTCGATCGTAAGTGTTTTCGTGATGATGTATCTGATAGTTTGCTCAAGTTTCCACAGAGATTATCTCGAGTATGTGGGCAATTTACAAACAAACGAAAGATAAAATTAAACGTTTGACGAGTTTATCATTCATGGTCTTCACTCATTGTCCCCTTGAACAATGAAACATTACCTTGCTTAAGTTTAGGCAAGGACAATGCCTCTTTCTTGCTTCCTTGTGGATTATCCGAGAGCGGCTACGTCGCTCTTCACTTGATGCGCGATCGACTATCATTTCACTTTCAAATTCACCGAAACTGAAGTTTGTCGCTCATCCGCACTTACGTTTCCTACTCTTAAACTGATTGCCTTGCTCTGAAGCGTTGCAGCCATTCCTTGACCTCCTGCATCCGGTAATTCATGGGACCTGCGCCCCCTTCGTATGCAATTTTATTACTCTGCACGATGTATAAGCGGATTGGAACAGCACCGTATGCGATATTGGCAGCATTTAGCATGCTGTCTACCGCCACAGTACAACTGCAAAGATCCAAGGATTTCGCCATTTTTTGAGCGGCCTTGCATCTTTCGTCCAATGTACGGTGCTTCGGGATGTCACTGTTATCCTAGAGATAAAACCAAAAAATGAGAGAAAATTGTCAGAATTTGTTTGGTTTCTCATCGTGGTACTATGTCATGGCAGTTCTCCAAGCCCCATTGAGTGATTTCGAGTGACCGGAGACATTCATGGTAGCAACTGTTTATATAGCAACTTACATAATCGGGTGAAAATTCAAAACAAATTATTCAAACTGTGTCTAGTGATTTGGATTTAACATAAACACAATACATTCTCCACAACTTTAAATAGCGTAACGTGATTTGGTTTTTCACCTTAAATGCCCAGCCATCGACGGGATGAGCTTCTTCAATATAGATCACAGCAAAATCGGCCATTTCTTGAAACTCCTTCATTAGCAGTTGGTATCTTTTCAACATTTGCATAAAAACAGGGCAGGTTGAACTTCCGAAGTTAAGCACCAATGGTCGGCTACCCTTTGCAAAGTCTAAAATTCTCTGACAACGTTGGCCATCGATGGAAACGATAGGGGAATTGTAGGCTTTGTTGTTTAATTTAACCTTTTTGCCCATATCGGCGAGTAGGCAATAGTACACGTTCTGCAACATTTTCCAGGTAAATAGCGAATCCCAGTAAATTTCTGTCGGCAAGGAAGTGTCCGTCATTTTACACATCGCGATGCTGATCATCGACTTGAAAAATGGCAAAATTTTTAGCATTCGTCCAACGGTGAAGAGGAGAATAAGCGAAGAGTAGATGAGAAACTTCTGGAATACTTGCAGTTCAAAATACATCTCGGCAGCTAGGACACTTACTACCGCTTGGAAACGAGCCTTTCAAAATGAACAAATATTTTGTTTGTTGCCCTCTTTATATCCTCCTACGCAGGGTAAGCAGAAATCCGCTTTCGTTGAGTGACTTAAAACAATGACTTAAGTAAATCTACGGGGATGCCAGTATATAATTACCACAATTAAAACTGACACTCAACTCATTCCATGGTAAAACAAGTTTTGTACTGGAGATGAAACAGTTCTGGAATGTTCTGATGAGACATGTTTAGCGGAGATGAACTTTATTAGGTCACTTTAAAAAATGTTATTCTCTGTATTTCTTTCTGGCTTGACCATTGAAAGACCTACAGTGCAATTGTGTTAATTGCGCCATTTTGCAGTATTTTGTTACGGCTCGGCGCGCCGGTGACTGGTACCGAAACATAATGCTGCCTGAAATTTGGTGGCTGTAAGAGTGTCACTGCAGATTAAAACAACGCGAAAAGTTCTAATTATAACACCAGTAACAATGTTTCGTTATGTTTTGATTTGAAAAGGCAACTTGTGGTGTTTTTTAGCTTTCGTGCTCGAAGTGTGAAGTCACTGAACAATTATCGTGATTGCCTGGATTCAAATGAAGCCGCTAAAACAAAGTTTATCCCATGGGGCTCCCACTAATCTGACGCAATTAACGACAAAGCGGTCCCAACTAATGTACCGCCATTACCTGGCCGAACAGTACAACACAGCGGAGGTGTGCAAGCCACAAAAATTTAGGGTACTTTAAAGTGTCATTTATGAAGATTCCGGTCTTGGTGAGCTGTTCCGCTTAGAAATAATATCACCAATGAAACACTGTCTCTCACTTTCTATCATTTCCGTCTCTCGATATAAATTTACACAAGATAATTTGTAAACAAATGCCGAGCGCACGAAAAACTTTCAACTCAGGCCTGCTCGTGGACGTCTGATGCCTTGCGCGCTCGATTCCGGTTCGAGATGTCCCGGTTTCAGCCCTAGTTGGGTGGATCATTGCGATTGTTTGCTCGTTTCGTGACTAGACCAAACAAGAGCTACCCTTCTCCTTCCAAAATTAGAAAAAGTTACGACGACCTGTCTGGAAAATTGATGAGCTGGTGGGGGTTGGCTGACATGAATCAGCATTCTGTCCGGGGGGTACTCTTGGCAAAAATCTTTAAAATTGTGCCCGGCGTTCGCTTCTTCAAAATCTATCCAATTTTAGATCAATTAATTCCATTTTCCTCACTTGTCTTCTGAATTCATACCCGTTTTCGGACCTGTCTTCTGAAACTTGAAATTGGTTTCATAATTCTGCTCGAATGATGAAGTTGGTTACTTTTATTCCTCCATTCGACGGTTGGAGTTGAAAAGCAAAAAATAAGTTTATCTGATGATACGCTCTCCTGGTTTCCCGAAAATTATACCTAATTTAAGGCCAAAATATGTACAGTTTGTATCCGTTTTCAAACTAAAACGACACAAAAATCATATCCTTTGTTGCAGCTCATACCGATTTAGGTTAATAATACATATGGAAGTTCCTGCCATATCAAAATTGTATTTCTTGCACAATTCCCTGTAGATCAGTCACTAAAAATTAAGAGTATCATGTGTTACACCCCAGCCTGAGGGCGAGCTTTGTACTACCTCTCAGAGCTTTTTTAGATCGAGTTTAGTAAAATTAAAACGAGAAGCCAATCAGATAGGCCAATTAAAGAAACTCATACGACGAGAAGCTTAAGCGAACTCAAATTTGCAAAAACAAGGAAAGCAAAGCAGAGGGCGCAGGAAAAAGCTATGGATCAAGTCGCGATTGGTTCTTTGTCACTTATCTGATTGGATTGTTTGGGAGGAATGAGTCTTCTAGATCAGCTTGTCTAGGGGCCGAGACACAAAATGTACTATTTGCATCCTAATTAAAACAATAGTACATTATTTTTCATTGTTTTCCGTCTAATTTTTTTTCAATTTTCATTTCTACTTTTCCATCCCAGATTGGTCTCTTTCTACTTTGACCAGACAGAAATTGAAAGAAACGCAATGCAGTGTCTTCTAAAGAAGACGACGTAAGATGAAAATAGTTTTTGATGTGAACTTTGGCAGACGTAATCGATGCAACATTTACGCCGTCTACACGAAAATATTCACGAGGAAGTTCGAGAAAAAGTTCTCAAAGTTAATCCCTTTGTCCACCCAACCATCAACTAAAATGCCCATTAAAAGAAACCAGGAGCAGCAAGACACAAGGTTTCATTTGAAAACGTAAACGAATACGTGTGCATATTTAATAAATTACATCTTCATGTGAATTTTGTCATATGTTCTTGCGTGAATTTTGAAATTTCGATGACGTCAACCTTTAAGTGCTCAGAGCTGTTACCATATATAACCATGCCAGTTTTTCTCTAATATGTCGTGACTTTGTCACGCTCAAGGACCATAAATAACGATTCATTGACGTCACTAGTCTGGAAACTTCAAGTTTGTTTTCGCTCAGTCTAGTTTGAGGATTATTTTAGGAGTAATCGCGTGAAATTATAAATGAAAAAAAACTTGATAGAAAAAGTTAGTTATTCTGTATGCAGGTTCACTTGAAATGGTGCATCGAGGGTGTCCGATACTATTCTCAAGATCTGGAACTGTAATTCCCAAACGAAAATCCTTTTTGTGTAAACTGAAAAAAATATATTGCGTGACAGTTCAAAGGTACGTCGCTCTAATCCTTTGAGGAAACTTTGGGTGGCCCAGCATGATGATTATTAAATAATTAGAGTCAAATTGCAAATGAACTTTGACTTCGAGAATATTCATGATTCTGTTTATCTATTATTCTGAGTAGTGAATAAGAGGTCCAGTCCCCTCGCTCGCGTTCTTGGCATTTCTCAGGCCCTTATGTTAAAATGCCTTTTCAACATTGTTTTTCCTAAGAATCCCTCATCTAGGTCTTTCCATGAAAAGGGGCTTATATTTCAACTCAATGTCTCTACGGATCTCCCCTCTAACACCTCTAACATTTAATTGCTGGGAGTGATCATACCCTATGAGAAAGCGAACTCCATCCCCATCCCCCTCCCCCCCTCCCCCCCACCGTCAAGCTGTAGTTCAGGAACTTGAATAATTTCAATTTGAACAAAATATGGCGGCACTTTCAAGTAATACTATCTTAAATAAAATCCTCAGTTTGTAGACATGAAGCCTGTTTAGACTAACTGGAAAACAACACTAGTATTTATTGGTCAAATTGTTAATCAAGTCAAAAAAATTTTTTTCTAACTTCCTTCTCTCTATCAATTAGTATACCTCCAATTTATCCTTTTTCGATCAGTTCGATAGGCGCACGACGTTTAGTTCTGCAGTTCCAGGATTTTCGACGATACCTTGATTGACAGAAACCCCGTTACGCTTGTAAACACTCTGATGAAAGGGAATTTTGAAAAAGTTGCGGAAATTCTTCCCAGCAAACTCACAAGTTTTGATCTTTTCGCCAGCCGGCACGATTCAAAGAAACTAAAACGTGAAAATCTCAGAATGAAACGACCGATCATGAAAATGGGAGAGTTGTAATACAGCATATTTATCAGTTGAGTAACATTTTTACATCTGAAAGCTGATTGGACAAGAAACATTGTATATCATGTCATGCTCTGCCTCTTAGTGATCTTCTGGTCTTTTATCAATTTTTGATTTTTGTGGCGTTTCCATTTTGTGACAAATTTTTAATGACAGCTGCTTCGAAAATCCTGGATTCCTTTATTAAATTTAATTCAAGCTGAAAACCCGATAAAAATTTTTTTCTTTCTTTTCTTAGAATATTAATTAAGAAAAATTAATTTACTCTTTTTCAGGTCAGAAAAGGTTTTTCACTGAGAGGGATTTAAGTGATTAAGTTTTCACATAAAATGGATTTCCTTCGAAGCTCTTCACCTTGTAATGTAGTTTTATTTTTTGGAGACTCAGAGTCAATTGATTTCTATCTGCGATCGATCTGAGTCGATCAGAATCCATTCTGGCAGCTATTAAAGAAAAGTGTTGCGTGCATCAAAGTGAAGATGGCAGAGTGTGTAGAGAGAAGTTCACTTGGAAAGCCATTTCCGCGGCACCTTTTAGAGATTAGATGGCTTAAGGCGATAAGAAAGAATGGATGGGAAATTTCGCAAGCGATTGAGATCGCTAGCTTTATAACATGCATGAATGGCGTCGTGAAAGCCCCCAGCGTCATGGCTACCAATCAACTCTTAACCTGATAATCATAACATTTTCCAATCCTAATGTTTATGCAGCATTTCATAATACTTTCCTCCTCCTAGTTTATTAGCTGTCGGAGCTGGTCAGAACCGTAATCTTTAAGGAAGAAATAAGAAAACTTTGGTGACCTCGATCGCGAGCAAAACTGTTCTCAAAAACTTCTGTTCTCCCATGGACGTTGTTTTAGAAGGTACGTTTCAACCTGTCGAAATCCTATTGATATATTTTTTCAAACGAATATGAGCAAAAATTCAAGTATTTTAAATGTTGCCACATTTTGTGATAGAAAAAGTTAGAAGCTGTCAAAATATTTTCCTCTATGTTTTACATCATGTGAGCAAAACCATTAGAAACTGTATCAGTAATTCTCACACGCTAACAATACATGAAAATGTGATGGTGTGTTTCTTCGCCATTAAAGAGTAAAAATAAGCAGTCATTTTTTAGCTATATGGCTGCCTAGAATAATGAAATGGTAGCAAACCTCTCTACTAATTAAATTTAGGAATTAGACTTGAAATAAAGAATTGCTGCTGCTAATTCCGGATATATTGTGATGAAAATTCTAAATATCACCTGGAGGCAATCTTGACTTTGTAAAGAAAGCACTTCTTGCCCTCGTTTCATAAATCTTTAGCAAAATTCTTGGCACATAGAGTCGGGTAATTTTTTCGTATAGGGATTTTAATAGCGGAAACAGTGGGCAAATCCATTTTTGCCGTAAAACATCTTTAGTACATTCATTTCTGACATAAATTCGTACTTTTTTTCATTTCTTTTCTTTTTTTCCTCAGCAATGCTGTTTTCGAACTTCTGTTGTTTTATTTTTTACATAAATAGCTTTTGGCATCTATTCTCACAGGATGCATTGACGATAAATGGATGGTAACCTTAAGAGGAAAAAAAAATTACCCTTTGGCAATGACTGAAACATTTTTACGAGTCTGAACGAAGAAATATCAAATGAAAAATAAAAGAAATAATAATAAAAATAAAGTGGATAGCGCATTTTAAGCTTTTCTTGTTTTAAGTACAATGATAAAGTGACAGATTGCTTCTCATCCAAACTCAAAAGAAAGAAAAAATAAACAAAAGAAATGTGGAGATTAGGAAACCAAATACCAAACAAAACCTAAACAGTTGTTTTTGTTTTCTCTAGTCAGACATGAATTTTATCATCTAAACCAACCAATTTAATCTGCATTTTATGTATTTTTCTTCTTTTAGTTTTTCTTTCCCTTTTTTCGTCAGGGCTGGACATTCACAGATACAAAGAATAAGATTACATGCTGCAGGGGGTGGGGGTGGGGGTGGGGGGGGCAGCTTTAGATCTACACAAACGATGCCATTCAAAACAGATGGCTGATTCGATTTTTTTCTAAGACAAACGTACCAACTAGAGTAACAAGAATGTAAATATTAATAAAGTAGGAGAAATTTGGATGTCAGATATTGTGGCTAGTAGCCAAGACAACTTTTTTTCAGTGGTCAGTGCAGTGTTAAAATTGCTAAGGAATCGGGGCAAGGTTAAGGAAATCTCTTAGGCGACTAAACTCACTGTCGGTTCATCCTCAAATAAGACGTGGAAAACCCTGACATACATCCAATTTCTAGCATAACGCATATAGTTACCAGACAACTCAGCGAAGAAATGTATATATATTTTTGTTTTGCAATTGTAACATGTTGTAACTGATGCTCAGAATCTAGCCAGACCGTCAATTTTCGGCGCATTGATTTTTCTAACTTTAGTCGAAGATGAATTAATCAATATTATAAGCTATTCCCGTTGTGGGTCTCCTGCTCTCCTAATTGAAATTTGAGCTTACTTCCTCGATCAGGAAAAGGAAAAAGAAAAGAAATTTTGGCAAACGATAGGGTCCTATTTGATTTACGATTTAAGGAAAAGATACTGAGTGGTTATAATTCAATTTTAAATTACGTGTCTGGTTAAAAACTCGCAGGAAACAGTTACTCCAAATTTAATTCAACTTCAGAATGGAAGACGTTAATTTTTTTTTTAAAATTACTTTTATTGCTACATAAGCCATAGGTAATGAAAATGCTCGGAAAAAACATAACACAACCGCCGGAGACTTTATATCGCAACCAAATTTTAATCTTTATTTGACTTTCTTCACCTCAGATATTGTAAATCATTGTGGCATTAATATTAACTTTCGTGATAATTTGTCAGTGTCTTGAATTTACAGTCTTTTTTGGGAAGGTAATCTCTGCTTACCCAATATAAATAACTCTATTTATACTTTACACGTTGAAAGAAATGACTACGTTTTTCGAGATAATGAAACAAGCAGGGTATTAGTAGAACAGATCCTAAGAATAAATAAAAAGAAAACCTAATTATTTGTTGGTGTTAAATTTAGCGATTGCAAAGATGGTCAATTGTAAGACGTTCATTTATATGCAATGGCTTTTATTCTTGGTACAGGTAGAGGAAACTAAAAAAAGGTGATAACACTTTCAAAATCAGAAAGGGAAGTCTAATTTCCAAGCGATAGAGAACGATAACAATCGTAACTTTATCAACACCTTACCTATTATGGGATTCATTTTTTTCGCAAATAATATTCATGATTTTATGTAGATATGTTTATTCAATACCTTTAATATAGCTTAAGAGCTTTTCTGCCGTCAGTCACTTTACACCGGTCCGTCGAACTACAACAACACATCTTCGGCAGGTGTACAACAGCTTGATGCGAAGTTAAGTTACCAGCACGACTTGCGGAGGGTTTTGTGGGTATGCTTTGTGATTGTTATATTTGGAGTTGATGATTGGACAAAACTTAACTGGTAGGATAAGAACACGTAAGCGTTTAAGGTAATTTTTCTTTTGAAATCATTCCGAATCCTGACTGAACGGTATAATAATCGTGGCTAGAAAGATATGTTAGTTTTAGGCGGGGAATTAGCTTTGATCACCGTACATTGCTTCAGGATTCTAGATCTGCGCTATTTAGATTTCGAGCGATTGGAAAATTGATCTTTTTTCCATTCCGTTAATTGTATGACTGAATGACTTTCGAACTGGACGATTAAAAATAAAATCTTTTTGCAATAGCCCTTTCCAAAAAATTGGACTCGGTTTTGGTATTCTATCTTAAATGCTTATTATTTCCCGTTAAAAATACAGAAAAATAAAAATAAAATGTCCGTGTGAATAAAATGTTCACCTCTTTTTCATCCGAACATAAATGAAACGTTCTGTCGTTCGGAATTCGGATTAAGTAACAGTAATTCGTCGTTTGCGGTAGGTCATCAAAACACAAAACCGCTTAAATTTTACTTAAAAACACATTGCTGGCCGTAATATCAATAGTAATTAAAACACCAGACCGATTCAACTAAACTTACTTTAGAAATAATTCGTATGATAAAGCCGAAGCTGATTTGGAAATTTATCTTTTTCGAATTATTGGTTTCTAAACCTTAACTATTCCCTGCTGTTTTGGTAACAAGAATCAATCGTTTCAACGAAACACGAACCATTGTAAGGAGCGTGTTAATTATGGGAGGTAAAAATATGTAAAGTTAAATTGAGCTTTTCGTGAAGCTGGTCTGAAAACAACGAACCAATTAGCTAAATTGATCACAAAAACACCTCATGTAAAATTTTTTTTTCCGGACTTTTAGCAACAGATGAATTTTGAATTTAAATTTGAATTGCATTTATTTATGTATTTATTTTTTTAATGAAACACTAAAATTCTGCTCCAATCATAACTTAGAAATAGATTTTTTTTAACGAAACATCCCCCTGCATTGTTTGTTTCGTAATTAACAAATATAAATTTTTGGCTCACGCGATTTCTTGGCAATTTCAGCCATACATTACCACTCATAGTAGTCACTTGAACGAGGTAACAACATTTTGAAGCAGCAGGAAAATTCTTAGGAAGCCCAATTATGCAACAGATGTACGACTCAGTGGCGCAGACTGAATAGATTTAAATTGGGTAAGCTTGGAAAACACAGGCTATTTTTTTTAGTAGTACTGATAAAGGTTTTGATATTTCGAATTCACGAAGCCTTCCTTGTGTAGTTATTTCTATGTGGGTTTGACCATGGCAATTCAAAACCAATAGTTTTACGTTTAAATGTTTAAGGCTTATAATTCATCTTTTAAAACAATGATTACCTTCAATACCCTGAATTAAGCCGCTTTCACCCAAAGTCTCTTTTGTAGATATCGTGGAGATTTCTCAAAAAAACGATGGTCGGTTTAGCTCCTACTTCTTAAAACACTTTTTTTTATCTTTTCCGTAAGTAGCTAGATTGCGGCGAAATATAAAAAAACAAACGTATTTCATATTTATTAATTTTTGCAACATGAAAGTGTACTGTAGGGTATTTATTTCAGTAAACACATCCTTTACTTGGTAAACAAGGCTGGTGAAACAGTACGCAAACCAGAGCAAATACGCAAAGAGGTATTTTCATTCGGTTTACTTAGAGATTAAAACAAAAGTCTCAAGTCTGACTAACAAATCAATCAAAAAAGAGACTATCGCAAGCTGAACTCAAAATTAATAATCATGGAATATTCAGTTGGTGGGAAACTCCCCGCCGGTTATTTACACCAAGGAAATTAGAATTTTCTGAATTTAATGAAAATCATATAAAAACGTCAGGGAAACACAATTAAAAAAAAGACTGGCCAATTTTGTTTCCATGCATTATGGTAGTTATATATAGTTTATGTCACAAAACTGAGGCCAAGTTCCGCGGCGTTCAAAAAGTGAATCATTGGATCTAATAGCGCTCTTTGTTGGGAAAAATTTTCGATTAATTTTATCGGGAAATTTGGAAATTTATAAAATGGAAGGAACAAATGTCATATTTGTTAAAACAAAACGAGTTCACTTATCTCAGATTCGCTTTGTTTAAACACACCCTCGCAGATATTTTATCTTTTATGCTGTACTGACAAAATTTTCAGTTAGCAATAGGCGAACACCATCAAGTTAATCTCTCTGGATTAGACAACAGATCCGTAAATTGACTAATGGCCATGGGTGGAAAGATTTTTAATTATGAAGATAAATAAACGCTATGTTCCCAAAGCCTCTTGATAAATGAACGCAGCATAACGTTTCATTTTTGTTGGGTAAGGCAGAGGAACGTAGGAGACATAAAAAAAACAACTTGGAAAAAGCATTGGACTAAAAGTACTTAGCTATCCAATGCAACAAGGAAATACAAGGTAAATGGAATAAGAAAATCACCGTTCACTTTCATGGACAGAGTAGAAGTCGAGGTGGATTATAACGCAGCAATCTTTGTTTTTTTTTTTTTGTAAAGAAAGGGGCTTAGTTATAACTGAAATATTTACATCCTAAGAGTTTTTTCAGTCAGTACCTCCTCTTTAAATTTTGGCTGTAAGTATGAAAAATATATTTAAAACATGTGGAGTGAAGCGAGAGACTGCTTAAGTTTCAGGGCTCGATTTATGCTCTCACGACCATAGAACAGCTAAAACTTAGGATTAAATTGAATATGAATTTCATTTCTTTAAATTTTGTCCGTTTACGATCTGTATGAGCTTTGAAATAGAGTAAGACTAATGCAATTTTATATCCTTTAGAAGGTCGGTAGTCTTGTTTATTAATCACGTTTTTCCGTGTAAATCGATCGCTTTTATCTTGGCAGATGCAAAGTCCGTCTAGAGCTTATTACCTCGGCTTGATACCTTTGTCCGTTGAAATAGATAAGGCAAGCATGGCAATCAGATAGTCCGAAGAAATAAAAAACTTTGTGTTTCGAATGGACGAACCAAAAATTTTTCTTGTAAGAATATGCAGGAGACCTTTAAACAGACAGCCTTTGAAATTGAATGACACAGCGGCGAACTGTCTATTTCTTAGAGTATTGGACTACAAGTATAGGATCAATAAGTTTTGACGCTTTCTCGTGTAACTCCGATTATTATACATTATACTTCAGACTTACTGCAGTTTGAAGTCGACATTATAACCCAATATCTGCGGCAGATATTGGGTTATCATGTCGAATTCAAAGTCTGCCTAGCCTACAAGCCTTTCGTCTCAAACTTTTGCAATTGCAGTGTTTGATTTGCAGATTGTTCATAAAAAATTGTTCAATAAAACAGCTTTTAAATTCGGTTTTCATGAATTATCAAACCTCGTGTCGTCTGCTTCAGCCTTCGGCTTTGGCAAATAACTCAGCTCAACTCGACATTGATAATTCATTGATAATGCACGATTTTTGAAGACAGTCGGCAGTCAATGTCGTAGGCACTATCAGGTCTGTGACCGACCCTTTGCGCCCGCGGTTTGGAAAGTGTAGATTGGGAAATAATTATCTGCCTGCAGTTCCACCATCTTTGGATTAGTAAATATTTCTTCATCTGCGTAGAGTCATCTATGATGTTTGTAACTTTAGCTACGGCTTATTTGTTTGTTATCTGAATGTAATTCTCCGAATTTGTCTTACATCGATCATTATACAGCAATCACGTTTTGTGGTTGTTCAATCAATAAACCTTTTCATACAGATATCCTCCATAACCTGCAAGATGAATTATTTGCAATCCGGCCGGAAACCTTTACTGAAAAGGTTCCTAATTATCAATCGTAGCCTTAATTGGTAACAATGAATGATGTTGAGGCAGAATGTTCTATCCCTAATACATATTTTCGCCGGATCTCGCCCACTGTACTTTGGACATCCGAACAGTAGAGATGCTATAAAACACCCTAATCGAGGTGAAAGTTTTTATTCCACTCTAATCCGAATTCTGTCAGTATTAATCTTTACTTATGATTGTAAATGAACGGGAGGTATCACTATTGAATAAAGAGCGACATAATTTTATAAAATAATCATAACGTTGGACTCATACAGAGCAAATAAATGGTGTAATTTACTTTATTGATTTTCTTCGCTGTTAGTCAAACGGGGTCCTAATTTTATTTCATGAGCAACTCGCAGTAATCAACGGTAATGTTTTTCCTTCCTTGTTTAGTGTTCCTACTTGACACAAGATCAAAAGAATTATTAGAGACTGGAAGATTTTAAAATCTTTTTCGAAAGCTTTAGTTTACGAGAATTTTTCTGCGATGAAAATTGGAAAAAAAATTGGTGGGAAACCACAAGATGTTATCATGGTATGATGAAGTTCACCAAAATTAGAAGAAACAAATAAAGGAAAAAATTTATAATAAAGGATGGAGAAGATTGAAAAGGATTGCGAATTGTACACTTGATAAAATATAGACGACGTTTTTCAAGTCACAGAAACCAAGATGTAGCTGCCAAGCGGTTGAGTAAGCTCCCACTGGGAGTGCTTGAATGGGTTTGTAAATACAGTGGTGCATGGTTCGTTTGCTGGGTTTTTTCTTTCAAGTTCAGATTTATGTTAACTAAAAATAATCAACTGCTGCTTTGGGAACCCTTATCTTGCGTTCTACGTTTCAAGAACCTCTCTGTGATGGATATACTTTTATCAGTTTACGCTGGATTCTAAATCAAGAAAATATTTAACCTCAAATGCTTGAGACTTAACGAGCGCTCATGGTTTTTAATCATCCCGACAACAGCCAAAGATTATAAAGCCAGAGCATCGTCTGACCTTTCCAGGCCTTGATTCCTCTTTCCCAGAATGGAGAGAGGAATGAAGAAGAAATGAAAGTCACTAAAAAATGAATGACTAATTAATCCCCAAGGAAGCTTTTAAGCACTTGAAATATTGACATACATTTTACTGATCTGTTTTAGAAGCTTTTGGATGAAACGAAAGTAGTTTAAGGCAAACTACCCAACGGGTTCTTAGTATTTCGCTGCAGAGTACTGGAAAGCGGTCGTCCGTCCTTTTGACGTGTCGATACCTCGTGACGTTTGTTAAGGTAACACTGTTTTTTTTTTCTTTTTAATTTACCTATGCATGCTTAAGAATCGGTATCCTTTAATAGAAGGCCTTAACTGGAGGCTATGAGCTTAGGTCTTTATTTCCAATGAAGTTAACACATGTTTAAAAAAACACAACTCTTTTCCCTAAATTGAAAACCAATTTGATAACCTCGCTCTGAGTTTTCATTCGGTGACAAAATGTTGTCTGAAAGCCAAAGGGAAATCCTACAGGCAGAAATCGGTTACCCGGCAGTCGAGTTCATGCATCTGATGGTATTTATAACCAAGATTAAAACAGAACTTCGAGAAATGTTGATGTTGGTTTCATCGAAAGAGCGCCAAGCGCGCTCGGAAAAAAAAATCTAAATTACCTAAAATTTTTCATCTCGTGATATCGAACTCGAATCGAAGGAAACCCTTAAGAGCCCAGCTCTATGGTAATGTAGAGTGGTAAAAAGTAAAGATATGAAGAAAATTAATTTGTGGTTGTCACGAAAAAGATCAATCTGCTCTCTATTTTTCGGCTTAATAAACGAAATAGATGATGCCAAATTTTCCCTTTTTTAAAACTGTTTTTCCTTTTAATCATGAATATAAATTGCGCTTATTACAAACAAAAAAATCGATGAATAAAAAGCTTAAATTGCGTCCTTGTGTGGCCCAGTGACTGCATCAGAGTTTCGTGCGTTTTCCATATTTTTTTATTATTCATGTAAAGAACTGAGGAGAAAGGAAAAAAAAAACCTTTTTGATCTTAATCATTTTCGTCCCGAAGCAGGTTCGTAAATAACATCAGCCAAGAAACGTTGTATTCTAAATTTTGTAGCTGTCAAGCCAGTGAACGTATGGGAGCCAAGTTTGCCATGAGATTTGCCTGTCGATCAATGTCAGCTTTCATAATTTGTAGCTTACGCAATCGAGCTATCTTAAGCTAACATCATGATCACTCTAGCTAGGTTGAAGCTCAGCGATGCGTCAGTGATGACTGAAGGATGTGCAACGAAAAGTATAAAAGAGGAAATGCGGTAGAAGATCTTCCAAAAAATAAAATATCATGGTAAAAGGAGTCGTCTCAGATGTAAACTGTTAGTTTAATTTCGAATTATATTGATCTTCAAACATGGGAAAGTTGCTGTTGCAATTACCAATTTGAGAGATATCATAACTTGTTTCGAGGTTTCAAAAAAGGAAAAGGAAATATCAGTTATAAATATTTCATCAAATAAAGCAGCTGAAGAATAACCGCTCACTAAGTGGTTAACAAATTATCAACTTGGCGACGTGTTGTCCTTTTGTTTATGATTCACTCTTTAGAAAAAATTGAAGTTCCAGACTGAGCGACTCAGGGCCTTTTTAATCAAACCCTAATATTAGATTTTTAAAAAGGTTACCGAGAGCATGATGATTTTCCCTTCCATAAACCCTACCCCCTCCTTTCGCCCCAATAAATTTCTCTCACGTTCCTTATCCAACTACAAAAACTCCTGTTACCAACATGTTACACAAAGATGATGCAAACGGACTTTAATCTGTTGCGTATAGACCAATAAATTGTGCAAGTAAAAACTACTGCACAACTAGATCACCCAATTTGTCGGCCTGTCACATCTGATTGTCGTTCAGCGCTAATCGCAAAGAGAGTCAACGATTTCTCAAAGTTCAATCGTTAGATATATCCCTGCCGGCTTTGCTCACAAGTTCCACCACCGGCCCAACTAGTCGTCATTTCCCACTTCCAAAAGTATTTTTGTCCCCTTCCTTGTGATTTCGTTCAAATTAAAATCGTGTTGTTTGCGCAACCAATTGATGACACGTCTAACGTCAGCGACAAAACGGAGACAAGGAAAATAATTTCCTGAATAATTTTTGTAGAAAATCTTTTGTTCAGTTCATTTTAATCAAGTCGGAAAAACTACCTACTGATCTTTACGCCAATGGAAATTGGCCAATTATAAGTCTTAAAATTCCATTCTTATTGGTTCTTGACACTGATCAGAACTGAATATACAAGACCGTCGCCTAAAAATTATTTACTTTTCATTAAAAAATTAAAATTCAGCCCTTCAGAACGAGACAGGACCTTAAAGACTATCTGCATTTTAGTCAGACTAAATAAGCCCACTCACTAATTTAGTAAACTTTGTATTGGCTTGAATTTCGTAAAAGTCCATTATCACCTGCTTACCATTATAAAAGAGGATCGTGTTTCAACACTGTTTGACGTGAGGTAAATTTTATGTAATACGTTATGATAATCCCGTGTTCAAGGATAAAAAACGAGAGTTCTCTCATCTTTGCATCTGGAGCTGGTTTAACAGTGAGTACCTAGTTAAAAAAGCGCAAAGAATAACAGTAAGACTCGTATTAATTTTAAATTTTTAGTGTGAAGATATTGCTCCAGCATTCAGTCTACTTCTGGAGTACATCCATACTCCTTTGTTCATATTAATATCAGCTTGCAGCTTGGAGGATTATGCTTAAGTATACACAAACGCTGACATTTGTTAGCTTCGGTTTAAATCACTGGAAGTTATATTGCTGTTTAATTTCCATTTTTTGATCATGAATTCGTTTGAACACGTTTACTTCTTCTACATTATCTTAGCAGTAATAATACGCTGACAGTATCAAGTCAAAAGGCATACGTACACATTTCGTTTGAGGGGACCGTCAACATGGGCGACTTTAAGACTTGTCTCTGCTATTAGCACCTTCGCGACTGCATGTAATATTTTTACGTGAATGAGATACCGCGCTCAGGGAATGTGATTTACAGCCAAACATTATCGCAATGCAAGATTATTCACTGGCAGATGCTTCCGATTGCAAGGAATTGAATATTCGTACCTTGCTCGATAGGAAACTCCTGCGATTTTCAGACTTCGACTAAAACGTGTAAGTGTCTTCTTAGCTCTCTTAAAATTTCCTAGCTTTCATATGTTGAAAAGAACTTAGCCGGGAGCACTTTATTAAGCGGAAACCATGAACGTAACAACCTGCATCCTTTGTAACTTTTAACAGCGAAAGTTGTTCTTGAGTGAACTCAATCATTCAACACCACTTCGATTGTAGAACAGGAACTTGGTTCACCTCTTTCTTCCTACTTTTTAACTAAGGTCTAATTTCTTCCAATGTCGTGTTATCAGCCTACATCTAGTTTACATCAACTACTGAAAAAAGATCCGTTTCAAATAGGGCGAATAGCACTTGATGATTTTACGTCTAGGATGTTATGTTTCGCTCATTAGCCTCTGTCAGAGGCGTTCACAACGTTGATTCCAAGAGTTATTACTCAACGCGCGGTGGTCTTTGCGCTTCGCCGCTACCATATGCATCCTTTATTGGTTGGTTCAAAAAGCTGAATGAATGCAATTGGGAACTACCGGCATGCACAGAGAGTCCGAGATGATTTATAACATGCAAAATTTTGCGAAATTTAGTTGATTAAGAAAACTGATAACGGAAATTCCTAGTCAATTTCAGCATTGTGTTAAGAGAAAAAATTTACTGAAAAGACTTCCGTGCATTTTCAATTAATTGATAAACATGAACTCAATATGATTTAATTTGAATGATGCCACTCAGAGCCTCTTATCAAACAGACCGCAAGGCACCAAATGAATTGTAATAAATATTAATGTCGTTCTCTGTTAACAACAGGGCTAAAATGTTTACATATCAAAGTCAATCTTTTAGGTATACTGTAAACAAACTTGTGAAAGCTCAAGTCGTGTGAGTTTTGGGCATGTCAAAGTATGTTACGCCAATTAGAGAAAACGCCATATATTTAATTTGTCTTCATAAAGTTGTCCGATAAGGTTTTGAAACCTAGTTGTGCTCCCGGCTAAATGATTGAAGAGGGTGATGGCCCCAGGGTGACAATTAAGAGGGTCCAACATAGGTTTGGCGGGATACAGGATGAGGCTTAAAATCGAGGCGGGATGAAGGATATGAGAAATTTTAAAGGCGAGATGCGCGATGAAAGTAGGCAGACGAGACCGGGATATGCTTCGTTTCGAAGGCGGAATAAGGCATAGGAGGGGTATAGGCGGGATCATAATTTAGCTCAAGTGGCGAGTCAATAGACTTCAGAGACACTAAAAAGTATTTATTTGCTTTATCAAAACGAGCTTTGTGATTCCCAAAAACCGCGGATAAAAATACATGAAATTCCCATGTTTTACTAATGTTACGTGGTTTGTTGCGTAAGTAACACGTGACGTAAGTTAATCATAACCTTGACCAGAAAAAGGTGGTCAAAAGCCGCAGTGAGCACGTTGACAAAGTTGCCGGTTCATTCACAACAGCGTTATTTCCGTGACAGCGACATTAATTCAATATTAACCATAGCCTAAAAAATTCAGGAAAAGAATGAAAACTCAATTCAATTCTTCGTAGGTGACGTTTTTGTGTCTTACTCTTAACCATTTTTTTTAGCAAGTTTGTGCCTTTCTCCTTAATGAGAGTACATGGTCAATATTGCAAAGGCTATATCAGTTAAAATAAGACAGTGAATTAGGGCAACTTGGATTTAACTAGGCGGGTTTGGGATAAAAATGTTCATCGCAGCGGAATGGCGGGATGGAATAAAAAATAGCGGTGTTCCTACTTCACGAGCTATCTGCAGACGTCCGAGAAAATAGCGGTGGTCGTATTTCACGGGCTATTCGCACACGTCCACGTTGTGCATTTCATAATGTAGACTCACCTCCAAGAAAAAAGGCTGGTGTAAATCTAGTTTTCTTTATCAGCTAGAATCGAAAGATATATGCCATCTGCGCTTAGAGTCCGACTCGGTCACGTGTTACAGGTAATTGTGTCACGTGTACCTCGCAGCATAGCTACTCAATGATTCTTAGCACAGTCCAGCTACCCCTGTTGAGAAAACTAACAATTTCAAATGGCCCTAACTCAGACAAAGCGTCTCGTATATTTTACCTATCTTTTGACCACTGACGAGAAAGAACTGACGGGGAGAGAGAGATGATATGCAGAGTAACCTCCATTCAGGGGTTCTGAAACAGGACTAGTGTCCCCTGAATAGAAGTGTCCCTAAGGAGAGGTTCCATCATGTATTTTTTGTGGACCGCGTCGATGTCCTTGAATTCTCCATTGCAAACCCTCCGATCGAGACTAACTTTTCTTTCCATGTGGCTTTTTTACATCTTCATCTCCTCTACTGATAAACCGTTCATTAGCCGGATGAAATTTCTCCGCGTAAATTTTTTTGTAAACAACAATGAAGAAATTGAAATACATGTAGATATGATTCTCTTTACCTTATATTTAAGGCAAGTGGAAGTCATTTCTGTGCACCAAAGATATCCTCACTGAGTCAGCTCAGTTGTTCAAGTCTAACTGAGTTAAATTCATAAAGAATACCAGAAGGGGGAACAACTTTACTTAACAACCAGTGATTGAGAGAAAGTACGACTGTAAAACTTGTATAAAACGTAGGTAGAATGGTTCAGTAAACGTTTGATTTAAGTAGCCTATTCGTCTCATTACAGAAGGTTGAAAAGTGTCGACAGGCGTTCAAGAAGAAATGAAGCAAATAAACGAGCAAAAATTCAAAAAATTTCAGAAAGAACGGTTATGCAACCAAAACTCAACTCGTTTTCCTTCTTTTTTTTTTTGACTTTTTACCAAGGTTTTAGTTTAGGCTAATGGTAGTTCTTATTCTCTTCCGTCAAACGTGAATACGTCAGGGGGTCATGCAAAGTCACGCGCTTCTTTTCATCGCTCGCTCAACAACCTCGGGATTTGTGTTTCTAATGGTCCGTTAAATTGTTTGTAATTTAGTTTATTTTGAGAAACATTTTTGGTTCGGAGTTCAATTTAAGAGCATTAACAAAACGCTTAGGAGAATCCGGCTCATAAGTTGACATCATGGTGTTTTTTCACATTTTATGTAATGCCGATATTGCATTAATCCATTTGACAAGTTGGTACGTGCTTGGTTTTATGATCAATTTCGTCGTCAACCGTAGAGTCACATCCGGTGTTATTCACTGCTACGTTACTCACGCTGCGCAAATTATTATCTACTATAAAACTGTACTCTCTAAGCCAGCTTTCAGCAGGTCTTCAAGCTCTGCTGCCTACATCTATCATGTGCGATTGAAGATCGCACTACATAGTCGACCGAGCGGTGAGTTTGTATGATATGTAAAATCCTTATTTTGCCGGAGTAGACTGAAAATTCGTAGAGTTCTGATGTCGAGGCTTGATTAGAAACCGGATTTCGCCGGGCCAGAAGCAAAAATTGAAGAAAACTGCAGTGATTCAAACAAACAAGATGTCAAAAACTTTCAAATCACAGAGCTAAAATGAGATCCGATACAATCACGGCGAAACAGTGTTGAGAATGATTTGTTGTGACATTTTTTTTTGTCAGAATTTTATTTGATAAAGTCGATTTGACAAAACAGATTTCGCACGAATATATTAAATGGATTCAATGAAAGAGAAACCCTACCTGTAGGAATTGTAGTTAATAATTTCGGAAATTCCACATTTGGCTTCTCGAACCAATGTTGAAAGATGTTGATATTTTTATTTCAGGTTCGTAACCACAAGCATTGCTTTCGATATTCATTCCTATAAAATCTAAAATATCCGTCAGATATCTATTAACAATAATTTTTGTCATGCCATGTTTATAATTTTGCGAAAATAATTTCCGTCGCTCGTCATTGTTTTGCCTAGGGATGCACTAATGAATAAAAATAATAAAAGAGAACTCTAAAAGATTACTTGGATTAGAAACTGAATAAAACAGGGTTCAAAGCAATCAGGTAAATTGAACTTAGCCGGGGAGTTCAGATTATTCATTTTAAACTGCTGTTTTTTAAAAAGTACTTTCACGAGCTCGCAGCATGGGGAAATGATTGTTCTCTTCTTGAAAATGTAAACAGCCTTGAAATCAATTTAAAATAAGCATTCAGCCTTTTGCGAATCGCCGCTTATCTCGCTGTTCAAGGCTATTCACTGATTTCTTAAGTATTGCAGCTGGAAAATGGAAGGAAGTGTTAAAGTTCAAATTCTCAAAGCAACCGTCAGATTAAAAGAATAAAAAGAAAACACACAACTTGACAAAGATTAATTCTCTAATTCCGACACGTCTAAGCGGTGCATCAAATACTTTGCCCCAGGCTGAATATAATAATCACTGACAAATTTCTTGTTTAACAATGAAAACGTGGATTTTGTTCCAAAATTTGAATAACGTAAAAAAAAATTTTAATATTCTTTCTCCTTTTTTCGAGGTTTTTCTAAAATTAATTATGTTGATAGTTATGAACCTTCGCTATTCCACCCTCAATCTGCGTTGCAACTTTCCGTGCTTTTTGCGCCTTCATAACCGTTCGTGAGTGTTTTAGGGCTCAGTTTGATGTCATGTAAAACTCACCAGGAATTGTTCGGTGGCTAGCATGTGACTTATATATGTTTGATGAGACTGAGCGGGGAAAAAGTTCGCTCGATGACCAGCATATGACTTGTATATAATTGATTCTATGGATCGGTGAAACTGGCAAACACCCAGCGCTTTAGTTGTCAAGTAGACACGTGGGATCACGTAGAACATCAAAAAAAATTAAACAAGACAAAATAATAATAAAAAAAAACATGACAAAGAGTTTTAAAGCAAGATAGCTGAGTTAATCAAAACAATTTAAGATTTATTCATGAGTGTTCCTGATTGAGATTACACAATAATGTAGAATTGGATTACTTCAATCGAAGGACTGAACAAGAGAAAATAAAGGATTTTTACCATCATGTTGATAATAAATTGAAACCGGTTTTTAATCGAACTAACCCTTTCAATAGTTGTTTTTTTTTCCAGTCGGGGGCTTTGAGAATCGTACACCAAGTGCTAAAATACAATGTCAAGCGATTAAGTGATGCGTCAGGAATCTTTATCCCTTAATTCGATCCGAGCGTGGGGTTATTCCCTTTAATTCTAAAAGGGCCGGCATAAAAAAAAACTTTAATTTTGTAATCGCTTTCGTAGGTGTGGTTTTCAGTGTCAACTTCATTGCTGCAAAGTTCCCCACTCTACGGTGAATTTTGAACGGGGACGGATAGCTTTACGAGCATTACCGTACCGTAAGTAATAGTAAATATATTAGTTTCTTTCAAAAGCTGCTTTTGATGTAAATCAGTTTAAATGTTTTTCTTGTTGATCGACAAAGTTACAGGTAGCTTAATTTTTTTTTTTTAAACGCTAGTCGAAAATCATTTAGTGGTTATATCGAGTAGGTTCATTTAATTTGACGAGGTAGATTATACTTTTTTATCTCAGTTTTATAACAGTTCGATCTGATTTTCGGTCAGGGTGCAAACGAGTTCAGCATTTGACAAAGCATAGCAAATACGACAAATTAAAAAAGTTGACAGTTTAAAGAAGTTTAGCAAATTGAACCAGATTGCGAATGAGGTGTTTAACTTATTCATTGCCTCAGCGAAACTGACAAAGACAAATTGTATAAATCTTGATTTTCAAAGTGTGTGACGCTGTAAACAACATATTATACCGGCAAGTGGTAATTTTACTGACCGCAAAAGCATCTTTTCTGGACATTTTTGTCATTAACTTAGGGACTATGACGTACATCAGGAAGTCTTTAGACATGTTCTTCTCTCTTCGTTCTTTTTCTTTAAGTTGAGTCTTTAAACGTTAAAAAAAATCTTTTTTATTTCGATCTTCAGTGTGATCCTAGGGTTGAGTTTGGGCAAAATAATTTTTTTTCGCAAAAAAGCAATAACATTGTCATAATTTTTTTTTGGCGTAAATTCACGAAAATATCTTTCAAAATGTAAATTGAAAAAAAGATTGAAAATGCCTCCTAAGTGTGAAAACTAAGCTGTTATAAGAATGTTCTTGGAAAGGGGACAAATCAAACTAGCACCCTTAGATTACGATTTCGAGCACGTTTTCCAATAACCAAGTCTACCGACAGAAATCTCCCCCTCCCCCTGGTTGTAAAGTCGCGCGAAAGGGAAATAATTCTAATATTTTAACTCACGTCAGTCCGAAGAAAAATACGTGGTAAAAAACCATTTATCAGTTATTAATGCAAATATGTGTAAGCCCTAAGTCGACGAATATGTTTTACCCTGCTGGAAAATATTAATATTAAATTTGTCGGGAAAAGATTAAGGTGATATTTACGAAATTGTTTTTTTTAATTAATTTTGATTCTCGAGTGTGTCAGGAGTGCTATAATTTGAACAGAAAATAACTTCTGTGGCCAGTCGCACGGGTAAATTATCTCGGAAGAACGATTTTTTCATTATTGAAGAAGTGGGTTGATTTAAAGGGAGAAGATTATTTGTGGTCATTTACACGGTAATAAATTCATATGCAATATCGGTGAGCTTTGGATCAGCTTTCAATTCCGAATGACGGAAAACGATTGAGAAATGTTAATTGTGACATTCAGCGTTAAAGAAAGTTTGCGAGACCACCGGGTTTTGTAAACAATGGCAGACTTAAGATAAATGATCCTAAAAATATTCATTATCAGTAAGAAAGACCATAGCGAAACTTTGCGGCTGGTCTGTTGACCTGCCAATTGGCTGGAAATTTCTACTTAAGCTCTTTTTACGACTCATTATTGTGCCAACGAAAAAAATCTCGATTAATATGCTCGAACATAAGTCGACATTGACGGGGAATGTATAATTTGTAGCCTGCGCGCATTATCAGAAATCTCTTGTCACAAAAGTAAGAGCCTGGCATTGTTTCAGGATCCAGTCATATTGATAGGCGCGACTTTGCCACGGCAAATATGAGATAGCATTTAACATGGACTTTGACTGCATTGAAAAAGCGAGCGAATGCAACCGGCGCAACGTGCAATATGGTTTTACACAGGATTCTTAACTGTGACAGGTATGGTTTATTGCCCCAACTGTATTTTAAAGAATGGAAAAATAGAAAAAAGTCAACAGTGGGGCAAAGTTTGGTATGGAATTAGCTTCGAAGTGAGTGCTATGGTACTGTTAGTTTGGTGTGTAGAATTAGCATGCGATAGAAAGACTAAAGAATATTCTCAAGAGCTGTAGCAAGATGTAATAATTTATTTGCCGACTCGAGTAGTTTCCGAGTGTTTCCTCTGATCGGGTTTTCTCGATACTTAAAATTTACGCGTAGGAAAGCGTACCTCTAGCAACTAAGTATTACGAAACGCGCAATTTTGAAATCAGGATCGCAGGCAGCCTTTTTTAAAGACGAGTGCGCCCTCTGGGTACAGAACCCCTAAATTGTGAATGAGCTGATAGCCGTATCTGAGGCGAGCTCAGCATACTGTTCGTTAAGAAGGAAAAAAACACCCCATTGGAAATTCTTTATCGACCAGCGCGACTCATACAGAAGTGTTGGTGCATCACAAGAAATTTTCGTTCACCTGCTTACCCAGCCATTGTCATATGTTAAATCTAACAATTTAGAATTGAGAAAGACTTCTGCGTCGAAAACGATAAAAAAATAATTGCTTTTAAATCGAAATTTAGATTTTTACAAATACATTTACTTCTGCAGTGCAACTTTCTCGGTCGGTGGGTAAAGCAGTGTTGTTAAATGATCAAGAAGATGAAAGAGCCATAGATCGTGGTATATAACTCGAGTTAATGATATTTAACCAAAACTCAAGCAACAAAAGGAGAAATTTGTAGCAGATTGTATCGAGAACATAAAAACTCTGGCAGAAAAAAGGGCATCTTACAAATAGTTATGCAATATATCGTTGTGAATTACATAGTGTTATATGATTCAATGATATATATTTTGATCTTCATTTTTCTTCGAGGATTTACATATTTCATTCGGTTTGGGCGCCCATTTTTGTCGATCTTCTTTTCATATTTCAAAACCAATCATCATCGTAATGACTGATTTCCTCTCTCATTCTCTCTTTTTTATGTTTTTTTTATAATTCAAGTTTGGAAGTGCCGCGTCGTTCCTTCCAGGGGCTCCCAGAATTTAGTGCACCTGCCCCCTGACATGCAGCTTAACTCGGAGCTAATTCACAACGACAATTTCCTTCAGTTGACTATGAGTTCTGGGAGAGAAATTTGATTTTCCCCCAACTAAATCTTTGTCAAGGAAACAGTCGATTTGAATTCATGCAGTTATTGCAGCAGGAAGACAAGCGGCGACTTGTCGCTGAGTATGTTTGGATCACAAATCTTTCATCGCCAAAATCTCTTTTAAATTCCCTCATCTGTCTGCCACGTATTTCTTGGAATTTTAACGGCGAGAATTTGGTGTCAAATCAAATAACATTGTCTGCTTGATTTTATTTTATGTCTTCTCATCGCCGTTGTGCCTAACTTTATTTTGATAATTGTAAGGAGAAAATAAGTACCGATCACCCTGGGAGTTAGCAGTCGATGAAAATCACCCAATCCATTTTGTTTTTTTCTCTTTTCCACGGTCTTAATGTATCTTATATGCACCACAAGGTTACCCTTTAAGACTGTGATTACCAGCTGACTGATTTAAAGATCATCAAGTGTGAGGAACGATTCGTAAAACTTCAGCGAATTACAAAGAAAAGATTTAAGCAAAGGTGGACTGTAATTTAAACAACTGTAGAAGAGTAGCCGGAAAAATTCCGGCCTTGATGACATTCGAACCCAGGCCTTCCAGGTACTAGCTGAACGTCACTACCAACTGAGCTCTGAAGCCACATGTTAGGAGAGGAAAAATTTAAGAGGGTGTTTGCTTGATTTTCATCCGCAGGTCATTTGAATCTTACTTTATTTAATTTGTGGAAAAGGAATTGTAACAGCTAACTTTTTGTGAAGCTATTAAACTGTCATAGGAATTGTATTTCTGTCGTTTTTTTTCGGTCATGGAGCAATTAAAAATGTTTTAGACCCCAGAACGAGGCTATATAATGAATTGAACGTTACACTCTCAATTGTGTCGCACAGCATCAACATTGTGACTTACAAGAGACAAAGTATTGAAAACAAAATTGTATCGATCGCGTGCTCTGGCCACAAAAAGTAATGAAGATTTTAATTTCACATAAATAATTCGGGAGAAGATTGTGGAAAAGCTTATTTCTTATCGAGTAGCTTTTTAGGACCTGGATTATTCGACCAATGTGTCTGTTATGATTCATGATAGGAGTCATGAAATAATGAGAAAACTCAACAAGGATTTTTTTTTTCCTACGTGGTGTGGTTAAATTGCGACTAAAAGAACAGATTTTTCTTGCGGAAGCGTTTGGCCTGGTAATGTCGATGGAAAGATATAACAAGTACTTCCTGGACTAGGGGGGATGTTACGAAATATTTATCAGCAAAGGAGGAATTTTGTCAGCTGCTGTAGATGACGTGATAGGGTCGACCTTCTGGGAAAGTGTGAAGGATTTTAAAGAAGTTCTTTTCTAGCACGTAATCTTTTAAAGATTCTCCACTGAGTTCAATTAAATGTTGACCTGTGCCGAGAAAAAGTTCCTTGTGTCAACAAGCCGTAACTTTAGATCAGGAAGCATAATTTGTTATCCTCTCCTGTAACTATTCTTTCTGCCTGTTTTCGTCATTTCCTCAATTTTTTTCAACATGAACGCCAAACGTCTTACCTAGTGACCTCATTTGCATCATAGATTAATCTCTTAATGACGCAAAGTTGAACAGTACGAATGGCCATATTTGGTGATTACAACCAAAGTTGCGCAACATTAGTTTCGTGCGATTCTTGTTGTAAAAAACCAAAATTATTTTTATAATTGATAAGTCTTATCGAAGTGACGCAGAGATCAGGCTGTCAAATCCTAAGCCCTTTTGAGGTCAAAACCTCCGTCGGAAGAGGCAAAGTTTTCATGAAAGATGTAAGATATGCTCCCTTTGCTGCAATTTAACGTATATAGTATTAAAATCGAAGCCGCACTTTACACGAAGGTCACGGACCGGAGCAGCTTAGTTACCTCGCCTTTGGGAAGCGGTAAACCGGCGGGGAAAAAAATTTTTGTTTAAGTGGCAAACTTCCAGCATTTAAACCATCCCCTCGACCGGTTTCTTAGTAACTTCACATCTGGTAACGGTTCGTTTATAATTTTACGGCGCTAGTAACGAACAACCCTTTGTGGTTATTAATGCTGCCGACAAGGTGAGTTGTGTTAAACTTGACTGTCTCTCTCGATGTTTTTTTTGGCTGGTAATGCCAATTTTTGTGGTACCTTATCCGTAAAATCCTTTGAAAGGAGTTTGGCGTATCGGGTAAAATATTTACACAAGTGTTAAGAAAAAATAACAGTAGATCTTGAAATAATAGCTCTTTCTGGAATTGATTACTTGTTCTAGAGCGTGAACTCTGACGAAGGCTTCTCTGTAGGTGGGTATATCATTATGATTTATGTCCTTCAGTTTCGAAGTCGAATATGCTTGTGAAACCGCGTGCTGAAGGGAAAAATACGTGTCATGAATGAGATGTATTTATTTCACGTTCCATTGCACAAATTATCACTATTGTCCGTGACCGTAGAGGAGTAGACGTCTATGTTCACCAAATGTTCAATTCTCTGACTGAGTGACGCCAGGCGGAAAGAGCAGGTTTCAAGGACTTCTCGTTCCTTCTTCAAAACTTCGCGGTCACGATTCGAAACTGTAGGGAAAATAGAAGTTCAGGCGACTTTCGCTGACAGAGTTCATGAAATTCCTAGGATTTCGATAGATTTTATTTTTGGACAGAAGCATGGTTTACAATAAGGCGAATGTAATCCCGAACACAGACTAAACATCGATAACAGACAGCTTAAACCTGAGATATCTCGGATGATAAGATTCAACCGAAGGTTATCGAAAGATTACTTTCATGGATTGTTTTTCTGCGAAAGGGAAATCTCCATTCACAACGTTTTATATGTTGTACGGTCAGCAGATAACTTAGAAGAAGATGCAGGAACACGCGAGTATTTGTATAATCGGAAATGGATAGGAAATGGAACTCACACTTACGGAAAAAGTTCTAAACTTTATTCACGTTTAGAAAATTGTACTTTGTTATGTGTAAAACTGTGGATATGACTTTCGTCTACTGTCAGTTAACAAAAATATATAATTACGTTCTAACACTAACCTTTTGGGTCAGGGATCAGTCATTCTTCAATCACCCACTAAGGCTGTATGCAATTAAATATCAAAGCAGTTTAATTAAGTGATCATAGTAATGATATCAGCGTTCAAAAGTCTATCAAGTTGCTTCAGTCTATCGATGAACATGCCGCGGCCTTGTTGCTAATTTCAATAGCTGAGAAAAAAAAAAACTCATGCATTAAGTTTTCTTGGCAAGAAGCCTGAAGAAATGTTTGCCAATATCTGAAATCAAACCCGTTTTCTTTCTCATACGGATACTTATTGGCGCGAGTCTTCGTTCGTGCGCGTTTTTCCTTCTTTTCCATTACAGTTTTATCTGATCTAATCTTATTCAAGGAAAGGGCGGGGACAAATAACTTGGACGTTTTTCGACAAATTCGCACGTATTTTAAAGCAATTCCTGTTTTTGCCATAATAATTGCGTTGAGTAAAATTTTTAGGAATGATTTCATGACCCATATGTTTCAATTAGTCTCGACTATTCTTGAGCACTCCATATTGACAGATATTAACACAAGCTATCCGATAGCAACTTTAAAACTGTTCAAGCTCACCGATGCAATTTCAAATTCAAATATCCCTTTTTTGTGAAAAGAGAGAATTTTTTTGTAAGCAATAGTCATATAGAGTTTTTGTGGAAGCTTCTGAATAAGTAATCATGTACGGATTTACAGAATCATGAATTATCCGTCGCGAAGGCAACATAGTAGTTGCGCAATTTCACAATTCCATAATTTCAAGTTGTTAAAAAGATCGTGTCAACGAGAGTTTTAAATTCAAGATTAAATGTTTCGTTGTAGCTGTTCAAAGACGTTTTCATAGTTCTCACTGCTGTACAGCTCCGCAAATGATCCCGGGACCGCAAATGATCCTATGACCCTACAAATGCAAGATAAATGCATTTTCTTTGTTTTTCGTATTCGTAATTTAAGGAAAACTACACTACTTAGCTAGCGAACACAGCTAATTGATTGAAATATTTCATTCTAGCAAAATAATGGTAGAATCAGTGGAAACACATGGACAGTCAGATACATATATTTTCCGGTACGAATCAATTACTAAACACCTATGTAAACAAAGGAAGTTTAATAATACAAATGTCAACTCGACAGACTACCGCTCTGCTCCCGAAATTATCCACCACGGTTCGAGCCGATCTAAGACACTTGAAACCTTACAGGAGAGCTCTGTGATGAATCGTTTTCTTTCGTTAATCAAAGCTTTTCAAGTAACTTATTTCCGGTAATGTTTCAAAATAGTGATTAATTTTGTTTTGTATAGTGGCACCCTTTTTTTCATTTTTTATTACAGTTTCATCACAGTGGCCACAACAAACATTTAATGAAAATAACCTTGCAATTGTGAGTATGTTTCATAATCAATGAAGCTCACATTAACCAAAGACTTTGTTTTTCCTTATCCTATGCAAACTATGCTGTGACATCTTTCTAAAAAAGGTAACCGGGTAACATGTTCTTCCACATGATTCAAATGTACTTAGACGCTTCCTTTGGTTGTAGAAGCAACTTCGAATGGAAAAAAATAAAAAAAATAAAAACAAGGCCAACACTTTTTCTTTTCAGGCAATTAACGAATGGGCCTTATTGGAAGTGCTTTTGACACTCAAGCTCATTATTGCAAATAAATTTTCCCTGTAATAAGCGCAAGTGTTGTTCAGGTGGCAAGCCGATATTTATCTTAAAGATCTTTGATAATTGCATGTCAGACCGACGCCTCTTCTTAGATTGATATGCAGAGGAATCAATACATTTCCTTCATGTACCACTAACAAGAAGAGCGTTGAACGTGCCTCGGTGCTTTCTTATGCCAAAATGTTAATTTTCTTACTGAAAACCGTGGGTAGAGCATTTTTAAAGCCAACAGGGATACAAACTGGCTGTAAGGTTTGTTCGTTTCTTATTCTTGGTATTTTTTGGTTTCCTCATACGGAACCGACTGAGTCAACCCAGTCGGTTTTGATGCAGTAGGTTCTCAGTATAGAAGCTATATTGTACTTCAGTAGCGAGTTATTTGTTTTTGGCGAAACACTCCCGTAGACTGGTAATAGTTGTTGTGAGAGTAGTCTATTTTGACAATTAGCTCGCACGCGTGCCTTTGACTTCATTGGGATGCCTCGCGGCGTTTTTGAGAGGTCTGTACGTCTTTTGTCAGTTTTGAACAACTTATTTTAAGTTACTTGTACGAAAACAGTCACGGAGATTAAGCTTGCTTATTTTCTTTCGCCTTTTTATGTCAACATGTGAAGAATGGCTCTTTCATGGATAAGCCGCCCCGAGATCTAAACGATCGAAAAGAAGTAGAACACATACGGTGTAGTTATCATGTTCCTTCGGACAATTTTTTCGCTGTCGTTCAACATTAAAATTTCAAGTTCTATCGACTGCAAACGAGGTTGCAAAGGTATATTTATTTGCTCGAAGAAATGACTATAATAAAGAGAAAGAACAGTTGTTCATCCATCTGACTTTTAATTGTAGTTACTATAGAAACCACTCCACGGTAATTAGGCTGTCAGATGGGCAAATAAATCGTCGCGATAAAGGTAGATTACTACCTGAAACTATAAGGTTAAAACTATGTTTCTCGTGAAAGTGAGAGGAGGAAATTCATGGCTCGAGGGAAATTATCAATTTCCGTCTTGGAAACTTTTTATCATCGGGGATGAAGCTGATAAAGGCGATTGTTTCCGTGCCAGTGCTGTACAGGCCTCTTTTTGTATGAAACAAATTTGTGTGTGTTAGCTGGCGAGCGAATACCGTCGATATTTCTTGAAGTTTTCCTGTGAGTTTCCTTGCTGTGCCGTAAATGTTTTGATCGTTACCTTACAGTAAGAAACTGAACCAAAATGTGTGGAATATTACGTTGAAAAGCCCTGCTGGTATTGATACCTAATTATATTCAACTGAGATCTAAATGAAAGACCATTAGACGAAGCCATTGTATCTGATATTGTTCCAGTGCTTTTTGTGTGTGGGTTAAATTTTTCATTTCAATTTTTCTGGACTGAACCGTAAATATGTCTAACTAAAAATCTAGTATTTTATCCACCGAGCGAGCCCAACACCTACTTGCAAAGAGGCTTATCGATATTCGGCTTCCAGGTCGAATGGTAACAAAATAATTATAATTCTCGTATGTTATGCTCGTTATCTACGTTCTGATGACACCACCAAATCATTTTAATGGACAATGCTTTCAGTCCATTGTACATGTGCGAAACAACATTCAATGTCCTAATTGAATTCTTTTATTATAAATTTTCGAACGCGTTCATGAAGTTCGAAGAATTTTTCCTTTTATCCTTAATTGAATTTAGAACGTCATATATGAAACGCCTTACGTTCCAAAAAGATCTGTTCTGGGACTCAAAGACGTTGATTTGAAGTTAACAAGAACTAATGTTGGTCATGCCTAATTAAGATACATTTTAAAGGGATTAGCGTCTGTGGTTTAATACAATTGTCCAAACAGAGATTTTTACTTTGTGAGGCATGCGACGCACATATTGCCTAAATTACGAGGATTGTGTTTTTGAAATAGTTTGATGTATATGTATATCAGGAACCCTTTTCTCATTTTTCATGTTTTGCAGGCAACACTTCGCAAAGATCCACACTCTGCGAGTTCCTTTGACGAGTAAGAAGTGCTTGGTATCAGTTTGGAACGCAAAGGTGATTACACTCGTGGACATAATCACTCGCCTTAAAAGCATTTTGACGTCAAAGTAGTGTGTCTCCTTGGTATTTACATTGCGAATTGTCAGCTTAGTCTGTTAGTCAGATACCAACCACTTCGAAACCACAGTTTCATCTCAGAGTGTAGTGTATTCAAAGAAAGAAGTAGAAAAGATTTAAAAAGGAAAGCTCTGAATCTTGGAAAGGATTGCTTAACAATTCATCCATCGATTTCTAACTAACAAACTACCAAGGAATTTTCTTTGGAAAACTAAAGGACAAAGACTGCGAGAGTTAAAGGTCATAAAGAACATGGCAAGTTCAGGGAACCAAACCAATCCAACACCAAATATGGAACTGCTATGTCAAGAGAAAACGAAACTTGAGTACATTTACCAAACAGCATTTCTGATCCTTATCATGCTGGTGACATTCCTGGGAAACTTCATGGTGTGCTTGACTGTATACCTTCATCATCGGCTTCGCACGGTCACCAATTACTTCATCGTATCTCTGGCCGTGTCAGATTTGTTGCTCTCTCTTCTGTACGTTCCCTTTCGTATTGACCAAACGATTCACAATAGTTACTGGTGCCCCAGAAAGGAATTATGTTCAACGTGGATCGTGATAGATTTGGTCTGTGCTGGTGCATCAATCTATAACCTGGCTGCCATCTCGGTGGACCGCTACATCGCCATTGTGCATCCTTTCAGGTACCATTCCTTGATGACCACAAGGGCAGCTTGGATAATCATCGGAATCATCTGGGCCTACTCCATAACCTGGGCGGGTCTTTCCGGCATAAACTGGACAGACTCTCAGCAATCACCATATAATTGGTTTCCAAAGTGTTATAAGCAAGATAAGATATTTTACACTGTTACTACGGTCACGGACTTTTTTTTCCCACTTATGGTCATATTGATCATGTACGGACTGGTATTTCGTGTGGCCATGAATCAAGCTCGAGCCGTAGCTTCTCTGCAACCTCAACTTTCTAAACAAGATGGCCGCGGTCGAAGGTTTTCTATCAACATCGTTAAAGAAGTCAAAGCTGCCAAGACCTTGGCCATTGTCATCGGGGGATTTGTCGTTTGCTGGTTGCCTTTCTTTGTCTTTTTGCTGGTCAGTCTGTGGGACATAAGTCTGTTGAGGCCACCTAAAGTCTCGAAGGAGGTCCTCGACGGTTTGCGTGCGACATTTTTGTACGTGTTACCGACAATTAACAGCACGTTAAATCCCATTATATACGCACTATTTAACAAGGAGTTTAGGACTGCATTTGTTCGATTGTTGCGGAGGACATGTGGAAGATCATTGACTAATTCGGATGACATCCATTACAGCATGAGTTCCAGCGTAATGAACGGCAGCCCCAAAACTAAAACGAATGGCAGATCGAAAAAGACCAGATTCCACGAGGTACAAGGCGATGAGGACGCAAGTTCATCAGACGAGCCAAAACATGTTTAGAATTGCTCTTTTCCCCACTGGGACCTGATTTTCATGGCCATTTGGCTTGGGTTCCGAGATAAAGAATTGCCTCCAGATAACCATCAGCTGAGAGACGATGAAATCCTTTGGAGACGAACCCTGCGAACAATTTAAAAGTTTGATTTTCAATAAGGATCGTCGGGAAGATTCAGCCTATGAACTTAAGGGAACTGATTTAAGTAAGTCAGGAATAGTTACACTGGTTCATCCTGATGTTATCCATGAAAGTCTTTGATTTTAGAGCAAGTTACTCCTGTCATATAACCATTTTCAGCGATGAAGAGTGTAACTAAAATCGCAAGAGAATAGAAGTGCCGTTAATTCCATCTTGTAAAAACAAAACGATACAAAAATTAAGACAATTCTCAGTGTATCAACAAATCATTCTTGAAAAATAGCAGATATTTCTGTGATAGATATTTTACCCATCATGCATTGGTCGGCTTCGAACTGAAAAAATGAGGGCTCAATGCAACTTGTTCGTAATTTGCACCCTCTCTTAAAGTTTCCAAATCGCACATGATCGCACAGTTTTTAGGACCTTTCCATCGGCGCGTAAGATGGATAATTTAAATTTGAGTACATATTTTGATTAGTTACACGTTAATTAGGAAACATCTTGTAGATTTGTTCAGTTCACTTAGGAAACGAACGCTCGTTGGATCTATTTAAAGCACATGTCTGTCGTTTGTGAAGTTTTGTACATTCTACCTTCTGTAACCCATGATTCAAATGTAAATTTGTCCATTCGCCACAAGGCGATCGACTGACGTGTAGAATATCTCGTTACATTTTGAAAATCGTCGTTTGTAAATAAGGCATCAACGTAAGTTGATTGAATAACTTTTTTGCATTTAGTGCAGGTTAGTAAGACATAATTTCCATTTCCTTGTTTGAAATTGACTTATCCGAACTAGAGTTCAAACAAGTTTTCAAATTGTTTGCAACCAGATTACACTTGCAAATGATTATTGGTCTATTAGATTTATGAAACTTTTAGGTTGTGGTATCATATGACATCGTGTACCTCTAGGGCTCTGCATTATTTGTTTCAAGTCGTTGTGTGTAATAAACGGGTTCTCCTTTATGATGAACACAGCGATTGGTTGCATATATGCTATTCGCGACTCAGCGGTAAAGGCACAGCCAGAAGAGATTGGGAATGGCAGTTGAACCTCGCTAACTCAAGCTCGCTTCACTCAAACTCCATTGTCGTCGAATCAGACTTAAGCTAAGGCTACTAAAAAATCAGACTTGAGGCTGTTGAAAGGGCATTTTCGATCATGTTTACTTTCAGATAAGCCAACCTTTCAGGCTGTATCTCAAAGTGTTTGTTGTTTTCGTTAGAATTCAAGTCAGCGAGGTTTCATTGTACTGGTCAAACGTTCTACAAGCCAGCGCAAAAAAAAAACGAAAAGTATTTAACAAACGGGATCGGGAAAAGTGCATGATCTCTCCACGGACTTTCTATTTTGTTGCGGATCACAGTCTAGTGCGCTCATGGAGTAACAACCGTAAGAAATCGAACGAACGCGAAAGTGGAGGATTGAGGGTTGTGACATCCTTGTTCTGTGCGCCCGCCCTCAAGAGTAGGTTAATTTTGTGTTGTGTGAATTTTGTTTCCATGAGAACTGTGAAGCAAAGCAAATTCTATATCTCGTCCCTTATCATAGGTGTGCTTGTAAAGGAAAAGCAACGTCGACGTACATCCTCTCACCAGATAAGGATCGACAAAGCTTTTTATGCGATATTGCACTTGATACACCAAAAGCCAGCTGTTTCACCTCCTAATTTGCACCTACCGTGGACATGGCAGATTCTAAAAGGTCTCACCTTGAACAACTTGAAATTCAGTCAGAACTGGATCGTTTGTGATGAGTGCCGTTGATAAATGTTTTCGCGCTCATCATCTTTAAGGCATTAGGCAAAATGAAGGGACAGTGTTAGTGGCATTAGTCATTTATTTATTTCTGGGCTGCATGATCATTACAATTGAAGAAAAAATACTATATACTTGCATTCTGATTCCCTCTTCATTCTTCCGTGCGGTGGATTTTGGTTTTTGACCAAAGCAAAATAAGAACAAGTCGTTGTATAAAGTAAATCCATAGGACCTCTTTCCATGGAAACAAACAACAAAAAGCCAACACTAATTCAAAACCGTTTCCACGGTCATAACTAGATACTTAGTAAAATCCGTCATAATTTGTTTATGTCATTAGCAGAGAATAAGCTTTTGTCGTGCTAAGAGAATTAAGAAATCCAATTAACTCGTAAAAGTCGGCTTATGAAACCGTTAATTGGCCTAAATGACGCAGTCATAGCCAACAACATCTGTCACCCATGCATAGCAACACACGTACACGCAACGCTATAAGAAGCAGAGAAGATTTTTATGCGGTTGTCTGAAATGCATAGCTAACCTCAGGTGTCCGAAACGAGAGCGATTTCAAGTTTGGCGCTGTTGAAACGAATGAAAACAATTGCAGCGACCAAGCAGACCATACGAATTGGTCAAGATGTGTGTTCTTGACCGGACCTTTACCAACATGCTAAGTTCTGATTAAGTCGCGGTCGCCATTAATCATCTTAGATCATCTTACGACGTTCTTGACAGCACAGAAGTTCGAGAACTTTCAGTTAACAATCAAACTATTTCAAGGCAACATGGGAGCAGATCCTCAGAATTGCTGCAGTATCAGTTACAAAGTTGCTCTTTGGAAAGACCAGCATCCTATCTCTCATCCCAGGCTCCTCGCCTGCCAACCCGCGAGCGCCGCCGCTTTGCTAGACGGCGAACGATGCGAAACAGCCTTTTTTGTAGACTACTTTCTAGCACGATTATCTCTCACTGCTCCCTGCCCCCTCTTCAGCGCACGTGAGAACCCTCACCCAGGCTCAATGCAGTTGAATATAAGTAGGAAAGACCCAATGAAAATTTTGAATTGTTGAACACCGCTGTCGCCTGACCGTGCATGCATATTTACCTAGTCAGTTAATGAGATTTTGTAAATTACCACAGCATTTCCACGAACCATTTCAAGACCCTGCCCTTTCACGCACTTTTATATATGACGGCTATTGAAAAGGTAGGGATTGGAGCAGCCTGTACCAAACTCGAGGTCAGAGCAAGCGAAGAAAATAGCGGGTAGACGACACGTGTTACTAGTTAAAGGAAACGGCAGAGGAACGACATTCCCACAATTTTTCGTCCGCCCAATGTTGTCGCCTGTTTCCACTGGCCGAGGGAGCCTGGCACAGGCTAGAACTGGACACGCTTAGGAGAGACGCGATATATAAGCGGTAGCCATTCCTTGTAGTTCTTTACCAAATTGTATTTTTTGTTCCAATCTACTCCTCTGATAGGTTTCCTTTTTTTACAAGTAAAGAAGAAGACGAGTTTACCGGCAGTTTACCGATTTATACCATTGTCAGATTTAATTTGCTAAGATTAATTCTAACCATGACACCTAACCCCTTACAAAAGGACATAACTCGCACGGCTTAAAGGACGGATTTCTTTTTTTACCTAGTAGTCGAAATGGATTAACCCCGATAACAAAAAAATCAGACAGGTTTTTGTTTTTAATTTTCTCCCTTTTTAAAAAAAAATTATGACCTCAAGAGGTTTTCAGAAGAAGCAACGCAGCCAAATATTGTTAGTTTATAACAGAAGTTAGGGCGGGCCGCAATTGAAAATGGGAAACACCAAAATACAAAAGGTACAATACTAGGCCTTGAAACTCTTCACACTTTACCCTCTTAAATCAGTATGTATATTCTTCATAGTGTTCTTTATATATTTTCTAAGGTGCTGATGTAGAGAATTTGTTTATCAGTCAAGATTTTAGTTGGTGATCATTTCCTTTTCTCACGTGACCAATATGCGTGTGATTCAGGGGTGATATTGTAAGGAGAAATTAGATGCTAGACATCATTAGGTCCTATCAGTGGTCAAAAGTTTAAGAAGAAGAAAATCGTAAAATATGAAATTACGTTTAAGACCAAAAAATGAAAGAGTCTGATGGAAACGAGTGCGTTTTGTTTGGTTGTTTGTTTGTTTTTTTCACCCGTTTTGTTCAGTTATCTTAAAGATAATTCCAATAAATCTTTTTATGCGTCGCCGATTATTATGATCCTGGAAAGTTCTTTACCTTATTAGGCGTTTCCTGATCAACCATCTGTGACCAAAGGCAATGTTAAAGAATGCAGACTACACTGAAGGGGATGGGAAGCGTATGGTAATTGTTTCAACGGTGCATATTTCTTCATGTAAGGGATGTTCAGGGTATAAGTTTAAATTTTGCTCGGTACTTTACTTTTTTTGTTGTGTTGTTTGCAAAATTTTATGCATTGGCAGAAATTTCCGGTATGAAAAAGGTTAACAAACTTTCCTAGGCATCCCCTCCCCCGAATCTTATTGCTCAAATCAATTCGGTGTACATGCCCAGCGGTTAACAAAAAAGTTCGAAAATGGCGGTCACCAAGCTATGACTACTACTAGATCTACAACACGATTATACGTCGATTCAGTCGATTATCTGTCGACCTCTGCCACCGAAATGCCATACGAAGAAGTGCCCCTCAGTAATCTTAAATCGAACGGTTACAAGAAGCTCCGGAACAAGGCGAATTTGCGGGCAAGTCCTGAAGACGAACCGGGATACGGATCGACCGACGATGCTCCGTTAATGGTAGACGAGGTTGATGATGATTTTGACGATGATCGTGGTCTCTCCGAGGGCTATCAGTCGTCAGATAGTGGAGATAAGGACAGGAGAAAAGGGAAAAATAAACGGAAGAAAGAGGGGTGCTGTAAGCGTTGTTGGAAGTTCTGCTGTTGCTGTGGGTTTTTGTCGTCTTTTCGAAGGTAAGAAAGCAAAATCGTTTTACAAATTTTCTTGCTGAGAGGTCATGTAGACGCGTCGTAAATAATGCAAATTGAAAAGGTACATGGACTGATCTCATTGTTAAAACTCCACACTAAAAATTCATGTAAAATTTGTTCGTCGCATTTGTTAATTTTTTATCACGGGCTCACATAAATTTTAAACTGACATACAGCTGTACAGGACATGTCGTAACGTACACCTTTGTACATACAGGTGTCCTTTTTATTTGTCGCCATTTTTCACATTATTTTCCGCCAATATCTTTCTATTTTATTATAATAAGATTTTTTTATCAGGATATGATCTGTTCTAATCTCTATTGGGTTATTAAGGCTAGAAGTTAAAGGATTGATCGATCTGCTTTTTTTTTTATTTAATAACTAAAGACGAAATAATCTGATCACTTTCTTCTCTGTTTTCAAGCTGTACAAAAAAGAAATACAGAAAGGCCTTAGTACTAATTAGTGCTATAGTATTACAAATTATTACCCTGGGCATGGCGTCCTAATCCTTTACACCCTAACATCAGTATTTATATTCTCAATACTGTTCTCTATTCATTTCTTATGGAACTGACAAGGAGAATTTGGTTAATAATCAAGAGCCCCACCAATTGATGATTATTTCCTTTATCCTTATGACCTTTGCATTTGGATAAGGGGTGATTACTGTAAGGACAAATTAGAAGGGAGACACTCCAAGGGGTGAAACATGATGAGACACAGTCATTGACCAGAGAGAGGGTAAACATCCATTTCTAAGTGATTACAATTTAAATTTTTATCACAGTTACTGTGGGGTTTAGCTTTTAAACATTGCAGTTTTTTTAACAGTGTGTATTTTTTCATAGTTGTTTTGACAGTCTGATGGGAAAAATTGAAATGAAGCCAAGGACAGTTGTTTTAGGAAGAGAGGTAGAGTACACACTTGCATTTTATCACAGAATTATTAGCATGTGATTTTACAACTTTCCCTTATAAATGATTTAAACGTTTTTATATTGGAGTAAACAAGTAGTGGCTAGACAGACAATAGTAAGAGATCCTATAGGCTGCAGCAGACCATTGGTAACCGGTTTTTATTGAAACTTCTGATAAGCTTATTGAGCCTATGTTTAGTTATTATTAATATTTTAATATAATCAGTTTATATTTCTGTTGTGGTTAAAATTTATAGGGGTTAATATCAAATGACATGAAAAATATTTGAACTACTTTTTATTTTAGAGTGTAACCGTCAAATTCATAGAAGTGATCAATGTCTATGTAGTTCTCCCTATAATATCCATACATAATCCACCAAGCTGGTGATGAGAATATTCAAACATATCAGGAAGAAGTTATAATCTTGATCAAAGGCCAAATTATTGTTTAGTATATAATCAGCCAGAAAATGTGTAGCAGCTAGAGAGGAGAATAAGTAATCAGTGTTTGGGAGTTTAAGGGTTAATGATGCCAATAAGACATTGTTATAAAAAACATGAAGACCAGTGGAAGAAGTGTGAGTTATTGGCTGAATCATGAATCACTCTGTAAAACGTTTTTCAATTAAGAAGTCCCAGTTGTCAACCTTAGTTCATTGGTTAGCTAATTTTATTATGTGCTTGTGTTTATTTTTCAGTCTGCAACTCAGAAGTTCCCTCGTAATGTCATTTGTAATCAGAAATACAATATCATAACTTTCATTCCTCTGGTTAGTATAAATAATTGTTATTAGGGGTGAAGTACATTTACATGTAGAATCTATTATTAACTATACATTATTGTCCCTCAAGTAATCCTAGCATTGCTTGTTGATGTATTAACAATTAATTTTTTCAGGCCAGTGTTATCCTCTCTCATAAATTGCAATTATAAACAGTTTTTGCAAGAAAATGATACCTGCCTTGATTTGTTAAGCAATCTGCAATAGAAAGACGTGTCTTTTTGTGACTTGTCAATGAGTGCGTAAGCAGCATTTCAAAAACCGAGGTTTGCAAATGTCTATACAATCCATGTTTGTTGGTAACAGACATGATTTCTTGACAGTTATCCTTCTTTCAATAATGATAAACTGTGTTAAATTATGTATAAGCAGCTATACTTAAGGTACTGTAGGCGGCAAGGATGGAACTTTTTCTACTGCTCTGCTATTTGATCAAAAATATAATGTTTATTAATTTTCAGACCTTATACAACCAGTTCAAGTTTTTCCTGAACTTGTACTTTCTTATGGTAGCCTCTACTCAGTTTATTCCTGAACTGCGGATTGGTTATCTGTATACATACTGGGCTCCACTGGTAAGTCTATAATTTACAATGGACTTATAATTTTGTTAGTATGTGTGAATCACATCAAATTTGAAAAATGATTTGAATAGACTGAGATAGAATCTTAAAATTAAATTAAAATTGAAGCAAGTCAAAAGCTTCACTCAGTGCAGAAGAACCACATGATGTTAAACTGGAAATTGTAATGGTTATGATTGATTGGTAACAGGACTTTGTGTTCAATGTCCAATTCTGTTGGTAATCATACTCGTGATTGGCACTCCCACTTAGTGGTTGTCCAATTTTGTTAATCACTTGTATGATTACAGACCAAATTGGACTCCACTCAGTCCTATTACCACCATGTATTAAGTAAATAAAATACACCAGTCCAAGTGTTTCACTGATTACATCAGAATACAGAGAATGTTGCATTTCTATTAAATGTTGGCTATTCACTTATTGTTTAACCACCCCACTCCCAAGAGTGACTTAAGGGAAATTTCTCCATACAAATTCCATTCATTTTGAAGGAGATGAGAAGTAAGCTAGATATCAACAAAAGGGATATTATTCGGTTCATTACTGAATTCTCAAAACGATGGTTATGGAAAATCTATGACAGGAAGTAGGGAGAACTGATCTTTAGATCCTGTAAGGAAGAGGTTTAAGGAACACTAAATAACCTATGTATTGAGAAAGTATCAGTTTCAGGGCGTGAAATTGCGCCTAATACAGGCGCCAATGCGACTAAATTTTTCACTTTGGCGACCAAATCCTGAAAGTTAGTCGCCAAATTGGCGACTTCAACGTTTCATCATAACCTTACTAAGAGATATAGTGAATTAAATAAATTTGCAAAGATAAATCCGCGGCAAACTTCCTCGTTAAGTTTGTTTTCAAAACGTAGCACATGCATCTCGATCGATAACTAGACGCCATCTTGGATTTAGATGAGCCTGAACTTTGTATATCGTACATCCTAGTGTCCACTTTGTAGCACGTTAAAGATCTTTTCCCTAACTTAATTTTGGAGGGTCTATCTAGAACGCTGACAGCTTAAAGAAAGATTTTGTTTGTCTTTGAAAATGGCGACCAACTTTTTTTGAATTGGCTACCACTTTGAAGAATTTAGGAGCCAAGTGGCTATCAGAAAAAAAAGTTAATTTCACGCCCTGAGTTTACCTGTCAGAAACTATGTTAGTTCTAGAAATAAAGTGAGTAATGTCCATCATGCCCAGCACAAAGTTTTGCCATTTATACAGTGTAAGAATGGGTCTTTGATCTGTGGCTGCAGTTATAAATGTTGGTGATTGTTGAGTCAGTCTAGGCTTGAAATTTTCTATGGTTACTGATAGATGGAATGCATTTTAAGTTCATCTAACAACTTTATTTCAATCAATTTTTCTGTAGGGTTTTGTTGTGTTTGTGACAATGTGTCGTGAGGCATATGATGACTTTGTTAGATTCAGAAGAGACAGAGAGGTCAATTCACAAAAATATAAGAAACTCACTAAGAAAGGTCAGTTATGTCTAGTAGAGGCTGTTTGCAATTAATATTTGTGAAGTATAAATTTCTAGTGGCTCATCAATTGTGTGCGTCACATAATATTATATGTACTTTGCCTGCAGAATTAAGGTAAGTACATGTTTGTAGAAAAATAATTTTTTTATCCTGGTTGTTTGTTCCTTTTCCAAATTTCATGAATCAATTACACATTTTGTGAAAACTAAGATGATAAATATATCAAAAACATGAAGCAAACAAAAAAAGAGAGAGCACTGAATTTCTGATCCAAGCAGTAACAAGCAGTCTGACCTGCTGCATACCAGCCAGATTTATCATGGTTTGCCTTAAGATTAATTTCACTTGGGTTTGTGAACAGCCACCCATCCAGCTTGCCTCTTGGCAGTTGGGGTTTGTTTGTTATGAAAAGTAGCATTGGTGGAACAATTAGTGTACTGCGTATCTATAATTAAACTTAAAAAAAACTTTTTTCCACTGTTATTTCAGTAGCTTTTTAAATTGATTTTTTAAATAACAGGTGTTGTTACCATTCCAAGCTCAGCCATTAAGGTATCAGACCTTATCATAGTCGAGAAGGTATGTACTCAACTGTTGTTAATATGAGAATATTCTAAGATGTATTACCATTTTTTGAATAACGAGCAGAGCTGTCAATAAGAGGACAGCCAAATCTGCAGACAAGAGCCAGCCCCACCCCCTAGCAAAACACATGAAGAAATGACTTAAACTCCCATTGTTACAGACTCTTGCTATTACAGAAATGCTGACACTTTCATGCCACCCCTCCTCCCCCAGTGCATTATTTCACTTGTATTTCTCGCACTATAGCCAACACTGAATTGTTTTGTCCAAAATCCTGACTCACGTAATATAAAGTGACATTAGGATAAAGAAAAATTAAAGAAAACATTCTTCAATTGGGTGTGAACATGAGCATTTCCTGCTTGGGGCTAGATCTGTGTCTGGTCTGTAAGACCATGTTAGAAACTTTGTTTGGTTAGTTACATTTTATTTCATATATTCAGAGGCAAGACAACTTATTTTTCTCTTGTACCCTGCTATTACAGACTTCCACTATTATGGACACTAAATTTCCCTGTGAGGCAGGGCATGAAATTGCACCCAATACAGGCACCAATGCGACTAAATTTTTCACTTTGGCAACCAAATCCTGAAAATTAGTCACCAAATTGGTGACTAGAATGCTTCATCATAACCTTACTTAAAGATAAAGTTAATTAAATTGGACATCCTAGTGTCCAATTTGTAGCATGTTAAAGATCTTTTTCCTAACTTAATTTTGGAGGGTCTATCTAGAACACTGACAGCATTATAAAAAGGTTTTATTTGTCTTTAAATATGGCGACCAACTTTTTTTTAATTGGCTACCACTTTGAAAAATTTAGGAGCCAAGCGGCTATCAGAAAAAATAATTAATTTCATGCCCTGTGAGGATGTCTGCAATAACAGGAGTTGACTGTACTGTGCCTTCTTTAGCTAGCCACTTTCATTTCACTTAACCACGAGGAATCAAATGTACAATTCCTGAAATACCATTAAAGAACAATTGTCTTTTTAATTTAATGATCTGGGCTCCTCAGTGTGATGGGAGGAAACAACATTTTGTCCACAATAATCTGGCTGTCCATTGTGTTGTATAAACCTTCTACTTTCAAACTTGTTGACAGCCTAGAATGAGTATGTGTATTTCCCATTTTTAACCACCCTTCACAACAGTTGATGTAAAAATTGTGTGGGAAGATCAAAGGTTATTAGCCCTGTCAAATCCTTTGCCTTTTTCTTCTCACACAGGATCAAAGAGTTCCTGCTGACATGGTGTTTCTTAGAACTTCAGAAAAGAATGGTAAAAGGTTTTAATTATAATAACTGTGGTTATTAATAGTAAAAAAGGTCTTAGTGTAAATTTCATACATATCACTTGAGCATGGTGCAGTATTTTGAAGTCTTTTCTGTAAGGAGGCTTGTCTCTATTTTGTCATTTTGACTGAACAGTGCTGGGCCTGCACCTTAAAACCCTGTCAGAAGGCCTGGGGCTATCCAACATATGATTATTTGAAATTTTGTTTTTGATTCCAGGAGCTTGTTTTCTAAGAACAGACCAAATGGATGGGGAAACTGACTGGAAGCTGCGTTTGACTGTAGAACCATGTCAGCGACTGCCTTGTGATGCTGTGAGTGTTTAAGGCCTATTTGCCACAATGATTTTGTTAAAAAGCAGGTGTCTGTTACCCCTGCTCCCCCCCCCCCTTCCTTTAGTTCCTTCTTTTTTCTCAGTGCACATTGTGCAATATCTGGTGTTTGGATGCATGGCTGAACTGCATATGCAAAAATATACATTGTCTCAATATTTGTTAGGATAACCCATGATGTCTTTTATTTTCTTGTAGGATTTGCTGAATATCAGTGCCTCTGTTTATGCAGAGAAACCTCAGAAGGACATTCACAGTTTTGTTGGAACCTTTACAAGGGTGAGTTAACTTTTCAGTGGTCCCAGTTAAAGAAAATTCCCTGTGTCAGTGCCAATTAGGCTGTTCGGTAATAGCATTAACATAAGTATTTTTTATTTCTTCACAGTATGATGGAGAGAGGAATGAAACTCCCCTGAGTATCGAAAATACCATGTGGGCCAACACTGTGATTGCATCAGGTACTTGAGAATATTGTTATCAGTTATTTGCACAGGGTGTCTTTACTTGTAACCCTTCAGTAATGAGTACAATATTTAAGTTGAGTGAGGCCTTGAACTACTGTTAAAATTAACCCTTTAACTCCCAAGATCTCATTAGTAATTCTCCTTACTGTCTGCCATACAGTTCTTGTGATGTTAGTTTGGAGAATTTAGTATTGGATCAACTTATACTCCCCAAATCGATATAATTGTTCTTTATTCTCATCACTCGTCTGCTTGATATTATACCGATATTGTATGGAGAAATTCTGTCTCGGTCACTTATGGGAGTTAATGGGTTAAAAGGGTCTCGATACTCGACTCGAGCCTCGAAGTTATCGAGAATCGAAGATCGAGGTTCGAGGGAATGTCACTTTTTAGCGGTATTGTTACTAAAACATATGCTAATGTTCTCACCACGTTTTGTATCTTCTAAACAGTAATGCACACACAAACGCCTACACAGTGTTTATTTGTTGTGCATGATAAAGGAACTAAGAAATATGATGTTGTTTCGGAGTCTCCTTTTTTGAGTGATCAATTAAACAAGGCTGTGCTCTAGCGGCGCCCGGTCGCCTCAGGCGACTAACATTTGGTCTCGGGCGACTGAAAAAGAAAAGCGGTCGCCCGTCCGGGCGCATAGATTTCGGCTTGTGTGAAAACTCGAAACGAAACCAGCAAACGTATAGAAACGGAACGGAACGGAACGAAACAAAAAGAAACTCCATTGTGCTCCCCGGCTCCCGCTAGCCCGAAAAGGAGTTTCAACAGTGGAGCGCGTGATTAATAAAACGAAACCGTCCTTGATGCAAATTTGTGTTTATTTAATTAGCTTCGTCCGTGGCATGCAAGATGTTTATCAGCACCATATTTGGCGACTTGCTCTCAATTGTGATCATTCGATCAAAATTTGACGAAAATGAAACTTTAATATAAGAACCCTTTTGTTTCAAAACCTATTTTAGTGACCTTCAAAGAAATTTTCTTAGCGGTTTTAACATGTATGTGGTTAATTTATAACAGGATTTCATGATATCACAAGTTCGCCAAAATAGAGTACGTGACTGCTAAATATAGTAACTCGCTCCGCCGCCCGTGCCCGGTGAAGTGAATATTGAACGAGAGAGATTTAAGATGAAACTGTTTGGCAATTCTGCGGATTCCCTGGAACTGTAAGAAGTATACAACGCTACTCTTTCAAAACGTCACGGATTAGTAAAGATTGTCATTCAGCAATGGTTTCCTCGGCCGGAAGTCGCACAAACTTGCAATCAAGTTTTAATTAAACATCCTATCAATGGTTTCGTCTACTTTCTGAAAATTTTAACTTTCTTGCAAATAGTAAGTTGCAGTGACGAAGGCTTCCCGATTCACTGTAACTTTCTCTAATGAGAGCTAGATAAACTTTGAAGTCCATCCATGAATCAAAATCTTTGAATAAGGATTTTTTTATTGTTAATTATTAACTGATTCAACTATAAAATGGATTAGTAATTAATTAATCAATTAATTAGTAATTAATTAATCAATTAATTAGTAATTAATTAATCAATTCGGGCGACCAACATGGAAGGCTGGGCGACCTACTTGTCATGGTTAGGCGCCCGAAGGGCGCCCTGAAAATTTTCCTAGAGCACAGCCTTGATTAAAGATCAGATTTCTAAACCACTCCGTCTCACCTGTCTCTTCCCCCCCCACCCCCACCCCCACCCCCTCCCTCTATCAAGGAAGTCGGGGGATCCTAGAGTCTAATCTTTAAACTTTTTTATTGGCACTGTTCAGGTACTGCTGTGGGTTTAGTGATTTATACGGGGTCCGAGACAAGAAGCGTGATGAATACCTCAAACCCCGCGACAAAGGTAGGTTAGGCGCGATATGGAAATTTGTTTGTGCAGTAATATGAAGCTGGGATTAATAGTCATTCTTGGATGTTTGAGAGGAATCCTAGGGTTTGACCTGGAATTTGATAATTTTTAAGGTACTGCTTTTTTTTTTCCCTTTCAGGTTGGGCTTATTGATAAGGAAGTAAATAATCTGACCAAACTGTTGTTTGTGGCTACTGTCAGCCTTTCCTTCGTCATGGTATCAGTTAAGGTACTATTAAAACTGAAAAACTACACGAAATTTTACACTCACTTATAAAACGTATTTTTGATCTCTTTTATTTATCGAATGAGTCAGAAAAGAACTCAATAACCTGCACTCGACCTACCCCAGTCAACGGTCAGATTTCGTTGAAGTCTGAGACGTTTAACATAATGAATACAGCCAATACAATGATACAGGCGATGTTAACTAACGGCTTTGTTTTCTCGAATAGGGCTACAATGGACCTTGGTATCGCTATTTCTTGCGTTTCATCTTGTTGTTTTCTTACATAATTCCGTTAAGGTAAGTCAACTTGGTATCGTCCTTTCTTATCAGGATCTCGACTGATCACGTGAAATCAAACGCAAAATACTCAAATCCTGCAACGGTGCATGGAAATATTATAAGGAGCCAATCAAAACTTGGGATAAATACACGTGACCAGCCTCTAACAAAGAAAAGTGTGTATAGTCATGTTGTGGTTGTTTTTTGTGAGCGTCAGATTAGTTGAGTGAATGGCAAAGTATTCTACAGAGCCAATCGCAAAGCGCCAAAGAGAAGCAAAGCCAGTGCATTCCGGGATAATTTCCTATACTCAAGTTGATAACTGCTTCGTTATCAAAAGAGGTCGCTGATATGAAGTCCTTCATGCAAACCCTTTCTATCCATGGCTTTTCGCGTAACTAAGTTACTTTTCCCTTTTTTTCTATCTCGTAGTCTCCGTGTCAGTCTGGACTTGGGTAAAGTTGTATACTCGTGGATGATGATGCACGACAAAGACATCCCCGGGACAGTCGTGCGTAGCAGCACTATCCCAGAGGAACTGGGGCGAATAGGCTATCTATTGTCTGATAAGACAGGAACGCTGACTGAAAATGAAATGGTACTGTTATCTTTTATGCTACTTTATTTCGGTTTTTTTTTTTTTTAATTACAGTGATGTAAAGGTTAGCGGACAGGACTCAGGAATAAATCGACCCCTGGTCGGCTCATTTTGTTGTGGCTTTAGGCGAGACACGTTCCTCTCACATTGTGTCATAAAGTCTCGGCTTTGTTTTTCTATCTGATCGAAGAGGGCTAGTAAAAGCGTAAATAGCATGCGTTGCCGGTTGTGCAAACGAAATGGTGCCTTTGAGAAATATATCCCTCGCTAAGCACTCGAATCAGTTTTCCCCTTTCGCTCCCCTTTTGCACGCTGGCCGCGTAGAAGAAAACATAAAACTGATGATCATTTGTTCCAATGAATTTACAAGCTTACTGAATATTTTACTTTATTTAACAGGTTTTCAAACGTCTTCACTTGGGAACAGTATCGTTTGGCACAGATTCTATGGAAGAGGTACACTGAACTCGATTAACTGTCCTAGGGAAGACTGACACTAAATCGTACTGATGACGTATGCTGTGTTGCAGGTTACAAGCCATGTGAAGACTTCTTATGCACGCAGTAGTGGACCCACGTCCAAAAAACCTGTGCAAGGAGCGAAGGTTTGTTCTATTGCCCTTCCTAGCAAATGTATTCCATTTGTTCTCGGGTCTGATCAGCTCTACATTAAAAATAAATGAAAAGAAGGTTACAACAAAAAAGTAATACTGGTTTTTAACAGTGGAAGCGCGTAATTGGAAGTACTTTTTAAAGCCCAAGGCCAAAAATAGTCAGCTACCTGCTTCTGGTGATATTTTCGTCTCCGATTCACATCCAACGTGTATCTACGGTGAGTTATATGTGTTCATTCCTCTGCACCTTAATATCAACAACATATTTAGCTTGGACGTGTTTCTTCGGAAGCGAAAACCTACAGCAGCTAAACGTCAATATCCTCTTAAATTCTGATCTGAATTCCTGGTTCATGGCACCGTATATGACAGGGTTAATGCAGGACGAGAGTCCTACAGACACGGTGTAAATCAGATAAACGTATCTCGGAAAATAGAATTGTCCCTTGAAAGCTCCTACGGTGTCTATGATTACAAATGGCGTCCAACAAGCAGCGAAGCTCAGCAAAATGACGAAAAGAAGTTTAGCTAGTTTCACCTCGTTCACGCCGAACTTTCTAGCTCCTGGAGCACTCATTCGTGTCAACAGTTTTCCCCAAATGCTATTATGCTGTCTTACTGTGCGGAAAACCTTGTAATAGCATACTGCGGTCACCCCAAATGGAAGTACCGAGAAGCCGATAATAGTCGTGACGGCGTAATAAATGTTAAGGTCGTCCAGGTCATAAAAACAAAACGCTTTTCCAGGGAGAAATACGAATCGGTGTCCAGTTGCAAGGTAAGGGATAGGCGTTATGATAGCCAGTGCCCACGCTGCAACGATACTTCGCAAAGCATTTTTAGAGCTGAAGTATTTCGGATAATCTGTTACTCGAACAATTCTAACGTATCGGTTGACGGCTGTGAGTGTGACTGTCAGCAGCGACGCGACACCAAGCACAGAGCCAGTATAGCCATGATATTGACAGATGGCCTCCCCAAATACAAAGTCGCCCGCTATCAACGTGACCAAGGTCAGCGGCATTTTCAGTGACATCAGCATGTCTGCGATCGAGAGTGAGGCAATGTAATAGTTTGGTACCGTTCGCAGTTTCGAGTTTTTTATGATTGCCAAGAAAACCATAAAGTTTCCAAAGAAAGCCACAAGGATGAGAACTGCGTAGATAGAACATTCGGCTATCTTTAGGGAAAGTTCTCGGCTAGAGAGCTCCATGGCCAGAATTTGTTCCCTCGATGTAGAATTGATTGCCATGCTTTATAACTGACTGGAAATGATGAAATGATCCCAGCCGATGACCTGACTGCTCTGTTGTTTGGAGCTCTGAGTTTTCGTAGGCGATTTCCTCGTCTCTCTGCTCAGTATGTAGCAAGGATACCTGTTGATAACAAAAAGGAAAAGTAGAGAATTCCGAATTCTCTACATTTGGCCCTATTTTGGTTATCGCTCGACTTTGAGCCAAGTTTTGTGCGGTGTGAATTTCAGAGAAACGTATTGCATAAGAATGGAGGTATTCAGTACTTGATTTCAGAGTAATCTACTGGAATCTGTTACACGACGAGCCAAAACAATTTTGTTATCTGTTAATTCGCCAAAGCGAGGGATCACTCCCGAAATTGCCATCAAATAAGTATGACATTCGAGTAAATCAATTTTCGAGGTTAATGCAAAGCGAAAGACTACTTATAAACTAAATAAATTACGGACAATAACTTTATCTACAAATAAGGCAAGTTGAATTCTCAAAAGTATTTTTAACGTATATTTCTTAGCTAAATTTGTGAAAAAGGTTCCTCAAACCTACCTTACGTAATCAGAAGTAGAAGAATCCTGTTGTCGAGAGATGATGTTGCTATAACCTCACATGACTTGTGATTTAGGAAATATATCATTTGATTGTTATGCACGAGTGAATCTACACAGATATTATTTTAGTCGTTCACTATTTATAATTCAACGCGAACACAATTTATATTGAGATGTGAAATGAATATCTTTGTCCATCGTGTGAGACTGAATTATAAATTTGCGACCGAATGATATCTTTCTGTCTTACATACTAAAGGTTCTTACAATTTACGTTTTTAGCCCTTTTTTTGAACGCGAATGGCGTTTTTCTTATTATCAACCTTTTTACCTGTTGAAAGAAGCAATATCTGAACGAGATCATGTGGTGCAGTGATCTGTAAGCTCTCCTTTTGTTCAGTTATAGAAACTATTCAAAACTAAACAAAGGCATTCATCTTCTAGGTGGTCTGCCGACAGATCAAAGACCTTAACGACGATTTACAACATATTTGATATGACATTGATTAAAAATATTGAATGCCATTCATTGCTATTGTGAGAAATATAGATATATATATATAGAAAGAAATATGGAGTGATGTATCATCTCTTAAAATGTAAACTTTCGTTTAAGTCTTTTTTATTTCCTTGGTAGTTGTACATTCTGTGTTTTTGAAATCGAAAAAAGAAGGAACGACAAAAAGGGTTGGTTTAGTTTAAAAAAAAAACTGTTAATAATTTTTATCTTCCTGTAAAAAAAGGGAAAATTTTGAAGAATTTAAGGTATTGAACATCTCTTTAGAATGTAACCACACACTGCAAAGATGCGACAGGACAACGGAAGTTCACAACACTAACTGGCCATCACTCTGTCTGTTCTCAGCCGTTACGCTTCTCTCGTGGCATCTACGCTAAGAGAAATATAGTAACATCTGGTATTTAGGTTTGGAATACTTTTGCGAAGATTTCTGACCTAAAAGAGACGTTTTTTGTCTTTTCTGAGACAGTAATGCCACTACGTCTTGTCCAGCGCCATAAAAGAGATTGCGCCCCAGTTCCCTCTCGGATGCTAAGTATATTGGTCGATTCAGAAACAGTTTCATCGTTTCAGAGAGTTGTTTTGCCTCCTCGGTGATACTCCACTATTATAAGGGAACGACGATAGGTGACTCTGTGGTCACCAATGCACTGCATGCGTGTGATTTATTACGAAACCACTGTAATTATAAGAATTTGAGTAGTTACTCTCCCTTATAGTTGACATACTAATTTTCTCGCAAGGTAATAAGATAATTTTGTGCTATATCGTTTAAAAATTCCTAAGCTGATATTTTAAGCAGGAGGTTCAAAGTTCCAAGGAGGACCAGAGAAATTAGAGGAGATTTGGGCACTATTGAGGCCTCTTATCGGAGTACTTTCCAGCAATTGAAGTTTTCGACAAAAATTAATACGGTGAAGAGTTTCAATTCTAGTGTTCCAAATTTGTCTGATGTTTTGAACAGCAGCTTTCCACCGAGTCTTGAGAGAAAACTAGGAGTGCATTGATTTTACTTCATAACTCCGTGAGAGTTTTCTACACCAATAATAAAGGCTCTATTACTGGTGTAGAAAACTCCTACTAACCCTCCCCCCCGCCATCTCAATCTGGTGTAAAATTCAAGCCGATTGCGTTATGTTCTCTTACTTTTCTGTATAATTTCTCTTTCCAGTTCTCTTCTATCTCCTTTTAAATTTCTTAGTTTTTTTTTCATTTATTTCACTGATGGATGACTTGTGAGCATGCAGTATTCGTAATGTAGCCCTCGACCAAGCTAAAGGACTTTGTTTCCCTTTAAGGTGCGTCGCACGGTTGTCACGCGTACTCACGAAGCTGTCAAGGCACTTGCGTTATGCCACAATGTCACGCCAGTTACGGACGAGACCGAAAACAACCGCCAGAGTGCTAGAGTGCGTTTGGATAGCGTGACCAGCGAAGACAGTGACGTAGATGGAGGGGCTGCTAGGGATGAAACAGATATGAAATATCAGGCATCCAGTCCAGATGAGGTACATGACCACTGTAGTTAAAGGTGTAGTTTCAATGACAAGTGTTTCCTTGTGTAATGACCAGGTCCAAACTCTGACGAGGCAGTTTTCTATCATTGGTACATAATGACGAGATTTTCTCTGCAAATGACTTGAAAAAAAACTTTGGGCGACTTTGTTCATGTTTTTATAGAAGTTTTAAGGAGTTATATTGCCCAGATTTCCGAGGCAAGAGCACTTTGGGCACTTGGTAATTCTCCCTGGAGCACAGCGCTAAGAGAAATTCTACTCCAACAACATATCCGTGACAATAATTATTTAGTCACAAGTTGTCACGCAGCGACAAACTTCTCCTTGACAAAGTGGTATGCAAAGCCGGGAGGAAAACTTGCTAGGCTAAATCTGGCCTAATTTCAACTTAATACAGATGCGAAAATATACAAAATTTTGAGTTTTAGTTTTTCATTCGTGTCTTCTATTTTCCGAATCTCAGCCGCACCAGATCATACTCGTTTATAACTGCTCCACTAAGAGTTCTTTTTGCTAATCCTATTGTTTGTTGGTAGGATATGTCAGTTCCCTTTATCTCCGGGAAACTCATAGACCTTGTTTTAGAGGAAGTTTTAATTTTTGCGTCAATCGTTAATGACACAGGTTGCCTTGGTCACGTGGACGGAGAGCGTTGGACTGACACTGGTTCATAGAGATTTGTCGAGCATGCACCTGAAGACTCCATATGGTCAGATACTCGTGTTTAACATCCTGCAGATTTTTCCATTCACTTCAGAAACCAAACGGATGGGTATTATTCTCAGGGTAATAATAATAACGTTGATGACTATGGATTCGCGACTTTTTTTTTTACAACTCTTACTTACCCTTAGATTGCCCCCTTACTTAAAGTTTTTAACAATACTGTTTTTCCTACGGCTTGCAAAATGTCAGTTCTCTTTTTCTTTGCTCTTTCTATTTATTGAAAGGTTTTCCATCACTGACACATGGTATGATTTTGTCGATGCCGATGGCAAAATTATTGATATTGTTTTGTTTTGGCTTCGTTGGGTTACCTTGCCTCGCTGATATTTTGCTAATTAGTTATTCTTTGGTATATTTGTTGTAAACTAATAAACTGAACTAATAATGCTCGCGATTAAGTTATGAATCAGGGCAAAACCAAAAGCTACTTGAATCAATTGTTTTAGATGTCAAATTGTACAATTTACCATCCAGAATGGAAGATTTTGTACCATTTCATCGTTAACTTCAAATGGCATTTGTTGTTCTACAAGCTCGTAAAAACTGTCTCCATTGTGAAAAGGGCCCACTGCAATAGGCCATTTTACAGTTGTGTACTTAGTTGCCAAGCCTTTGATTTGGAAGGAGGCTGAAGATGACCTTGTTGTGCTAGAAACCAGTATCCAGTTAGCACGATAACAAATTATTTGCAAAACAAGGCCAACCTCAGCCTCACTCCTGTTCAAAGGCTTGGCAACCAAGCACACAACAGTAAAATGGACTATTTACCGAATGAAGCTTTCAGTTTATTCTCTGTTGGTGTCCCTGTAGGATACGGCGACGGGAGAAATAACCTTCTACATGAAAGGCGCAGACACAGTCATGAGTTCCATTGTACAATATAACGACTGGCTTGAAGAGGAGGTACTGTATAGTAAGGAGCTCCTCGTCAATTAACACACAGGAGGAAAAGGTTTTGTTTGTAAAAAGGGGCTGTTTATGTTTCGGTCTTCTTGAGTCACCGTGATATGCGAACCTCTCTCTTGACAAACCTCAGGTTTACCACACCTATTCTTGACCAAAAACACAGCAATTAGTAACGTTTCTTAAGAGGGTTGGTTGATATGCGTTAAGCGTGTTTTCCTTATCCTTTACTAACGTGATTCATGGGGGACTTGGTTGCCTAAACGCTTGCGCGCTGAATTCCGGGTGAAAAAGATTAGGTTTAAGGCCTGGCGTATCATGTTGCGTTTTTTCTTCTACAAAACAATTTACCTATTGAAGTTTCCCTCACCGCTCAGGAGTGTAAGTGGGTCTCGGCGAGTTGTTGGGGAAATCTGAAAAAATGCAAGGGGTTGGGTAACATTCGATGGACATACTTCCCATCCAAGAGCAGTTGAGGTATTCTTGGTCACTCTTTGCTAAGGACACTGGGACGAGCTCCGGTTACTTTGTTACTCAGTCCCTCCGGTTGACCGTTTCACGAGTGTGTCTAACTTTTTGTTTTGGTTCTTCTCAGTGCGGTAACATGGCACGTGAAGGTCTCAGAACTCTTGTTGTTGCCAAGAAAGTCCTGACTGAAGAACAGTATCAAGACTTTGAGGTTTGTACCTACATATGCTTATATGCGACTAATTACCCTGAAAGGTGTTTTCTTGTTTGCCTTCGTTTTGTGTTTTACTTCCTTGAAGTATTTTTGATGGTCTCAAAATTGCAACGTTACAGTCTCAAGCTTTAGTGCAATTCATTTTCTGACGCAGTGTGTTGAATGTGTTGTTCTCATTTTTACTCTTCTTAGAAATGGTTATATTTTGAAATGTTTTCGTTTTTCTTCACAGCACCGATACAATCAAGCCAAACTAAACATTTCTGACCGAGCATCGAAGGTAAAATCTATTTGTATGCTAATGTTTCTATAAGCGACAGTGATCATCAGTGCATGTCAAGTTGAACCTCACCACAACCACCTCCTTCGGGCCAAGGAAAGGGGCTAAGGTAGAGAGGCAGCCATTATGGTGCCAATATGACACCTGCTTTTATAAAGGATGCAACATTTTTATTTTTAACTTCTCCTTTTGTTGCGCAGTACGGATCAAGTCTCATAACCTTTCACAATGAAGAAGAGTGGACTTTATTTTGTCTGCTAGAGCGCGCAATATTTGCCATTGTCGTTGAGTTATCTGATTTTGAGGCAATCGTATCAATTTTGCAGGTTATGGATGTGCAAAGAAGTTTAGAGCACGACTTAGAGTTACTCTGTTTAACCGGAGTCGAGGATAAACTGCAGGTAATAACTTGTAGAGTACATCGAAAATTAAATTAAGAATTTCGTCATTTATTATTGACAAGCTGTGTCTCTTTTTGAGGTTTTATTTGATTGGTCATTTACTCGGTGTTTGAAAGCTAATGGCCGTTGGTTTTATTTTGCAGGTTGATGTTCGTCCTACCCTTGAGATGCTTCGGAATGCTGGCGTCAAGGTAACGTGACTTGTAGGAGAATCAAAGAACCGTCTTGCATCGCTTGACTTGATCACAGAGAGTTGTTTGTCTATTCGAACATCCTCCAGCGTAGATGTGGGTCTCAATTGACTTTTGAGACTGCTGATTCACAGTTCAAAGATTATGCCGGGATATTAACGTTTGAAACTGGTTATTCTTATTTTTAGCAATTGAAGCGAGCTAAAGCGACTGACTGACCGACTGACAGAAAGATGGACCAGCTGACTGAGTGACTGACTTACTGACCGACAGACAGAACGACTCGGACTGACTGACTGGTAGAGCGACGGACCATGTGCCTTTTGAAAAAATAGTTTTAAACGCATGCGTTCGTTTCGTAATTTATTTTCAGATATGGATGTTAACAGGCGACAAACTGGAGACAGCCACTTGTATCGCCCAGAGTTCACGGCTTGTAGCGAGAAATCAAACTATCTATACATTTAAACAGGTTAGTTTGGGATTTTGCATTTTCGAGCATTTTTGATAGGTTTTGGTTTTTCGATTTACTGGTGAACCTTGTGATGTCTACGTGCATACGATGGAACCTCTATTTAGGAAACATGCACCCTCGGGGCCAAGAAAAGTATGGTAGAGGTGTTCCTTCAATGACGAGAAGAAACGTAGCGGTTGTACAATAAATCTTGCATTCCGCAGTCACCGTTAAGGGTAGAAACATTCCATTGACCAGAGGAGCACATTGCTGTTGACAGGACCACAGTGTTTCACCCTTGAATGGAACTGTTCCCTGAATAAAAGTTTCTGTGTATTCTTTGTGACGCTACTTTTTCTGCTGATTAAATTAAAAATAATAGCGGAGGAAGAAGCCTCAGGGTAATTCGATTTTTTTTTTCTGTTTTTCAGATAAGCAATCGTTCTGAAGCACATTTGGAGCTAAATTCATTAAGGAGAAAGAATGACTGCGCGTTGATAATCAAAGGAGATTCTTTGGAGGTGAGGTTTTCATAGCCTCGTTCGGAGAGACTTGAAAGCGAGGCTGAGGATTTTCACTCATTTTTCAATCCAATAAAGACGAATATTCTCCACAAAACTCCTCGAGGAAAATGTTGTGTTTTGCCATATGTAAATTGCGGTTTGTGTATAATACTGAAGTATACAATCTTTACTTCAACATCTCGTTCAATTAATAAATCTCTAGATATGCTGCAGGGATGCTGCTAACAGTTTGCAATCTCCAACTTAGAAGCGCTGTGTTAAAGTCTATGAGTTTTTTTTGTTACACTCGTTCTGAGGGAATCCCTCTCAGTAACCATAAAATCATTTTCCGCCAAGATCTTCTTATTTCGTCCAGTTTTTTTATCTTTTAACATCAGGGACTGAATGAACTGCACAACAGAATATGCAACATATTAAATGAATTGCACAACAGATTATACAGCAGATCAAATGAACTGCACAACAGAATATGCATCGGATTAAATGTACTGTACGGCGAAATGGCTCTTTTTGTTTCCAGAATAGTTATATTTGTATTAAGCAAACGTCCTTTCTTCTTGAACAGATTTGCCAAAACAGGTTTCAACATAAAAGGGGTTTTGACACCTTTTCAATTTTTTAGGTCTGTATACATCATTACGAGCAAGAGTTCATGGAACTGGCCTGTCAGTGTCCTGTTGTGGTGTGTTGCCGCTGCTCACCTCAACAGAAGGCGGATATAGTCAGATTACTCAAGAAACATACTGGCAAGAGGACATGCGCAATAGGTAAGAGTTTAACCAGTGGTGTAAGAGGTTGAAAGATTAGTGAGACGTGAACTCGGTAGCCCCTCTGTCTCTTTGAAATTTCATACTTTCTTTTGTAAATTGCCTTTTTTCTGCAACATCTGGAGATGTCGTAGACGATCTCTTTCAACTGCAGAGAACGGTCTTTCCTCTGTTTTAACGGGAAGGGGCTTCACTCTTTTTTCTACAGTAGCTCTCCTTCTGGTACAAATCTTTAAACTTTGATTTTCTTAGGCGACGGCGGAAATGACGTCAGTATGATCCAGGCAGCGGATGCCGGAGTGGGCATCGAAGGAAAAGTGAGCGAAATATTAATGATATAACTTCAAAATAAAAGTACCTCAACATAAAAAGTCGAGGAATTTGTTTTGTATGGCAAGAGGGCAAACATTGCACTGGGAGAGGCTGAAAATGTTTGAGTTATCTCCACCAAATCATGAGAAAATAACATGGAGTTCTAATGATTATTGATAATTCTTATTTTTTGTTGTTTGGACCAATCGTTATTTTGATGCCCACAGGAAGGCCGACAAGCCTCTCTTGCAGCGGATTTCTCCATTTCACAGTTTAGATATGTTGGAAGATTGTTGGTGTGGCATGGTCGAAACAGGTAATCAAAAAGGTTTTGTTTTCTCTACAGCATGTGTTGAAACTGGAGCTGCATCAGTTTTGCTTTGCCTCTCTGTGTAGTTTTTTTGGAATACCAAATTCAATTTCTCAAACAATCCAGAACTGGTCACTAACAATTTTCCGGGTTTTTAGGCATTTTACTTTGTTTCCTTTATTTTCTATTTGTTTCTGTTTGTTTGTTTTTGTTTGTTCGTTTTTGTTTGTTCGTTTGTTTGTTTGTTTGTTTGTTTTTTTTACCTGTTTTTTTCACTTGTAATTTTCCCTGGCTATCTCGAATATTTGCGCTGACTTACCGTTTTAATCTTTTGATCGGCGGTGTGCAGTTTGAATTTTACCTCTATCAATCCAGGAGTGGCCTAAATCTCCAGTCGTTGTGAAAATGTACGTAATAATTATTTTTTATCAGTCATGATTTTGTTTTCCTTTGCTTCATAGTTACAAGCGATCGGCAGCTCTTAGTCAATTTGTGATTCACAGAGGCCTGATCATCTCTGTGATGCAGGTAAACGATTACTCAGTGACATTAAGACAAATCAAGACACGATTTCCTTGTATCGAAAACTTCCGCCTACTCAGCTTTGCTTTAAGAGGTTCTCAGCTCAGTTAAACCTGTTCTCCGTTGTAAGCTTTGACGTAATATCTACAGACAACTTTCTCAGACTTCACGCGGACAGTGAGGCATGAGAGGTCATCTAGGGACTAGGTTGCCATTCCAAATTTGCCTTTTGGTATAGTGACACTGCATTTAGTTTCGTCATCAGAGTTCTCTCATTTTATATCTTGGTAGTAAGAAAAAGCGTGTGACGGAGAACTCTAATTGACTTCATGACGGAATCTTCTCGTTAAGACTTCTTGTTTCGTCGAGAGCTGATGTTTTAAATAGTATTTTAACTTTGTTTTTTCCTTTTTATCTTGCAGGCAGTTTTTTCTAGTGTGTTTTATTTTGCGTCAGTCTCGCTTTTCTCGGGATATTTAATGATTGGGTAAGATTTACTACAATAAGGCCTGCTATGCATGGAAACTGCATATTTTTTAAAGTGTGAGCATTGTTTACATTGCTGGTTGAAATTGTTAGGCGTACAATAATTCGTGGAAGATGTTGAACTGTGGATCGTTTGGTCCAGGGTGGGGTAATTTTGCCGTGCGACTCTCTCCACCTTGGGGTATAAATGGATAATGGAAACTACTCGGTCAAGCTGACTGAATACTTGGTTACTTATCCTATACAAGGAAGTAGCATTGCTTTAAGTCGCTCCATGCTACCTAAACCTAAGAAAACTGTAGCAACTATGCGATCCACTCTCCTCAACTTTTACGTTGCATTAAGTTAAGATGAGTCTCCGCCGGCTAATCACCTCTTACTTCAACAGGTATGGTACCATATATACCATGTTTCCAGTATTTTCTCTTGTGTTGGACGAAGATGTCCCCTCTGACATCGCCTTAATTTACCCCGAGCTATACAAGGATTTAGCAAAGGTTGGTAAAACTATTGGATTACAGTCGCTGCTTTTCGTTTAGGGTTTCTTTGATGTCGTCGTCTCGGATATTGTTAAGGCAACTAACAATTTTTATTTTTCGCCTTGGTATCCATAGGGAAGGTCACTCTCGTACAAGACTTTCTTTATTTGGGTTCTGATCAGTATATACCAAGGTAAGTGTTGCTCACTCACGAATGGAGTCTCCTCTATAACATAAGGATGGTCATTCTTATTTCTTGACAAAAGTAGAACAGACGCACATTTTATAACCTGTGAAATTAGGTTACGAAGGATGGTCGGCAAAGGTATAACTTCTCAGTACTGTAGTAGTTTTGTCCTTTTGGGTTACAAAAAGGATGTTTTTCGGACCAGTCATTCCGTTCATTCGCAAAATTCGTTTCGTTACTAACTAAATCAGCGACACGTTACATGATCTCAAATCCACATTTGTTACTTGTCCATCCAAAACATCTTAACTACCTACCTACTACCTTTTAGAGCAAGATAATTACGCCACTGACTCCTCAAACAAGCGGGAGCCTTCCAAATATTACTGAAAAAATTTTGAAAGGATAAAAAATGGATCGAACTTCAAATTTGTGCCGGAGCACACAATTACAAAACATTGCGTGACTACTAAGAGGACGCAACATTTACTTGTATACGTGTTACTGGCGAAGTGAAAGTGTTTCGCCGATGCTATTCCTCTTGAAGCGCGCCTGATGACCTCGCTTTGTTTTCTCTTTAGGTGGCATCATTATGTTCGGCGGCATTTTTCTGTTCGATCAGGAATTCATCCATGTCGTGACTATTACCTTCACTGCACTGATTCTCACCGAGCTGCTGATGGTGGCGCTTACAATTCGAACGTGGCATTGGCTCATGTTGTTAGCTGAAGTTTTCAGTCTTGCAATTTACGTTGGGACGCTTGCGATATTTAGACGCACCTTTGGTAAGTTTTGTATCCCTCTTTTTGTACGCAAAAGCTCCTTTTAATGGGAAACGCGGTGAGTTTTACGGGGAGGGCCTCAGCGACTCTCATGCTTATTTGGGATTGGGTAAGTACATTTTCTTTCTCCACTTAGGAGATATATTTTAGCCAGGACAAAGAGATAAAAAAAAAGTGGGTAGACAACCTGCTACAGACTACTGGCCATCACATCTTGGGAGATTCTTGATGTTTCTTGCTTGATAAACCGGAAGTTATGTGATGTTTGAAACCATTTAGACCAAAATCTCATCGATGTTCATGAGTTCTTATGTTATCTTGTATTGCCTGGTTCTCACTCGTCCGTGAGCTCATTGTATAATTTATTTGGTAAATTACTTCACGTTCTTTATTTTTTCCTTTCAGACGAAAAATTTCTCATATCAACTGAATTTTTGTGGAAAGTGGTGGTCATCACTTTGGTTAGTTGTTTACCGCTGTACATTTTGAAGTATCTCAGGCGCAAGTACGCCCCACCTAGCTATTCAAAGCTGACGAACTAACAATGGTGACCGATTTGCAGCTCCTATAGAGATTTGACTGTCCCACAACTGAGTTAAAATTCGCAAGATGGACTAAAGGATTCGGTAATAAATTCAAATGACGTTTATTGGGCTATAGAGCAGTATAGACATAAGGATATATTTTTGTAAAGTAAACAATTAGTCACCGGATAACGCCGGTCGACCTCAACTAGGTCAAAGTAAGATGGATGAAAAGGGGAAGGCCAAGTCTTTGTTATTTTACGAACCAGTGAGACCCCACCCCACCTCGGTTGGGTGGGAAGGGGTACACATGGGATTTTCATACATGGCCGCATACGCTACAATGTCGTTTGGTTGTTGCATGAAAGATTCATGTGCAAGTTTTTTTTGTTAGTGTCTTTAAAACTTGACCTTAATTTCGCAAGCTCGACATGTGCAAATCGGTAGGCGTCTCCTCCATTATTTTCCTTTTTGGTTGTCTTACCAATATTTGAGGTTTTCTCGACGCAGTTATTTCTGCTCGTCCAAATCGTGTGACGTTCCGCCCTCGAGGGGATGCTTTTCATTGGGGTGGGGGAGGTAACGCAGGTGATCCAGGATTTTCTCCTTTTTTTCCATTTTCTGCTTCATCCTCGTCCCTTGTACACTCAATATAAAACTCAAGCTGTCACAAAACTTATTTGTATATTTTTGTTGTAAAGTTCACTTAGTAATACGAAGGTAAATAATCGAAATATTGTTGCGAAGTTATTTAAGACTTGTGTATCACCTTTCAAAGGCAATCAATGTTAGATAGGAACGAAATTTTGGAATCTCTGAATTGAAAGGATTAGCTTGGTTCATAAGAAAAGGCCAATGGTAAAATTTGGTGGACTATTTCGTCGATGTATCTCTTAATTTGATCTTAGTAACATTCCGAAAAAAGCACAATAAAACACTTGGATAAATAACAGATCAACACGTTGTAATTAAATTTTTATTGGCATCATAACGGAATAAAGTAAATTGAAACCTCAGTAAATTAAAGATATTATATATTCATCCTGTGGAAAACTGAAAAAAAATCTCTCTTTAGTGTAATAATTTTCCCAGTATAACGAATCCTCATGAGTATCAAGGAGTTATCATAACCCTTGAAACAATTAGTGTTCAGTCTTCAAAAGCTTTATAATGGCCTATCCTTGAGTCAAACCCTTTTAGTCAGTAACCCCACCCCTTCCAGCACCACAAAAAAAGGTGGTCCTCTCAAATGAAACACCACTAACTTGTCTTCCAAACGTAACAACAAATTCAATTGATATGCGAGTCTTTTTCTCTGGAGATATTTCTCTCTTAAACGCAACGTTCCTTATGACTATGTTCAATTGTCTTCTTGCAAAGATTCAGTTTTCTGTAAAAATACTATTTAAGATGTGCTCGTTTCAGTTCCATCTTGGAGGTTGTTCGTGTTCATAGGAGATCCAAACCCCTTTCTCTGTATCTGCTTATGAAGGCTGTCCCGTTCTCCTCTTCTTCCCTACGGACAGGAAAGAAAATAATTATAAGGAGTAATACGGGAAAGCTGCATGTAGTTCTACAACACTCGGAAGCGCCAGAGCAGTGAAGGGCGACAAGTTCGCAATCGGAGTGTGAAGCACAATTGATTGCTGAAATACAACGCCCAAGCAACCACTGCTCTGTTTTAAGGAAGCGTTGCGCCATACGAAAATGTGGAAGGAGTGGTGGATCTGCCGGGATGGAGCACTAACTGAAAGAATCTGCAATGACGCACACTGCTAACCATAGTTACCCAAAAAGGCCATCTTGACCTACTGCCACTGGTTTGATTAATACTTAACGTGGATTATTTCTAAGTAGTTCAGAACAAAAAGGTTCGATACTCCAAAATTCTTTGTCTACTCACATCGCCCAAGACGATCTCCCTGACCCAGTCTTCTGTCCTGTCCAGACTGATATTAACAGGGCGTTGCCTAGCTACTGGTGAAAGGGCACAACTGAGTATAAATTCTCTTGATAAGCCTTCTTTAGTGGGAGCCTGTTCCGCACTGACACCGGCTTGCTCTGTGTGATAGCTTTGACCTGTTGTGTTCTCTCCTCGCTCTAGTGTCGCAAAAAGTTCCTCTACCAATTGATGCTTCTCTTCGCTGCTGTCCTTTTGGCTGGGGCGTGCTACGTCAGGATCATCGGTATACCTCAACTGTACAACATTCGAAAACGAATTTAAAGGGAAAAAAAACCAAACAACTCACACGCAAAAATTAATGGAGGATGAACGATCTTACAGATAAGCTCTTGACATGCACGTAGGAAGGAATCACACCAAACGAACGCCCTTTAACTAGGGCGCCTGATTAATGTGATATTTTCTACTGATCCGAAAAGAGAAAGTCCATTAAATTACTTATTTCAACTTTAATAACTTTAATTACGTGTATTTAACCACCCATTTCAAGAACCACAAGCTCATAATGCTACGATGGTCTAAACAAGGCTCCATTGTCCAACGTATGCTGGGTGCAAATCTACAGGTTTACAAAGGCCTTGAGTGTCTCTCAAATCTAACTCTCTTTTTATTACCTGAATTTTCTTTCCCTTTGTGGGTCTGTTTTGAACGTGCCATAAAAATCCACACATATTTACATATTGATAACTGTTCAGTCTTGTGGTTCGCAAACAAAAAGTATATACTGGGGCAAGGAAGGTATAATATGCAGTAAGGACACTGAATAGTGACAGAAACTCGTTCCTATTCCCTATCAACCTAAGTAAGTAATGTAAGGACTAACTATCTTACCATAACCTTGATCTTGGCCAGCTGTGCTTTTGCATGATTCACACAGTTTCGACGACCAGATATAAACAGTTGAGTGTCTAAACAAAGACAGAAAAAAGACTGTTACCTAAGATGTACAGGTAAAGAGAGTTTAAAAGGCATACCTGGACGACATACCAACAGTGTACTTAGAACAGGGAAAAGGGTTCACCCCAAGAAAACCATAACAACAACAACAACAAGAATAATGTATATAACAATTCCACATAAGCTGAGAACTAACAGAAACTGTGCTACAAAATTTGATGGAGTATAATCTCCCTCAAATGGGGATTTTTTTTTTGCCGTGCTGGCAAAGTTGTACACCGAAAACCAAACGTGCTTCTAAAGGAGGCCAGAGCATGGGAGGAGGGGGGGAGATTTTCCACACCCCATCTTTGTGTGATAGAAACACTTAAGTAAGGCCCAGCACTAATGGACAACATTTTTTTGTAAAAAGTCCAGTAGATGATTATATAATTTAGAGAAAACCATACAGCTGTAACTACCCCTGCCATGAAAAGAGATTACATGCAGGATAGGAGTGAGGTAGAAGGTTGGACCCTGAGCCAGAATATTCCCATACAGATCTGAGCTCAGTTTTTTTCCAGAACATACATGTACACTTTGTACACAAATGAACTGCATGCTTGTGCTACAGATGTTCTCAACTTACCATTAATCATCGTAACACTTGCCAAAGAAAAAAATGCCAATCTATCAGCCAGGATGCTGCATCCATCTGACTGGAGGTGCTGAAGAACAACATCCGACAGTGGAACAAGAGCACCCTGATTCAAGATCAAATCAAGTAGTGTTGTGAATTACTATGTATCTACAGTGTATCAGTTTTTGTTTTGCAATGGCTAAAAAAATCACCAAAATAGTAAACCTATCCCAAGAATAAAAAGAAACTGTGATCAGTTGCTTTCCTGAAACACGTAAAGAAGTACTCACAAACTGCTCTTGGAGGGCAGCAATGACACTGTAAACTTTCTTTTTTGCAACCTAATAAGGCAATAAAAATAAAATTTCAATGGTTAGTGCAAAGGCATCTGCAGATAATGATACAAAGTTGTACCAAAGCTTTCATTTAAAGAATAAATGCAAACAGTTTGAATATCATCACACCATGTACATGTGGCTGCAAAGCTGAATTACTAAAATATACGTTAAGAAAATAATTCAGTTATAAACTTGTGCTGCATCAAAACCTAAATGCATAGATTTTAATCAAGATGGATAGTAGAAAAACATTTTTGTTACAAACTTTAACCCTTTAAACTCTGAGAGTGATAAGCATCAAATTTCTCTTCACAATATCCCCCCTGAATCACACATTAAGGTCATGAGAATAAAGGAAATGATCACCAACAAAAGAAGCTTTTGATTGGTCATTAAATTCTCCTTGTCAGCACCTTAGGAAATGTATAAAGAACAGCATGGAGAATATATACACTGATTTTAGGTTGTAATGGGTTAGGGTGGTGTATTCATATACCTTGCACTGCTGAGGGTGACCAGTTATTGTAAGAACACACTTTTCTCTGTTGGTGTGTATCTTACAGCCAGTATCAGCCTGTGTAAAAGAGTAATTGAACAGAGTGATACAATGTAAGTGTAAGAGATTTCATAGATCTTGTTGGGTTGATTCCTGTGTATTCCTTTCCATTACATTTTAGCGTAAACCAACTGTAAGAAACTCAGCCAGTTAATTGCTGATGCTTTCTTTTGTTTCTCTTTTCTTTTTTTTTTTGTTTGTTTTCTTGTTCACCTATGTTTCTGTTTCTGATTTAACATTTTTTTTAAAATTATACTTACATGTGTAGTACACATAAATGATACACGAAATAACCAACACCAAATACCTGAATTTCTCTCAGCTGCCACCCTTTTAGACCTGCAGAAAGGAACACAATGTGGTCCTTCAAACTTCTTTTCCCGAAAGTCAACCACTAAAACTCTTTCAAGGCCAACATAAATTGCACATTTCAATGTCCAAGCATTTTAAAAATACCACATCACTATTCTAGTAAGTACAAATAAAAATATTTAAAGGAGACTAGAATCACTGAGTACATGGTACACATACAAAATACTGCTAATCTAAAGGTTGCTACTTAATCATACATTTCCCTCATACATGTACAGTTGATTGCAGAATACTGACCCTCAGTCTCTTCTTGTGTCATTTGAACCTCAACTGTCTCTTCGAAATGCTCAGTTCTGAAAAGGTTACATGCAGTAAATAAAGGAATAACAGCAAAATCAGGTCCATCACTCTGCAAATAAACTGTGATCACAGAGTTACTACCCATGTTGTATAAAGTTGAGCTCACATCTACAGTGTAAATGAGCAATAATATCCCCAACATCTTGCAGGAACTTATAGTACAATATACACTGAATGAGTCAAGATGTCCAAACACCTACATGAACTCAATTACTGATAACATACAGCTACTTTTACATCAGGAAACAATTTGAGTGAATGTGTTGAAATATCATTATGAAAACTGGTAAGGTATCATAAACAAAAGGAGAAAGCAAGCCAACATTTAGATTGCCAGTAAATGTATAGTGTATTCTGTATTAGTAAACTAGAGTGTAACCACAGTGTACCCACCTTTCTGCTATGTCAACCTGTTCATCTGGTTTTGGAAGCCCAAAACCTCTCTTATTTCCTAAAAAATAAAGCACATAAGTGCAATACATGTATGCAATCACAAAGATGGTCCACACTGACAAGCAATTAAAGATTGGTAAATATGTAAGATATTTGCCAGATGCTAGCTCCAGAAATTCCCATGTCCATCACTGTAAACAACATACAGAAGCTGCAGATGAGTATAATAAGTGACGTCTCATTATTTTAAAATTTAATTACATGTAAGAACCAACAAACCTTTTTCATGAGAGTTTTGCCTTTCAAGTTGTAGATCACTCAGGCTATGTCTCCTTGTTTGCTGACTAGCTGTAGAGGTAGGATCTTGTTTGGACCCATCCAAACTCATGGATTTTCTATCTCGCCAGTTCTTCTGATCAGAGCCACCGCTCCAAAAGTCGATAAACTTTTCAGGCTTTTGTTCCCTGTAGTTTATCCCAGACAAATTATTGATAAAGCTGTTCTGTGGTTCTCTAAAGGCCACTAGTGGACTTTCCCTCCAATTTCCCACAACTTCTGGTGATTTGTTTAGAATTGGCATTTTACTTTCTCTCCAATTCCTACCTGGGTCTTCTAAATCTACCAATGGCTCTTCCCTCCAGTTTTCTATAACTACATGATGGCCATGGATATCCTCATCTGATTTGCCAGTGTTAGATAGTTTTCTCTCTCTCCAATTTTCACAATAAGCATTAATGGTGTTATTGTTTTGTGCTTCTTTCAAATTAACTAATGTTCTCTCTTTCCAGGTGTCAGCAACTGTGTAATGACCATTACCATCATCCTGAGACTTGTCTGTTTTAGCTGGTTTCCTTTCCCTCCAATTCTCAGTGACTGGACTGTTGTCATTAGCATTTTCCAAGGATTTTTCAGAGCTTAACACTGTTTTTTCTTCCCAATTTTCTCCATCCCTTTCAGTGGTTTTATTCTTTGGATCACCAATTTTTTTTGCACTAGGGACAATGTTTAAATGCTGCTCTTCATGACTTGATGCAATTGATTTGAGTGGACAAGTATTAATAACTAACCCAGAAGACAGCTCCTTGACCTCAGAAGAGTTTATCGAATTTGATAAAACCTTTCCAATGGTGGTCACATCATCATTAATCATGTTTTCTTCTGTATCTGACAGTGACAAAGATGCCATTCTGGTGACTAAACATTCAGAATCTGAGGTTAGTGAGGAATCACTCTTGAATGAATGTCTCGGCTCTCTAAATTCCTCCCAATGTAAGGCAGGATGAACTTCACGTATTTTCTTCTCAAAGCCCACTTTGTCATTTGTAGCAAAAACATCATCACTACCATCACTTGAGTTGAAAGAAGAGGATGCTTCTTGAAGAATATTGTTAGTGAGAGAAACATGGGGTGCAAGTTTATTCAAAGATACAGGCTGTTTACATGTAGCCAATTTCTCACCATCACCAAAAGGATATAATTTGAGATAAGCCTCCTTGTCTTTCTCCTTGAGAATTGCTTCCTGAGCTAATGAAAGCTCTTGCTGTATGTTCCCAAATGACTTTCGTAATTCAGACTCATTAATTCTCAGCACTGCAACAGGCTTGATTCTTCTAAGATCAGCACCCTCTGCCTTAGCATCAACCATTCTTGATTCATTTCGGGAGGAAATTGCTTCAGTTTGGACATGTGTATCTCTGCATGACAAATCCTTCTGATGTTGGTCAAAAAACTGCACAGAGAATTCAATAACTACTCAGGCAAAACATAACAAGGTTTGAATGACATGGTCACGTGTGCATTCACTTAATTTGCATACGTTATTGACCAAGCAAGACAGCTGGAGGATGGTCAAGTCCTTTTTTAGCATTTTCATGGACCAAGATGAGGTCAAGGTCCATTAAAATGTAAAAAAAGAACAATGCTAATATCTAGTCATCTTGACTGAACAAGTGTAGTCCCAGGCAGGCAATACACTATGTTGAAATAGGTGCAATTACAAGAAGGATCAAAATTAAGGTCTGTACCACACATTCCACTGTTACTGACTTTTAATGCCATTGATTTTAAGGAGGCACTGATAAAGAATTTCTGAACTTCCTTTGTTCCATGCAAAAGCCATTTGTTTGATGCATTCCTCTAATATTCTTAACCCTTTCACTCCCAAGATCTAATTAGTAATTCTCCTTACCAGTTACCATACTATTCTTATGATGTTAGTTTAGAGAATTTGGTATTGGATCAACTAATAATCCCATGATTGATATTCTTCTCTATTCTCATCACCTGCCTGCTTGATATTGTATTGATATTGTAAGGAGAAATTCTGTCTTGGTCACTTGTGGGAGTGAAAGGTTTAACTACGTTGTTGTTTTGCAAAAGCTGCCAATAAACTAGACATATTGCCGCAAATAAAACGAAAACATTCTTATCATAGTCATATTCTTTAGTAGTCCAATGGCACAACATCTTTTAATAGGAATGCAACACTGTTAATGAACACCCTGCTTGGAAGTGCCTGACTGCAACTGCAACAGCTTCAAGTTATACATGACTAAAATAAAATCTAGATGTACCTTTAAATATGCTCCCTTGTAATAATTCTTTGTTGCCTCTGACACCTTCCAACCAGATGACCGTAATTCCTGAATCTCAAGTAGCCGAAACCTAGAGTACTTTGAAATCTCTCCAGAAATTAACTTGTTACTGATCATCTGGAATGTTCTTTCTGTATTTACAGGACACTTCTCTTCAAGAAACTTCCCACAGGCTTTAAGAATGTCACACTGGGCATCACAAAATGCTTCACTAACCCATAAGTTTGGAGCAAAAGGTTTGCTGTATGGCCACAAAGCCCTAGCAATTTCTTCCAGGTAGCTCTGAACAGCCTCTAAGTGTGAAGAAGGGATATCAGTTAACCTGCTCAGATTGTGCAAGAGGGAAACAACATTAAACTGAAGTGTGTTTGGAGTGCCGAGATGAGTTAGTACTTTCAATAATTCCTCACAAGCCATTTCCAACTCAGTAAGCAATGAAGAACCATTTTGCACATTGACAAGGTCATAAAAGAGCTGTGCTATAGTTGGTTCTTTGTATCTGTCAACCTTGCAACAGGAGCAAAACACATTGAATGTTTCACTGGTGTTCTCAGCATCACCCAACAAGGTCTGACAAGTCCTCATAACTTCTTCTGAATTCTCACCACCATTTGCCAAGGAATAAAGCTGTTTTTCAAGTTCAACCAGTCTAGGTTTATTTCTACAAAAATCAACCCTTTCCACGACTGGACTACAGATAGAATTTTGAGAATTTCTTCTTAAAAGACATTTCTGATCCTCAGAGGGTCTTCTTGTCTGTGAAGCTAAAGCCATTCCTGCTACTTTTATCTCCCACTACATATAAATCTGTGGATTCAAAATACATTATTTTAACACGAATTGCTAATTCCAACTGCACATACATGCATGTGTAACAAAATTTCAATCTGAAAAATTTTCCCTTCAACAGTGAATGTTGATTCACACTACTGGGGAAAGGGGGGCTTCCTGTGACATCTTAATTCCTTAAAAGACCTCCGAAGAATTCAAGCAAACTTGTTCTTATCTTGATCTGTAGGGTATTCATAAGAAACTGTACAAGCGTGGCATGAAGTTCAAAGATACTCAATTCTGAGATGCAAAAAAACACTGAGCTTGAATTTTAACTCTTACAACTGGGAAAGATTTCTGCATAACCCCTACTAACTGTACGCTAACACAAAGGCTTTGTCCCAAAGGAAATGTCCCCATTGTTTTCGTTTACCCAAACCACACGGATAGGAAGTGCGGGATTCTGCGGAAATTTTTCCAAAGGAAAAAAACACAATTTCGAGAGACTGGAAATGAGATCTAAAAATTTGTTTCGATAGAAAAAAAAGATTACCTCCCTCAATCTCTAGGCACTTAGTATAGAGACAATTTTGAGAGTGTTAAACGCTGACAGATTACAACTACAAGTGATCCGTTTACGGTTGATATTTATAGAAACCCGAAAAAGACAAACGACAAGAAACGATCATGAAACTTCGCTAGCTGACATAACTTCAAGCATATTAAAAACCTCCGCTAGCAATTCAAGCAAATAATTTAATTTGTTACAGGATACTAAGCAGAAAGAGAGGGTTGCATAGGATTACACGTATTATGTTTTTTATAAGCTGTCGTTATATTTCCTGAGAAGCTTTATTGTGTCCACAATCCGTTTTTGTTTACCATGTTGATTTTTGAAAGGATATATAAGCAATTATATCGTTAACCTTGACCTAAAGTGTGGTTGAAAAGGGATTTCTTTCCGTTCTTTCATAAAACCAACCTTCCTGGCCGAAGAATAAGCTTGCGACATCTGTTAACTTCAAATGGAAATTTCCCGTGGAAAAGGTGTGAATTTTTGGGACATCAAACGAAAGTTCCGACCGAGTCCATTCAAACTTAGCGAATAAAAGATACAATGTTTTAAAGTATGAATTTTAGAAAGGATCAAGAACGTCCCTTAAAGGTAGGAGGTACGGAGAATTCAGAAACCCGACGCACCGAGGTTTTAAAGGCGCAGAAACTGTCTCCATCTGTTCCGCGTGGTTTCCCAACGAGAGACATCCGGCAGTTAAAATACAAATCAACAAAGGCAAAATATTTGACAGCATCTAAATAAGTTATTATACCTTAAACTGTAGCTACTGGCTAAATTCATTGTACCTTTAAGTGAAAAGTCGTAACCTGCCGGGACTACCAGTAACCAAAATAAACACAGCTTGCTGAGCACGACACAAATGGTTCAGTGAGCGTCACACGAGACCAACTTTCCCGGGAAAGCTCATCTGACAATCCCGTCACGCTTTGCGTGAGTTGAGACGGACACGTCAAAGAAGGGAGCCCGAGGATTTGAGTTCTCCCCCACCCCCCCACCCCCCCCTCTACTTTATTAAAATTTTGAACACATGAATACAAATCGTTCGATTAGGTTTGACTGACTTTCAATCTCGACTGACATAGTTTGTATCTTATCATAAAGTTAGACATGTCTATTTGACCACTTTCGTCAGGGAGCCCATCATGACTTAAACAATGAAGGTTGTTTAGACACGAGACTTCTATTATATGTTTCGATTTGCTTTTTAATGACGTGACAAAAAGAAAAAACATGTTTGGAGGGCTCAGTTAACTTTGTTCTCTATATTAAATTCTTGCCGGTTCGATTTCCCCGTTCTCTCGATTCCTTTGTTAGTCAAGTTAACTTGCTGAAGAACTTCATCAGGGTCTCCAGGTTCCTCTCGTGTAACTGGTTATCGAGCTTGCATGACTTGTCGCATGAGGATTTTCCTAATTTTCTGGGCTTAATTTATGCCCGTTCAAGCCTCGTCACAGCTTTGATAACATTATTTTTCCTTGCTAATTTAAATATTTCAGTATTATTAACCTGTTTCATACCCAGGGATTTTTTTTGTTCTGTGTGTCAGTAGTCTGGGGGTTTTCGATTTTAGCATTTTGAAAAGTATGAATGCAGAATATTTGGAAACTGAAACACAGCGTCAATGACTAAAAATAGACAGCTGAAACCAGATATGCCTACACATGAAAGATTATAATGATAACGCAATAGTATTTTTGGCTTTTTTGTAAACTTTTTTTATTTACCAAGGAGCGAGGGCTTACAGACACTCATGAATGCTAGGGCAAACATCTCCAAATTTTTGTATGAGGGTGTTATATTAATAGTGACTCATGACACGTTTTATCTCTTCGACGTCGATTTTTCTTGTATAGTGATGACGCCATCTGCAAAAGCTGATACGTCCGCATCTTAAGGAATGATATCCACTTATAAGTAGAGGCGTTTGACTCGTTCTAAACTCAGCTATCTCGAAGGAAACCTGACAAAGACCACATAACAAAAAACAACCCAGTCTAACCCGTTGTGGTAAGTAGGTCCTGTGATTACATATGTTTATTATAAAAACGCCGTTTGTGACTAATCGACTTTTCCAGCTAAAAGCGAAGTTTTCTGTAGATTCCGTGTAATTTCGGCCACATTAATGGACACATATGGAGAATACACATGTCTTAGAGCAACACTTTTTGATTCTTTGTCTTTCAAAAGAGTTCCAGCGCACCCGCCTAATAATTTTTCCCCGATAAAAGTTCGCTTCCAAAAAACATATTACATACGTAGAAAATGAATAAAACTGACTAACTAACTCTAGGGACTATTTTAAACATTTTATTCCTTTTGCACATTCGTTTGAAAACATAGCTGTCAGCTGTCTGGCTCTCCATCGAAGCATTCGTAGGTGGTCTCGAAAACTTAGAACAAATTTTTATCTTTAAAATCGCCTCCTTCTTCCCCTTACGAATAAGGAATGCCTCATCAGTTAGTTAGTTGATTGATCATCCGCTTTCATGCAAATAAGACACAACCTATGTACAGAAATCAACTCGACTTTGCTCCGCAGAAGGGCTATCGCTCGAGTACTGAAGCTTTTTCAAAATTTCCTAAACAGCGCTTTATCGACATTTATCAACGTCTAAATGATCATCATCTAGATGACTCTTTTTCTGGTAGTTTTCAGTCAACAGTGCGAAACAATTTACTTTTCAGCAGTCACATCACAAAACAAAAAACAAGCCTTTAGCCAGTTGGAAAAAGTAAAGATGGCCGAGCAGCACTCGGTATGTTCTGTGTTTGTTATTTTTGTTGTTGTTGTTTTTTAAATTAACGAACGCGTTTGTAAGTTTTCCCGTGACAAGTGACACTAGGTAAACGAAATATTCTCCAGTACCCGTCGATTTCATTATATTTACAGTTCATTTCTGTATTATAGTCATCAAGGACTATGACCAGTCCATTCTTACGGATAAATTTAAAGATTTTTTTTTTAAAATGATTTTCCACAGAATTTCTCCCAAGGCTTCGATGAAACATCGAAAATATGGATTGAACCATTCTCTACTCTAATCAATAGTATGTTTCCAGTAGAATACATCTATGCAGATTGGTTTGGATGGCAAGCATACAATCAAGCACAGCGGGCAGATTCAGAATCTCTCATAAGTTTATCTAAGCAAACTTTAGTAGCTGGAAGTCTAACAGAAGGCTATTGCATTCCCCAGTTCTTTCTCCGAAAAAATGGCATTGACCATGGTAAAGCCTTTGATTTGGATGATGTGGAAGAACATTGGCGGTGTGATTTAGGCTTGATGACAACAAATGAATCCTTTGTCGAAATCGATGAAAAGACACGCATACCGATATTCACTGTTGAACATCTAGAAGATGACCCAAAGTTTGTCAAGCTTCGGTTGACAAAAGAGTGGAAAGAACATCGTCCACGTTATAAGAATGTTTCCTACCTTCATCAGTCATACTTGCTTCCTTCAGCAGATCATCCAATGCACGGCACAGAGTCGACTTCTTTTCATGGCAAGAAGAGCAAGTGGTCATACACGCTTCATGGTCCTGTGCGTAAACTTAAGTCCATTGGATTTACCAGTTTCGAAAGAGATAAAACTGATGTGTTCAGGTATCCAACCGCATGGCCCGGACCTGCCATGGAATGGTTGATTCGACCACGCCCAAGTGGTTGGCCCTCGGTCGACCTTATACAAGAAATATTTGACTCCGGTTGTTATTTGGCTCCTTGTGGCAGAGGGAGGCGCATTCACGAGCCTGTGGAAATGCTTAAGTATTTCCAAAACCCGGAGCTTTCTGATGGTGGGTCTACTGCACAAGCTTCGTGGTCCGTAACTAAACATGACATAAAGATCATGGACAACACAGAATGGAAAACATCCTTCTCAGTAGCCGAAAATAAGCTCGGTGCGAGTGTATCGCCCGTTCAGCGACATGTAATTGTTCTGTTAAAAATGATCAAGAAATTTTACTTTCCAAAGGTGGTATCCACGTATTGCCTGAAAACTATCATGTTCTGGGAATGCCAGAATAGACCGAGGGAGTTTTGGAAAGAAAATAACTCTGCTAAATGCATTCTGGTTATGTTGGATCGCCTCCAAGAGTGCTTAGAGGCTAATTCTTTGCCACACTTCTTCATTCCACGGAGCAACCTTTTGCAGTATGAAGATCCTACCAAACTTAAAGAAGCTGCTGCCATTGTGTCCGATGTAAAACGAAACATTTTTTCAAAGACAACGAGTTTATTGAAAAGGCTCCAGTCACTGAGTTATATGTCACACATATACCTTAGAGGTGTCGGTGCCCAACTCGATAACCATCTGCTAAAAATGCAAGACAAGAATCTCTCAGAAAAAGATCACAGAGAAATGCTCGTATCTCTCCTTGCCCTTTTTGTTCGGAAATGCAAGGAAGTGATTAAGAGCTTAATTCAAGCAGATCCTGTCTGTGAGGGTCAAAATATGGAAAAAGAATTGAATATTTGTTTACAAGTTTATCAATCGATACTTGCACGGAATTTGTACAAGCTGTGGTTTACCAGGAGCAGAGATAATACCAGGAATGACGAACAGGAGAAAGTGAATGACTTCACGTCATTCGTTAAGGAAGAGGTTAAGGATCTTTCTTTGCGTGAAGACTTCGTTGCACTTTCCCTTCATTTCTTCCGAGGAGTGAGAAATGAAGGAGAAACATCTATAGCGATTCCATCTTCACGAACGATGAAACACGTTAAAGAGGAGCAAATGAAAATCGCTGTACGGAGTACTGAATTTTCCTTTGCATTTATCAAAGGAACGTTTGCGGACTTGTTGAAGGTCTCTGAGTTGAAGACAGTTGTAGAAAGAGTGTTTAGGAATCTGAGAGAAACGCACACAGATGGCACACTTATCACCAAAGAAATAGACAAGTTGCTGAACCAGGAAATTGCGGCTCTTTGCAAAACAAAGATGGAAGGAAAGTGTGTCTGAATTATTATCGAAATAATTGACAAAAATCTAGCTTAAACTGATCTCTGGAGTGGAAAATATTGTTTTAAAAAGAGAGAAAATTGCTTTAAAAACTTTCAGTGTATCACAATTATCCATGGCCATGAACCGTAAGTTTTGTCCACCAACTGTCGACTATTAGAAATGTTTATATAAAACAACGTTTACAACTACTCGAACTTTGTTTCAGTGCCTGCTATTTTTGTGGTTGTTTTAAGTGTGTGTATGCTTGTTCTTTCCTATTTAACCTAAAATATTTTGTACCTAAATCACGTCACATTTGTTAATTATGAGAAGCCTGTAGGTCGTACAAGCCTCTTGGTTTCTCGCCACCTATTAAATTTTCATATATATTATATTATATTGTATCATATTATATTAATGCATATGTAATTCCTTTAATTTCTACTGATGTATTATAATTATATAATTGCAAAATAACTTAGACAAATATACGATGAAAATAAACATTTGTAAATGTATGTAAAAGTATCATTAATACTTATATTAATGTATTAATTATATTAAGTATCATTAATACTTATAAAGGATCAAATAAAAGAGTGCAAGATGAGTGGATACCTTAAATAAGTCTACCTTCTAACCAGTATCAAGCTATTTTCTCTGTTCAAGGACGTAAATATGTGTCGTGGCATTATTGGCAATGACAGGGTATGTGGCAGATGCAGCCATTGGTAGACAAATTGCAGTAGGCTTTCTGCTTGATTGTGTTTAAGTTTCCGAAATGTCACTCTTTCAAACTGATTTATCAACAGCCTTGAAAGCTGAAAGAATTTAGTGAAATGGAGGTTTAGATGCACTTTTCATACTAATTAGTTATGCAGGCGTTACAAACTTGAAATGGACAGTGAAGCAGTTACTGGTGAGCAAGAGCGCGCTTTTTCTAGAAACATCGTGAGCTGACGATGTTTCAATCAAGCAATAATAAATTCATGAAATCGATAGACGTTTTCAAATCTCTTACAGGCTTGGTGACATCACAAGAAAAAATAAAGAAGGGTTTCCTTGTTAAGGAATTCTCGACTAGAAATTAAAATGGTACCTTAAAGCGAATGAGGGGTAAAAGGAGAAACTTTCAATCAGATTTGTTGAAAAGTTAAATGTTGAAACTTTTTCTCTAATCATGCAACTCGGCAGCTGCTACACAAAATTAACATACTAAACAAAATCAATATGCACTTTTCATATTAGTCAACTAAATTGGAAAGATGTTTCGCTGGCCTGAATTAAAACTCATTGCCATAGTTGTTTATTTCAGATGTTAACGTTTTTTTAAAGACAATTTAACTAAACCTACATTAAGCTAAGCTAAAAAGCAAGTACAAAAGGTAAAGAGTGAAAACAATCTACCCTAGTCTCTGGAAAAATCTCTTACTGACACCCTCTCATTAGAAGTAGAAGCCAATCAAGCACTGTTGACCTGCACTAAAATCTGAGCACAAAAGGTGAGTTGTTTTTTTTCTCAGGGTGGATTGAAAACACTCAGAACAAAGTTTTAACTATCAACACCACTTGAAATCCATTTTAAATGCAAAAAAAGACATGTAGGTATAGTCGTTCGCTAATTTTTAATTCATTTCTTTTTTGGGTCGTTCGGTATACGAAATTCGATAATGAATTGATGAAAAATGTTACATGTACATCTCAGCAAACCTACACAGAAAACCCTGATAAAAACCTCTTTTCAATCGCACCTGTATTCAACGTCATATCTCAAACATATGACCCTGAATTTTATCGAGAACGAAATTAGTGAAGGAAGCAAATTCCGTGAAAAATATCTCCAGCTGAGGAGAGAAAAACATCAATAATTCTCTCTCATTGGAGCCGTAAGAGGACTACTGTATTATAATTTTTCTGCCAAACCGGTGCATCTTGCTGTAAGCAGTATTCCATATCAGTTGTCTGTTCGAATCCAGATACACAGAAATATTTGTTCGGGCACATGCATGCAAGTAATGGTGGGCTGTGCTTGACAAGAACTCAAGGTGCGCGGGAATACTCTGGAAAATTCAAGATCATTCTCGTGGGTTCATCCAATGGCCAAGAGTACCACCTTTCCACTCTAAGATCTGGTCGAGAAAATGTATGATTACAAATTAAAATGTTGTCGTTGACAATTTTTCTTTGGGCCATTGCCAAAAGTAAATGTTCGACAAATGAAACATTGTAACTCAAAGCTAGATCTCTCCTTCATGGATCCATTAATTTCTTTATTTGTTTCTTTCCATGAGAAAATAACGGACGGACCCTCTTTCTGAGAGAGTCGAGTCTGAGGGTTTTGAGGAAAGCTTTGATCTCAAAGAAGATGGTGACTGTATCTTCAACGCAGCTGCTTTCCACCTGAAATTTTTTACTATCTCTCGCTCAACCAGTAGGACGTAAGTTCTATTTTTTTAAGTCTCCAAAGGCACGCATAAGGATAACACATTAATTTCATCACATTATAAGTTGAAACAAAGTCTCTGATTCGAAAGATGAGTTGTAAAACATGGGATCCTTGAACGGCGTTTTAAATTGCGGAATTTTTTATGGGAACCTCTCACTGTAATGTTTTTTTTATTTTTTCATTTCAAATCTGCCGGATGAAATATATTCGTAGTAGTAACGGTTGATTTTCTAATATTTATCTCCTTTAGTCACTAGGACAGATCAGGCTTGATTTCGTATACATGGAGGATATTCGGAGCAAAAAGGTCCTTTCACACTAGAATGAAGCACTCACTTTATTACGCAATACCTGGGCGAATGAGATGGTCATCCGAGCATTTTCGGAAAACTATCTTTGTAGAATAACAATCATTACGATTCCAAGAGTATGAAACTCAATTTAAGGATTTTTTTCCATGAATCGTTCCATGCTGTTCTAATCTCATAATGGTTTTTGCAAGGCCACCAAAACTCACTTGAAGTAGCCTCAAGAATCAATTCCAATATTTAATGTTTTGGAAGCTTTTTGATGTTGGATTTTTCTGTCTTTTCTATTGAAAGGATCCCTCTTCCTCTTACGTCAAATTTATTACCCCTTCTGTGGCATGTAACACAACTGGACAACGTCAATGTGAGCTATATTTTGGGCACACTGGAAATCACTACTTTGCTCTCAAGAAAAAAGCAAGGTAAAAACTAAATACTAATTGAGTCACATACGTTTACGGAGAGGCAATCATATTAGTGTGTATATGAGGCAGAGTGTAAATTCATCGGTTGCCCCCACTATACTAGTATTTCAAGATTATTCACCGAAGTGGAGGTAAAGAGTGGTAGATAGCGATTTCAACGTCACTGAGGTAAATAATTGCTTCAGTATATACCACATAGACACAAAAAGGTTTATTTATTCTTTCAATATACCAGAATATGGTATATGTAAGTTTTTTGCCGCCTCCTTGGACGAACTTCATATACCAGCGCGAAAGTTTTTGTTGCGTTAACGACCAGGTTAAAACCCTGATGAAAATATATAAATCAGAAGTATTTCAGCACCCTAAGCCTGAAGTAAATTGGCTGAAGCGAACACGCAAGTCTGTTTGGTCTTCATCAGCCGTTACTGACCAAATTTGAGATCCTGGATGTTATGTGGCTCCTATCGGGAAATGGGAAATAATGAATGGCGCATATCCTTTTCATTGGCCGGAAATTTCCTTGGCCAAAGTATTTCCCCTGTACAGCGACACGTGGTGGTAACACTTAAAATCATCAAGAAAGAATACCTTAGTAATCATGCACGATGTGATTTGTACCTATCTTTTGAAAAATATACTTTTCTAGGAATCTGAAAACAAGGAGGCAATTTTCTTAAGGGAAGAAAACTGCGCAGCTTGTTTCCTGAATGTGATGGATCGCCTCAAGGAAAGTCTGAGAAAACGTCACCTGCCTCATTATATCATGATAGAAAGTAACCTTCTGCAACATAAATATCCGGTAAAAACTCGACATTGCGGCTGAAGCTGTTAAAGAGGTGAGAGAAAACAGATTGCTGAATACATTTAAAGTTCTAAAGACAATTTGAGTTCCGATGTACCAATCAAGGCATTATCTTGATGACTTTGACAAGCTTGAGCTCTTGCTACCGAAAGGACAAATGAGTGATTTTACACTAGATGAATTGCGTGAGTTAGTGTGTTAATTTATCAGTTTTTTATGGTAAAATACAAAGAGGTCATCTTGGAAGAGTTCGGTAGAGACCATGGAACTATTAAAGAACAAATAATTAAAATTTTTAGATTTTCTTAACGTTGATTCCGTCGTTGTTGACTTAAGGAAGGCTATTTCTTGTCAGCCCAAAATATCGCTGACGACCGTCAATGCCCTTTTTTGATCGTCTTGAATCTCTATCAAAAATCCATTTGAAAGCACTCCGACTATTTTCAATACACCCCGTCGAAATTTGACTTTGGTTATCTTTTTTTTCGCTTTGCAAATATCTAAAGATCTATTATGTTCTGAACTGCATTAATAGAAATAAGTTTAATGACATTTTAAGCAACTCAATCTCAGCTTCTGTGTCATTGGAAACAGGTGCACTGCCGCTGCCTTCGCTGCTTTTACGTTTACTAACCATGAGCGAATTGCCATGATTAATAGTAGAAATCTCATTGACACCTTTTTCTCCAGTGTCTCAAAACTTCGCTTGTACGTTCATGAATCAACATTAACTCGAACCTACTGCTATTTATGGTTTGAAAAAACAAATGGAAAACAGGGAAACTGCAACAAAGTCAGGACAGCTTTCAAACTTTTTTGTTATTAGTGACGATATCAAACCTTTTTGTTAATGACGATATCAAACACCTTCTACTTGACGAAGGATTCTTGACTCACCTTTTTTGATCAAATTTTCTAAGGGAGGAGACACTTCTCACTGTTATGAAAAGAGTCAAGGAAATTCACGAAAATTTTGTCGCCGAAACTTTCAATTTCTTGAAAACGTTTCATTTCCACAATAAATTTGCACTCAGTGATTCATTTAAGGACTTTGTAACAATGATGGAGGGAAGAGGCAGTACCACCCTCTCTGAGATTCAGAAGCATGAGAAGGGAGATGCAAGGTAGATTCAACCCATTACCTTCGAAATTGCCAAGTCAAAGTTTTACCACATAAATTACTATATCAATAATAGGGCTCGTTGTTCATAGCGAAAACCCTGTGATGACAAAGGTGCATGTTCAAGTTAAATCATGTGGTTAGAACAGATTCCGAAATATTCTTTTTCCGTAGATATAGACCAACTGGAGCAGTTTACTTATATAGCTTACTATTTGATCGTTTTTAGTCATTTACTAGAAAAAAAAACTGTCAAATTACCGCAATGACTTTGAATTTATACTGTAATGAATTGTGATATAGCTAGTAAAGGATTTTTTTTAAACATATTGTTTAAAAGTTTTTGATGGGTGTAACTAAGGCTCTTAAGTTTAATTAGAAGCTTCCAAGAGCAAGATGCATGTCCCCTTTTTTGTGTTGATTTTAAGTCTGCCACAAATGACCCATACTTCCAGGGCTTATTGCGGTTCCTCAAGCATGAAGCGCCTGGGAGTATTGCTGCTTCCTCGCGATACAATTCAGTCACAGGTCAGCCTTGTTCTCAAGTTTTACCGACCTCGTCTAATTTATGAACTCCTCAGATCGTTCATATTTCATCCAGAGTGCAAACTTATCCGCAGCTAAATCAATCTTTCACATAAGTCTCGATCTCTAACCCTTATTGGGCAATGAGCAATATAATTCCCTCATCCTCTCCCGTGACAAATGCCCTACTGAGAGAGAAATGTAAGTAATTCGTGACCGTAAGGGACGGACAAGAAGATTTAGTTTTATGGATCGAGGTGATTGTGAATATAAACAAAATAAAACAGAAAAATCCATTTATGCCATTCGTAGCAACTGATTCGCAATCACCTTCATGAGCAAACTCTCACGAAAAATAATTATGAGAAAGCTGATTGCTATCCTACATGATGAAGTGATGTTTCATGTTAGGTCTTGTCATAAATCGTGCAATGTTGTCACAGTTTCTTAAACCGCTGTATATTTCTCTGGTTGTTTCTATTCCCATGTCATTTCCATCGTTACAGCCATTTTCAAGACTCCTTTTCTCTTCTTAACGTGATTCCTCAATATTGCATTAGGCATTCTGTACTGCGCATAAAAATTACGTACTCAGGCGAATAAGCGCGAGCGCATTCCAAGAACACAGATTGTATTTCAATAAATGGACCAGGCAAAGATGTACGATGGTCCTTGGCTCGTGAACAAGCACGGTGACCTATATTTTTTGTTGCAGGTAATTTAGTGTTAACAACTGAGTTGAAAACGTAAATTAGCCACCGTAAAGGTTAAAAAAGCTGACGTTTCGAGCGTTACCCGCTATGCTCTCCCACCGACGCAGCACCATAGTTTCTTTAGAAACTTACTCCTTTATATTTTTTATTGCATGAATTTTTTCGTAAAAATTATTCCTTTTAAATTTACGAAATTTAAAGCAAATTCATTAAAGGAAAAAAAAGATATGGCTAAAAGCGTGCAGAAAGCCCGACTCGATGATACAAATTATGACCTTGAAAGCAACGACTCGAGGAACGTTTTGAGTCGATGTCGTTTAAAACTGCGTGATTTTTTTCGCAAATTATATAAAAAATTGTTCCATACGCTTGATACTTTCTACCTATCAATCTGACTTTTTTAAACGTTACTTTAATCACCCTTGCCTCCAGCAACCTGAAAATGCACTGTGAACCGATGAAATGACGCGTGGTTAGTGTCAGAACAAGCATAAGAGGGGTAAGTTTGGCTCATCTAATCTCTTAAACAAGCAAGGTGACCTATCTTTTAAATTGTATTTTTCGAAATAGACATTAGCAGGGAACAGTTAAGGAAAGTTTTAAATCAGTTGTTCGATACCTTTTTTTCCTGAGGTATCACCTTAATTCTTTTTATCGTTCGATCTCTGCACATGAGGAATAAAGAATGACAGCATAACTTAAGACGAAAAAGGAAATTCAGCGTTCGGATCGGCCTATTTTTCAACGTCAGAGAAGCTCGAGAGGAAAACAAAGCGTAGTTTGCAAATCAAAAGCTGGCGAAATTTGCGAACGAAAAAGCGAATCCTTAACTCGTATCTTTCAAACTTTCACCCAATACCCTTGAACAAAATCACAATTTTGTGTTATTCGGGATATTAGCGCGATTAGGTACGAACATTTCAGCTAGTTTCACTGAACTTCTTACAGGCTGACATAACTTTGAAAGTCATTATGGCCGATCGTTATTTTGGTTTGATGGCCGTACACTGAGACAAACCATGATTATTACATAACGTACAATTCGTGCTGCGATGCGCGGGAAAATGAAGTATCCGGCACATCTGACACACTTACGCATAAGGGTATTGAAATATTACCCGTTCAGATTTCCTGTAACTTTGAAGCTGAGCCGAACGCTTGACTGTTGCAATAGTTCAATAAATATCTTAATTTTCATTCAAAGAAAACCAAGTCATTATAATCATATAAGCTTGAGTATCTTCATTATTAAAACTTAAGCTGCCTTCCATCAAGATCCTGTTTTAAGCTATTCATAACTTGACAGTATTAGCAGAACTCCTACTCAGCTTATGAGCCAGCTGTTTCCAAAACATTTCTATTAGGTAGTAGTAAGTAAAGTTCCTTTGATTAAAAAATCCTTCAAGACTGCCACCGCACTAAGTAATGAAGAGAGGCTTTTTTCAAAAAATCAATCACTCGGGTGGGTTTGTCTTTTCCAAGAATTTTCTTGTGTACTTCAAAGCTGCCATTCTTAACACTTTTCTCAGAAATAGTTTCACGACCGCAAATACCAAAAAGCAAACGATTTATTAACATTTTCCTAGAAGCTAGAGAAGATCGCCAACAAACCACAGTGATATTAGCTACAAATAGCGCTGTTTTAATACAGTAGGTAGGATTTAAAGGAACTTTTATACCCTCAAACGTTAAAGGTAAGTGATATTCAAGGAACTATAGCCAGAGCAATGATCCGTGGACGAGATGCCTCGGTGCAAGAATTACAACGTCCGTGAGATTTTGAAAACATTATGGCTGAAAGAGCACCATGTAAGCAAAAGGTAATGTGAGCACATTCGTTTGAGCCGGCATCCAAGTGATAATAGAAATGATTGAAATGTGATCCTCAGGTTATGCTGCGCTTCCCGTTGGAAAATCTATCAAACTTTAATGTTTTTTTTGTATACATGTTCCATCGTATCAATTGTTAAGTCACTGTTAGTTTAGTGTTAAATCACTGAAATGCCAAAAAAACCCGAACCGTTTGGAGCCTATAATGACTATTTAGGAATCAGGAATCTTTGTAGTCACGCAATTTCCCATCAACAAATCTCTGATCGAATATCACGAACCAGTCATGCATCGTGAGAAGAACGAACGGAAAACGAAGGGACGTTGGTGCCACACAATAAGTAATTAATTACAGACACAGACCAAATATTTAGAGTACTTTGTTAAAGCTTATGTCATCATCATTTATTTAATCTTTTCCCAAAGACTTCAAAACAAATGACTAGGCGCTTTCTTTCAATAGCGGAACAGAACACGCTGTTCAAAGGCAAATTTGAGACAGATATGGTGAACTCTGGATAGCGTTTAGGACTTGTACAGAATATTGAGAGTATTAGTACTAAATTCAGTTATCCACATGCGTACGAAGGCTACTAATGGAAAAAATCAAATATGTAAGCGGTTCAAAGATCTCGGCGTTTCCAAAGGTTTATCTACAATCAGGTTAAGAATATAATTTAATCTCAATTCACTTGCGCTTGGTATCAGTAAGGTCATGCATAGAGAGATTTATCTCCTGAGCCAGTTACATTTATCTTTTTGGCTTCAACTGTACCTGCATTCATTTAGAAGGCGGAGCATCGACGACTACGAAAACATATTTCCTTTCCGTCGAAAGTGGTTTATCTGTCAACTCGGTTCAGTGACCTCTAAAATAAAGGCCAATTGTCCAAGCGAATAAGCTTGAGACACTCTTGGCATGCCACGTCGCGATACTCAACAGGCGTAATTTCCTGTCTCGCTCATTATTCTTACTTCTACCAACGACGCAAGACGTGCTAAACGCCTGGTTTGCTAGTTTGAAACAAACCTGTAGTCTTCTTAGGTGGATACTAGGCAAACAATGACGGGATTCTTACGGAGCATTGGAATCAAACTTAAATCAGATGGTCTGTTCGCTTATACTCATAAAATGGAAGCCACTCATGTGAACAACTGTGAGGGAAGCCTGTCGATGAAATTGCACGAGGTGCCACAAGTAACAAAGATAGAGAAATGAACCAGTAATCAGTCTAGAGAATCAAAGAGAAAGGGATAATTTGAGATTGGGCAAGAAGTTCGTGAAACTTTGGAATTCTTGTCTTACAACGACTTCACTGTTACGATGCCCCGAAGCGATTTTTAACGAAGAACCGACAGATTATCGATTCCGTTTGACGTCACCATTTGCGCAGGCCGTCGATTGAACAAAGAAAGAAGGGTTCCGGGTAAGAATTTCCTATCTTTCATTCCTTTAACTTACATTTTTTAACTCCTACGCGCTCATTTCAAGTGCAAATGTTTGCCAGTAACTATGACAAGTTTTACAAACCTATAGACACCACCGCAAACCTTGTTTTGAGTATAGCATTTTAGCTCAGACTCTGAACAAAATTATGGTAAATTCTACTTTCGCAAGATGCAACCTTTAACTGTATGTATTGCGTTCTCAGATGGATTTCGAGCTTCAGAAACAACTTAAGGTGAGCACTTCGTCATTAAATAAGATTCTGCTTTCCTTTTAAGAAACTGCCTCTGAGTGAATACGCATCCTATTAGCAATAATGTTATTAAGGGTTCTTTACTAAGGTAACGTCCTATGGATTGAAGAAAGGCTTGAGATAATGAGAAGTAACACTTTCAAAACCAGGATGAACATATATTTAGGTACAAAGCCAATGTTCTAAAGTCGGTTTAAAAAATAAAGCAAATTGTCTTGCAGGCACAGACATCAAAAATTCGAGAATATGTAACAAGGTAAGAGTTAACGAAGTACTTATGTGAATATATATCAATATACCGTGTAATAAGCGTTAGTTAGACGAGTTCTTTATTTTCATGTGCACATTTTAGAGGGGGTAGAAGCTGATACCCATTATTAACGCTTTTGTAGAGTCAAATACAAACAAATCAGCCTCATATGTACTTTGAAAAGAAATTAGGCACAATGAAAGGGATTGGTGTTGGTGGTAATGTTTGGGGTTGATAGGAAACTTACTAGTTTACTACCTTTAAACCAAAACAAATTTTACACTCAGATTTTCCATGGCACACTTAATTTTTCCTATTGTTTGATAGTATCCCACTTTTAGGGTTATATTATGAATAACATGATTAACTGTTGGAGAGAAGACCTGTAACTTGTCGATCTCCAGGTGATTTTCTCCTCAATCTTTCATGACAACATCGTATCATTTCAATTCCCTACACTAATCTTGTGTTTTTATTTCTTATACTAGTGACCAAAACAAAATGGTGGAAAAGTCCTCTGTAAGTATTTCATCAATGTCACTGTTTTCTCAAACATGCGGTTCAACACTCTGTGTAACAGTATCCATTCATAACCATGCATAAATCACCATTTCAGAATATTTATCTTTCTTAGTGGGAGATGATTGCAATACGCTACATGGTAATGAAGGATTCCCCAAAGAGAAGGTATGCTGAAATGTTTTTTGAAATCATTATTCCTACCTGTATACCCGCTCAGAATCATGTAACTCTCCCCTATTAAAGACCAAATAGTCTCAGCCTCCCTCTTTGGAAGTAAGCCGAGTTGTGGCTCTACCAACACTTGAACATACTTTCTCTGAGCACTAACTCAGTCATCAAGTATTGCCTCGCAGTATTGCACTTGAGTACCAAATCACTTCATGATACTGGTTCATAACAAAACACTGCCTGTAGTTACTGCAACTGAGTATAATATCACTTCTCAACATTCATTTCACTAAATATATCTAAAATGACTCATTTGTAATACTTTGGAATCAACCCTAAGCGTGAAATGATTTCAGCTGAGTATCAACAGAACCTGTCGGGAAGCACTGCATCATATAAACAGCAAACCAATCCACGACTCATACGTTTACCAATCAAACACTTCTCGAAATGACACCAGATCTGAGGGGCATCATATCTCTTGTTGACATGTATTTTGGGTCAATGACTCTAGTAGAACCAACAGTCAAGTATCTGAAACTCATCCATGAAACAAAATTCAGTCTAAGAACAACTGAGCACTAACTGACCGGTCACTCTCGCCAATCATGAATACATCAAGTTCAGCACATCATGTTCCGTCACAGCTCTACACAAGTACCATAGCCAGCTTCCAGCAAGGGAATATAATATCCTCAATGATACTTAACACAACATGCTTCTACTTTCCACTTCACCTCACCAAAAGAATTCCCTTCACCATGATAACAATTCAAGTCCATTAACTATATTCATACTTTTCACAGGTTGGAAGAGAGGATGTTACAAGCCACTATGGTACGTTTCATGCACGTTCCAATATGTAGTGCTTAATCCACGTGTATATTTTCTCTATGTCAATCACTCTCTGTCTTCCACCTGTATTCAGTTTCTTGAAGTAAATCCCTACTCTGTTGTTGAACTTTACCAAAAAATCAAAACACACCAAGTTTGTTTACCGTTTCTTTTTTAAGAATGAGATGGAGATCATTCGTTACAAAGTTGACATGGCATGAACGTCTACCAATAAAGGTGAGTAGCATAACTTTACTTCAACATCGCTCTTTCTGTGTACATCCCTGTGTCATCAAATGAAGCAATAAATACCAGTAAAAGTTTTATAAAACAACCAAAGATTGTTCTTCTTGTGGACGTCCATCATCAATGAGAGGTAGATGGGATACATCCTACTATGATCTTGTGTTATTTTCATTTGAGGGCTGTGGGAATAACTTTAAGCGCGTAAGTCCACATCACCGACAAGATTCCATGTCGTTTAAGGTCTCCTTACTGGAAAAATGTTGAACTATCTCGTTTTCCCTTGTTTTTCCTCTAGCCAACTGTATTCCTTTAAGCCTTTTAGTATTTGATGAAGTCAAATGTCTAAACCATGGTTAAAAGCAATTTCATATGGTTTTCTCAAGGTCAAGCCAGTCTTCTGACAAAGCCTTCTGAAATACCAAAACTATTACACTGATTACCTGACAATAATGAAAAAAGTAGACATTAACATAAACCAGATAAGTACCAGGCTTGATGATAATTTAAATTATATCAATATAATTACAAACACATCGATCAGCCATCTTAAAGTCTCTATAAATAATGACGTTGGCGTTAATTTTTGATCATTACTTTCGCATACCGGAGAGGTCGAGACCTAGTAGGGTCCTTGATTTGTTAGGAACACTTTGATTTTCCTGGGAGATTACATTTTAAATAAATCAATATTCAGATTTTAATGTTTTAGACTGACCAAAGTGTCTACGAGGAATAATCTCTATTTTGGTACAATGCTACAAAATATTGTGCCTTAATTAAAACCAAAGGATTTCTTTAATCACTCATAGAGTAATATTCCTAATTCTCCGGTGAAATCAGTTCTGAGAATGCAAAAATAAATAAATAAACAGTAAGTAAATTGACCAAAAAAGAAAGACAAAACTTACAGATACATGCTGCAATAAAACAATTCAGCAATAAACATTTTTTCTTTTGTCTCCAAATTTTCCCCTTTCTCTTTTCTTCAGGGACGTCCTTTCATCTCCAAGCAAAGTAGAGCGGGACTGAAACAAAAACATCAAGATATTTAAAGCCATGACAACAAAGCTAATATTATTTACCTTGTAAATATTTATTTTTAATGGTTCCTCCCAATTATTGTTCCTCCCAATTATGGTTTATCGGTTCAAGGAGTTAAGAGATATATACCTGAAAAAGTATAATGTTAAATCATGTATATATATATATATTATGAATTAATGGAAAGAGCATTTGATATGAGCAAAGATAAATAAAGTACACAAACACATTTAACTGTGTGTTTTCCGTATCTCAACTAACTTTAGGGAAATATGTATAACATGACGCAAAGCCACTACCCTGAATTTACTGAATCGAGAGGAGATATGGAAATAACTTTGAGAAGTTTTCGCTTAATATAACTAGCTACATTGTGATTTCTCATTCACACGTATTTGTTATTCTCTGACCTTGAGACTTAGGTCTACACTATTGATAGAATTCCAATACCTTACTCTTCGATGACCAAGAAGTGATATTCATTGGCATCATTCCCAGGTCAACTGTTTACATGTAAATCGACAAATAGTCAATGAAATCAACCAAGAAAATGATTCAATGGCCAATAAATGGAACACTGATCACTCTCTTAGCCCTTCCCTCAGGAAAGAGGTTTATTTTCCCTGTAAGAGGGATCAAGAACCAGTCACGGGATTGTCAGGCTTGAAAAAGAGGAGATTTTTCAGCAGCTTCCGACCATGCGAAAGACAACCCGTTGTAAAAAAGACCGCAACAAAGTGCGATTAAAAGTACGAGAAACACAGAAAAAGTAAGATCAGGTTTAGCGGACTTGATCAAGGAAGGAAAAATATCAAACGGATATAACAATACTTTAGGCAATCGTAAAGTTTGGGTTCTTGATAGTAAGAGAGTAATTATATGCTTTTCGACTCTGGGAATTCGCTGTTTCAAAGTCCAGAGATTATCGTTAAGAAGTTTCATAGTGCATAATGTACATTATGTGGGGGAGAGGGGATAGGTTGAAACTAGCTTGATGAGAAGATGAAGCTTAAAAATTCGTCGATGGGAGAGACAGTGACTGAAATAGTCAAGCTATTATCGAGGTCAAGCGGAAAAACACTCGATTATATTGATCGTAGCAATCGACTAATAATAGCTTTATTCACAAACCCACACTGAGCGATACCCCGCAGATAAAAGTACGTATTTAACACTAGAAACAACAGTTCTAGGTTTTGGTCAATCGATTTTACCGCATATTCTCCTTTGAACTGTATTTTTAAGCAAAACAGAACGTGAGAGACATGTGAGGTAAAATTTCTAAGCAAACTGTTCGATCAAGGGTAGCATGTCCTAGATTGCTAGAGCGCATTTTCTGCTTTTGGGCCAAAAGTTCAAGAATAAAAATAAGACGTTAGTACGGTTTCAAAATTCGATGGTTAAATCATGCGCCGTCTCATGCGGATGACATTTAACCTTGTCATAGACGGATTCTAATATGTCACCTTCAGACAGGCTTCTAGAACGTTCCATACATTTAATTAGATTCAATTGCAAATAACTTTGCAAAGACTTATTTCAACAAATCTCCTAGGAACTGATTCAATACAGATGTATCTAATCACCCTTAAGACTCCATAGTTCATTATCATCAATTTGACAGTTTGACGATTAGCACTTAGATGCCTACAGCCCAAGCCAAACATTTCCATATATAGGACAAAAGCAAACACCAAGTCATACAATTGCCTCAGTTACTGGCTGCCCCTTTGATACTTGAATTACAAACGTCATGGTTGTCTGCTTTCTCATTTGTCGCATCCTGTTCCTGAAGGATAACAAGATTAGCATTTTGCTTTAACACGCACGCGAGTATTTTACTTTGATTGGTTTTCACCATACCAACTATTATCATGAGCTTGGAGAATAGAAGTATCATTTCACTCTGCTTTCAAAATGTATTGAAGATCAATTTCATCGCTGTAAACTTGAGGAGTAAAAGAAGCGTGATGCAATGGAGTTGAACAGTGCCTGACGAGTTACTCTAACAAACCTACCAAGTTAGACACACTAAGATTGTGAAACGTAAGGACATACCAATTCAGTAACCCTCACAATGGCAGAGTCTAGGATCATCCACACACAAATGTTGAGGGAAACTCGTTCAAAAAAAGGTAAGTCGAGACTCTGCTTTGCAAATATGTGCTTCTTCGCCTTAAAAGAGTTATTAAAACGATCTGCTGAGTAAACGTATTTAATTGAAGAGAGCCCTTTCCTCTTCATTGAGGGACAAGCAAACTAAAAGGGACTAGGACAAATAGCAGTCTGCTTCAAGTGTGTCTCTAAGATTCAAATCAAAACTACCCTCCCCTTCCCTCCCCTCCCTTGTCCTAAAGTGAAATTATGTCAGCGGCGAGCACACTGCAGGCTCTGTAATTATTCATGATTTGTCATTGAGACCTGTGGGCAAGAAATAAGGTTGGTTAAAAAGATAATTTTCTTCCTGCAAACGATTTTCACCCAGCATTGCGTAAGTTTGGTGGGAAGTCTCTGTGGCTCAGAACATCGGAGCGCGGAATCCGAAGGTCTGAAGTTAGATTACTCATTGGGACTCAGAATTTTTTTCTTTGTCCCACGCTCGTGACAAGACGAGAAGGGCATCTCTCTATAATTTTTTACCGAGCTCAAAACTTACCATCTCTCTTATTTCTATAAACAAACATTACGCTATCGACATTACTGATCCTAGCAGTATGCAGGACGTGTGTCATATGGACTTCGTAATAAACCTCGCTCACCGTGGAGACTCTGTAACTCAGTGGTTAGAGCATCGGAGCAAAATTTTCTCTTTGTCCCACGCTCGTGACAAGACGAAATAAGCATCTTTCTCTAATTGTAAACATAGTTTACAACTGGAAAGACATCAAAATGCATCGGAACGAACGAGCAAAAGCACAATGAATGGAACTAATGAAAAATAATTTCTTTTGTTTGGTGTAGTTCGGAGAGCATCCGGAGATGGAATGGCAAGAAAACATTGTAAGTATGTCAATTCATCAAGAGTGGGACTTGTGCTACATCGGTGAACTCACAATATTTTTCTCTCTTTTAGTTTGAGCTACATTATGAGATACTGCTTTCAAGTTACGAACCAGGAGTGATCACACCCTTCCTGCAGTTCAGGTTAAGGTAACCAATCTCCTTTAATTAATCTTCTTGAATTTGTATCAACTGTAACCTTATTAATTCACTTAGGAAAAAAGATAGCCAAGTTACATTCCAATGTAACACTCTATAAATTTCTCTTTCAATTAGGAATAACTCAATCCAATGCCTGATAACATCTTTTTGTTCCAACAGCTTGAGTTTTGTGCAAGGCTATGCAGGAGTTCATTTGGTATGGAAATCATTCAACTACTGCTAGGACTGTCTGCTACTGTTAAACCACATATGATATGCTTTACATTCAAAATATGAAAGGTCTAAATACATGTCCAAATTCACGTAAAATAGAGAAGTAGTCATGCTTTACATTGAAGGCTACTAGTTTATCGGTTATACTGTCATGTGTTAACCTCTCTAAGTGAAGTTGTTACTTACTATTTACATTGTTTCTGCTTTAGATTAAAATAAAAAGATCATAACCTTAGCTCGCTTAAAATGATCATAAATGTCACAATTCTACAAAGTAAAATTAGGTTAGTTCTCATTTTGGATCAAGAGATACATAACCTCCCCTATTCCAAAAAGCTGAGGACAGGAAATTAGTTCTTAAAGCAAATGTCAGACAAATTTTTTCACTTTCCCTCCCTTATCTGGTAAATAACCAGGCCTGATCATTACAACTTTCCTCTTGCCCTTTATTTTCAGTAGGAAGTCAATATGTATTACGTCATGTCATTCGTTGAATGAACAAATTCATCAATGGAGAACACAAACCTAACAAAAGGTGTAAATAACAATAAAAACACTAATAATAAAAATGGTTATGCTGAATAAAAAAGGAGAAAACATTAATATTCGCATATAAAGGCTCTTGAAATAATTTTTTTAAAAGCAAGACTGGGTCCTACAACCACAATAATTGCAATCATCATCAATATAAGCCTTGGTTATTGCTTATTAACGACAATTATGTATAATCTTAACGAGTGTAACTGAATCTGAAAATCTAATTCTACAATCAGTGACTAATTTTCTAATTTCATCTGGATACAGTCACATAAAGGTTGATATATAAATGAAAAACACTATCAATATGCGTAATCAAGAGCTAATCCCTTCAATGTTTTTATACTGGTAGGTTACAATACAATTTCAGATACTTCAAGTGTACATGTGGGGACCATATGTTGGGATTACGGAAATGTCTCTTGAAATTCACTATTCTCCAAACAGGTGATTATATATCTTGAATACCATTCTTAAACTACTCAGCACAGCATAATATTGAAATGAAAAAGCATAGCGTAAATAATAATAATATTAATAATAATATGAATGTATCAATAGTGTCCAATTGAAAACAACAACACAAACTACAAAATACAAAAAACGAAAACAAAAAAAACAAAAAACCAAAAAAAGAACAAAAAAAAAATGCTAGGAGTCATGTTAAGCTGAGCTCCAGTTAAACTATTATGACAACCAAGATTAACATGAAGCATGATATGGGTACAACTGAGCCCATATAAGGTAAGCAGGTAAGTCACTGAATATTAAGGTGTGTCCTTCACACGAATAAAGCTTTGCAGAAGTTACCTGGTCACCGATGATTGGGCAGAACAGTAAGTACTGCCCTTCAATAATCCCTTTGACCAGTGATATCTAGTAAAAGCACTTTAAAATTTCTCTGTGACCAGTCCGCTGCCACAAGAGCATTTTGTAAAGTGAGCACGAGCTGAAGCAGAAAAAAAAAAGACAGTAAGGGCAAGAGTACCTTATGAAGTGGCAAGCAACCTCTACTAGCTCCAAAGCCTTCCTTATGCAGTTTGTAGACATATTCTGAGTTGATATGTGATTAAAAGGTCTTAGATCAGACATCAAGAGGTGAGAGGATTTCCTCTTGTCCCGATACTCCTGAAATGTCTTAAAAACACAAATTTTGAAAATGTCTGAGTAAGCAGGGAGATCATTCTGTTATTCCGCCTCGGTACCTTTAAGTCATCTGCCATGATGAGCCATCAGTGAAAGATCTTCAAGCCTAGTCTGGCCAACTGCCAGATGTCCCTGTGATATGGCAGAATTGCAATCTGCCTGCATCCCATACCCCAAGAACCTGCCACTTGATACCTTTGCCAAGAAGGTCGAGACATCAGTAATGCTGGGTGTGACCCTCGAATCACTTTTTGATGACACCCCTATCCTGAAAGGAAAATATTCACTTTTGCTGGATGATAGCCTGGCAAAATATAGGCCAATCTGCGAATTAAAGAGTGGATAAAACTCTTCCATTGATGCCAATCTAGTTGCAACTGCTGAAACAGTGGGATCAGAATGGAACACCTAATAGACACCTCACGGTTGAAGCGTAGAAGGAAAAGATCTTTCTCTGGAAGATAACATTAAAATGGTATGTCTCTCTAGAAAAAGAATCCACTTTGAGCCTGGAGTGAATTATCTACCAACCCACCCACAGGCTCAATATCGTCCCCACTCAGCACTATTTATAATTGACAAGCCGTTACCCACGAGCGTCTTTTCAGCAACAAGGAGCAAAGCTCCTAGGCCAGCGAGGTCAAGGTAGGTTACTGAGCGGCCCCATCTTGTTCTACCAGGCAGCTGTAATGTTGTTCCCTTGGTATTAGCCAAGAAAAAATGGTGGAAACCGATTCTCTCTACCACAACCAACTTTAAGGTGAGAATTTCAGCTCTAAATTCTGAACAGCTCATGAGCTGTTGCCTCCTCTAGGCTTCCACGTACCGCAATTTTCGAGCTCTTGTAGGTTGCAGAAAACTTTGCAAGGATGAAAAGGACACGATGGTGTGATGTCTTGACTGATGTGGGAGTGCAGCTCTTGGGAAACCAACCACGTTGGAGTCAGTAGTAGGGTCTACTGATATTGCACGGCTGTCTAATGAGGAAGAGCCACCACTGTCCTGCCCAGTCCACACGACTAATGTGATTAATAATCTAACAGCTCCCTTATCATTGTACTCAGAATACGAGCACTTCCTGGTATCCTCCCTGTGTCTAAAAGATGTGTTCCTCTGGCAGGGAAGAAGACATTTCAGCTCTGTTTAATACAACACCCATAAAGACTTGTTGAAGAGAAAGTGTTGAAGGGTGTTAATTGAGCTTGACCATACATGGGCTGGAGAACAGTCTCCAAAAATTGACGACCTTTCCCATTTCTTGTTGGCACAATTTTGCCACGATAGGACCGTTGATTCTGATGAAGATGGGTGTGGCCAGTGAAAGGCCACAGGATTTGCATGTTGTTCCACTGAGTTGGAAGCAGGGATTTCCATGGCTCTTCGTGTACAGAAACTGAACGGCAGGCAGCCTCGACGTGGAAGTTTATCATACTCTTGCCCTTCTGGAGAAGAGATGGAGTAACATGGAGTCCCTCTATTTTGAACTTCTCCCTAAGACGAAATCATCTGACTTTTTTAAAGTTGATCATGAGGCAAAACTTGTCTCCAATCCTTACCCCACCGGGACGATCGTTGACATAAATTGTAAGGAGCAAGGTATTGAACAATCTCCAACCCCATTCTTTTCTCCACAATAAAGATCGTTGTCATAAACTTTTAGGGGCAAGACACTCAGCCCCTTTGAAAGAAGGGACCAAATCTCCTTCGTCATTAGTTCCACCAGCCGCCCCTTTTTGACTTTTATTTGTCGAGATTTGCACAGACAAGGGGTTCTGACGTATTGTGCACTGAAACAGCATTTTTGATCAAGGTATTTACTCTAAGAGAGTTTCAGTTCATCACAAAAGTTAATCGACAGTTTGCTATTCAAGTTATTTTTGATGACAAGATGAAAGATCTCTGCTGACTCTCTGACTGGTTGTAAAGCCCATGTGTCTCTCCTGGGTTTGGTCGCGTGTTGCCTTCCTTTGGCGCATAAGGGAAACAGCATAAAACCACTTTGTGCTAACGTGTTCTTTTGCCTTCCATCAATATCTGTTTTCTTCGGTCAGTCAAGAATCCGGAAATAAATCTTTTTGCCAGCCATTCAGACAGGCCTTTTTTTCACTCCCTAATTAGAAGGACATTTGCATTGCCTGGCTTGGCAAAAGTATCAGCTACCATTTCCCAAATAACATCAGAATTTGGTACACTTTTCCCTTCCTCATATGCTCGTGAGTCCTTAAGCTTACCACCAATAATATTGGCCTCGCTGCTGGACCCCTACTGACTATCATCAAAAGAACACACATCCTTGGTCTTCCTTTATGCCCGCCTCTATGGGACTAGTCATGCTGAGCACAAACGCCATATAAATAATAAATGAAAAGGAAACGTGGACAACCATAGCGCACGATGAAAGACATAGGTAGTGAGGAACGCCTTGAACCACTGTAAATGTGGAACCCAGTTTGCGTGCGACCGAGCTGTGCGCAAGTATTTTGAGCGCTAGTCAGAAAGGAAGCAAGGAAGAAACAGTGCTGCGCAGTCAATATCACTGGCGTGGTAACAAAACTTTGTAACGCCTACAGAGTAATTGAAATACCTGAAATACTTACACATACTACCTAGCCTACCCGTGTTACTGGTTTGAATAAATATGATATTTGTGTTTATCTGTGTCAAACAACACCAAATGTAACGTCCAAGGAAAGTACATTTTTGTAAACTTTAAGGATTTCTCTCTCTTTTTCATTTATCCACTCATTTTTTTTACTGAACAGAGGCATTGTGCAAGATCAAGAATGGCCATCATATGTAAGTTACTTATGTTTTTCTTTTCCCTCAGGATTATTTAACGGAACACTTGCATTCATATAAGTAAATGGAGCTAATTCATTTCTTTTCTTTCGAAACACTTCCATTCAGATTCGTCAAATAACAACGGATTGAAAAGTGACAACAGCAACATCACGTAGCTTTCAAAATAACTCCATTTAAAATTGCGATTAAAATGAATTTTGTAATAAACCTCAGAACTTGCCTTCGAATAGTTTCTTCGCGCAGTTGATCGATAATAATATATTACTTAATCATAAAAATTACAATCTCCTAGATTGTGATTGGTTAAAAGAAACTCCACTAATTTACTTGCCAAGTTGTTATAGGCCAGTTTGTTATCGGACAGTTCAATAAGCTGATCTCATTCAAAATTGTTTTTAAATCAACCACTCACATTCAAATTTGTAGCTTAAATCAAACAATCACAACCATTAAAGAATTTACGCCTCTTTTGTCAGTCTGTTAATGCAAAATTTCCCTTTCTTTCATAAGTTGGCTGTAAGTCTTTTCTCGGAAATTGTAATTTTTTACGATTAATTAGCAGCGGCCAATTCGTTCTGTAATCACACCCCTGATAAACGAATCAGACTGTCGCTGCGCGGTCGTCCGATTTTTTAATCGCTCGTTAGACTACAGACCGAACTGGACACCACTTAGTGCTATTACCATTACTTATCATTTTGTTAGCAGAGCTCTTATCCTTTTTTTCCTTTCGCAGATACCAGATGAATTATAGCGAAATCCTTATTACTACTTAAAAATTGTTGGTGTTAATTCCATCGTAAACTTTGAAAGCTTAATGTCTATTTATTTAAAAAGAGTTGCGTTAGTTATAAAGTTAACCCTTAAACTCCAAAGATGTGATGATTAATCCTCCGCTCTAGCTGCTATACATTTCCTTGAAAATAGGCTACGGGAATTTGATGCTAGATCAAGATTAAAACTTCACGTTCTTCTGAGAGTTAAAGGGTGACGAGGCTAGTTGGATTTACGCATTTTGCTCCAACACTCTGAAAATTGAATATACTCATTTATTTTAATTTAATTTAATTTATTTTTTTTTTCATTTATCTATTTAAAAAGAGGGACGTTTCGTTGAAGAAAATTTCTTAAGACAGTAAAAAGGCAGTAATAATTTCGTGAGTAATTTTTGATGATGTTGGTCAACTCACGGCGAATTTCTTTGAGAATAAAGTAACACTCAACCAACGAATGTGTCGATTATCATTGTCTACATCAATCGGAGTCAGTTTACACAAGAAGTATAATATCGCCAGAAAAGAACTCTATGCACACAATGAAAACGCAAGTAGGACCCCGTCCTCGAAGGTCTTACGCTATAAAGTAAATAAATTTTTTGATGTGGATGTTCATAAACACAATTGGAATTTAAGAAAATTTTCATGGTAATGCAAAAACGATTTTGTTTCTAATAAATAAAGACTGATATAACGATAGGCTGGTATCATCCAAAAATTCTCGCAACAACAAATCTCGGTTGAGTTATGTTATTTTTTTCCCTTTAAGAAACGAATGTGGAGGGAACTTTGAATACATTTTTCATAAATATTATGAGGTATCACTTGGGGAGCTTTCAAGTACGCTAAAATTGTCCCTTTCCCATTTTTGTCTTCAGGAAGCTATAATTTATTAGTGGCAACCATTTCAAAATTCAAGGTCGTTAAATGGCAACTACGAAAACAGATGAACTTCGAGTCCTGCGTCAAACGGTAAAATAAAAATTTTAAGTTCGATAATCCGACCCAGATAAAGCTTTCTGAAAATTTTAAAGAAATTTTGTGGGGGAGGTGCATGCTAACGAGGTGCGAAAATTTGATAATCTCAGACTCAATAAGGTGAAGAATATAAAAGATTTCTAATCTCCATAAAAACTGCGTGACGAACAACTCCTATTTTACTGGTTGGTATATATCGTCCCTTTCATAACACACGGCCCTCATTAAGTAAGCAAGATTTAATGCCTGAAAGAACTGGTAGAAAGAGCTTGAGGTGCTCAGTAAGAGTGGTAAAGGTTCGAACTGAGAGAGGTAAAGGTTCTTAGTTACAGTTTTTAAATTGCACTCTTAAAAGAGAGTATAGAAAATAAAGAAAGGCCTAAACTTTGCTTACTCCTGACAACGACCTGCTACTGAAATTACTGCCAAGGTTGATTCAGCGATCAGACCACTCGATCCCGAATAAGCAGACACTGTCAGGAGAGCTGTTTACGGAATCCTTCAATAGACAAAACCACCGGAGCCTAACACCACGAAAGAAATGCAGGACCAATCCATCAAGGTACTTCCAGCAGACAAAAGACGTGCTCACGTAGTCTTATACGCCGACTCCTATTAGGCCAAGATTTCCTCTCTGATCGAAAATGGACCGTATCAGCGCTTGAACAAAGGTTCGACAGAACGTCTGACTAGGAAAGTGTCTGAGAAACTGCTAACCTTGAAACGAAGCGGACATCTATCAGAGGCCATCTACAACTAGATCAGACCACGACACAAACAGTCGCCTAGAATCTACGATCTACCGAAGATTCATAAAGACAATATACCCGGCAGAAATTGGAGAACGACCCTAGCCTACCCATCAGCACGACACTAACACCTAGTCATATCAAGGACCTCCTGAACTTCGTATGGAGATCTACGTACCTCTGATACAATACATCAATTTACGAAGAGACAGAACGGGCAGCTGTGGGAAGTCCGGTTTCCGCTGTTATTGCTAACCTCTATTTGGAGAGGTTTTAAGAACAAGCAGAAACATCATCACACTACAAACCTAGGATTGGAAACCTTACGTACACAACAGTCTCGGCTCGTGGTGGCGTAGAAAGCTGCCAACAACATTCAAACCACCAACAGCTCTGTTAAAAATAAATGATCTAAGCCAACACCATATAATGAAAAATAGATTGACATTCATCGTGGGGGGAGGGGGGGGCAAGTTATAATTGCCGAAAATGACCTTGTTTCTCGTTGCAATATTTTTCATTACTTGTCATAAATCAAGTTACACATTTATCAACACGCGTCGCTAAACAGAGCAAGTTACATCGAGCATACATGTCCACACTACATTCATAGAGATCGAGAAAAATTGTAAAATTTACCATCGCAAACACACATAACTCTTTGAATTAATTCTTTGGGTTAAGCCAAAGACTGCACCACAGAAACCACAAGAGACTTAACACCCAGCGAGGCATCTAAGTGCTTAGTGAACAACCAGTTGGATATTTTTCCTGAAAAGGAAGCTTCTCTACACCACAGGCATGTAGTTTCCTGAAAACTACTGACGCACAGCGGGACCCATTACATAAAGAGGATGCAAAGTCCCGCCGCTCAAGTAACAAATTGGTCTACAAAAGCACCACGCAAACCTTGGGAAGAAGGAGGGGGAGGGGGGGAACAATCTATTCTAAGATTGCAGGAGATATTGATCATAAGTTCACAGGCAAGTCTTTAAACATCACACTGAGTGACAATAGAGCTGTGTCGTAGAGTCTTCATTTTCTTCACTTCGCATCACCCTAACCGACGTGAATGGCATGTAGGATTGATTATTACTTGCTTGCACGGATTGAGTTAGTTGATTATTAACTATATGCTGATATACGTGATAAACTGCCGTAGAAATTGGGAAAGGCCGACGCTCGAAACTTTACGTTCCGATAAAGTATTTCGCAAAGTCGCCGACGCAGCACAACCAATCTCGTATACAGATTTCAAAACGTTGTTTTTAGAATCATACATAAATAAAGGAAGCGGAATAAACTACCTGTCTTAAAACATAGGCTAATAACCAATAAATTTGATTATAAGCTCCCTGCTAACGCGCAAAAATTCTCTATCAGTATCAAAACCATGCTTAAATCATTGTTATTGTACTTAAGCTATCTATGCGTGGTAATTATTAAGTTCCAGCAATCTTGTCCGATAAAGAAATAAAAAACCGCAAAAATTATGTATCCTTATTTCGCTCCAGTTTTATCGGGGCATCAAGTTACGGCACCTTGTGTTTATAACATTGATCAAAATTGTATCCAAACCCCCAAAGAGGATTGGTTATCAAATCTCGGCTCCATTAAAGCACCAATAGTAAAAACTTACGCGTCATGTTTGTAATTGAAAAGAGAAATGTGACACTGACCCATCATGCCTAAGTAGTAAGACAATGGGTGCCATTTACTTCGCAGTTGCCAAGATGATTTGGTTTATTTTAAGTTGGAAAAAACCGTCCTTATTTTATTTTTATTTTTATTTTTTATGTTCAATAATTTTAAGCGTTTTGGAAACTCATAGTTTTGACTAATTGGTATTAGGTCTTGGTAATGTCAATTTCTGTCTGCGATCTAAAGTTCCCTTGATTAATCAAAACGAACTCCCGCCTCGCGGCCGTTCGTTAATCACTTGTATAATTGAAGACTATTCAATCCTATAACCGTAAAATACATCGGGATATAATGTGTATTACACTCAACATTCTCTAAAGCTTAGAAATGTCACGTTTAAAATAGCATAAACATTAGTGTAGGTTGAGTAACAAGCTGCATTGTACCTTAGCTAGCATGGAATGTTTCCATAAAATGGGTTCCACGAGAGACGGTTTTCTTGACTCTAATCTGTCTCCTTGTAGTGGTAGACTGCAAACAGACGGAACGTTAAAAAAAGTTAATATTACGCAAATGCAATATCGCATCCATTTTGATCTGGGCTGCTTTGCTTATTTATGGAACTGAATCACCTTCTTAAGTTTGGCCCTTTCGGCACACCCTAACCAAAAACAAAAGTGTGGTGGGCCACAGGAAGTTATGCAACAAATAAGGAATGAGTCTATGCTTTCACCTCTGTCAAACGGAACAAATGGGAACGAAAAAGTTTCACGCCATGATCAAACACGGCCTGTGTTAACTTAAATGGGGTTTTATAGGTTAAAGTGGTCAATCCAACAGAAGTTATCAAAATCTCTTCAAGATTTACGAAGGTGTTCATTGCTTAAACGAGTGCTTCGCACCTGCGCTCGTTAATGAGCAAGTCATACTTAATTCTATTACAAAAGTGCATGCTTTTCAAACCATCTTTAACTTCACTCACTGGAACACCGGGTCTTTGATCGGGTTGAATAACTGGGAACGATTACAAGGAGTCGGTTGTTGAGTCAGGAGTTGGGCGAAGATGCTTGGCCGGGGACATAAAACTGGTTGTTCTTATCTTTGGCAATGCTAACAGATTTTTGTGGCAAGCGATTTTATTTCGAGTTGACCAACTTATTGATCCGAGCCGATTTCCGAATTTAGTGGTGGAAGCTCTTTCTCGTTACTTCGTTTCTCCACCTACTCACATTGACATCCAACCCGTTCATTCCCTTGAGTGCAAATCACTGGACTACCTATTTTAAGTGGCCACGACCCATCCCAGAAGCAGCCGTCTATCAACTTCAAGATAAACTACTAAGAAGAGCATAACTTTCGTCTTTAATTACCCTATGATGAAGAACGACTAGTTAGACGTGACCAAACTGTTCATGGTCTCACTTTCATATCACTCGTTTGTTTTTAGTTTTCAGTTATGAGAAAGAATTCAAAGCTATAGGTCAATAGAGATAAAAGGATCAAAATTTTTCTCAAAACAGATTTACTAAGTCAAGACCGAAATTCTAATGACACGCACAGACGCCTCTGTAATGCGACGCGACCGCATAATTCCCTTTCACTGCCGACAAAGAGATATTTTAAGGTAGCTAACGTACGTTACCATGCGCGTCCGGTCGTTAGTCTCAAGTTTGCTGATATGTCAAATACTTGATTTACGTGCGGCACTCTAAGAAACGGTCAAGGTGAAGCACTCATGCAAAACGGAATGTGAAAAGTACGACTAGGCTGTTATTCATACATTTCGTTTATGACTCAGTATTCAACCATTGAAGTGAGGCCTGGAAACCGACGTATTTCACTTTGAGGTCACAAACTCTTAATTCCTAACTTAAGATTTCAGAGAAGGAAAACAACGCTGTGTTGTTCTTCTCTAAACACAGACTTCTAGTATTATCCTTGTCAATCTTTCCGCCAGGATGTGACCTCATCACCTAAAAAACAATGAATCATCATAAGACCCCACCGTGATCAAATTCCAGAGTCAACCAGACAAATCGTCAGTTGAGCATCCTGTTGCGCTAACAGTTTCTATTTGATTTTTACCTGATCACATCGCATCGGCTAATAATTCCTAACTTCTCTCGCTCTAACGTGCATTGCAGAAGAAGGATGGAAACGAGAATAAGCGAGTTTTGTCTAGCATTGATGCTGATGAAAATGGATCCAGGAAAAGAGCAACATTCACGTCTCAGGGGAACAAGCCATGACCTAGACGCAAACCGAGCGATCTTGGCAATTTTTAAAAATCTTCAAAGACAAGTAAGGAAAGGCACCTCTGTCAGCTTCTTTAAGGAATACCCGACATGATTTTTAAGAGACGTTGTTAAACTAACGACATTCCAGGACTATCCACCTAGAGTGATCTGTGATTTTAATACAAAGAGGCCAACGACCGAAGTCAATCTTCGCCTTTGAGATGTCTCTAAGCGACAGAACCGATCTAACATCGATTAAGGTAACGAAACACGGGATTAGGGTACCCAGCATTCTTTGCGTGGTGAAAATTTAAACTGACATTTTGGGTTATTTTTGTTTTGCAGAAACGCGATACGACACTTCTTCGATTTTTCAAACCATCAGTGTTTTACTTTCCTTAAATCCCAGTACAATAGACCGCGAAAATGCCGGAAAGTGTAGATGTTTTCGCCGGCCAAAATGCTGAGGTAAGACGACGACGAATTTGAGTTTAAAACCCACTTTCAATCCTAATCATGAGCTTGCGGCTAGCACGTTTGTCGAAGAGCGTCTTTAATGACTAATTGCTTATTTTTTAACAGAAGTACGAGGCCAGAGAAGAAAGAGAGCACCTGCAGATGGAGCAGCTTGTCATGAGGTAGAAAGGGGGCTCATAAACAAACGCAAAAGCAGCCATTATTAGCTAGAGTGGTTGACACGTTGCTTTTTTCTAATCAGCCTTTACAATATGGCTGCTACCATTTCGATAACCAAATGTAAGAGAGAAGGTTTTATTGACCTCTTACTCTGGACAGCCATCTTTCTAGGTTAATCTTCAGTACAAATCACAGATTAATCGGTCGTGGGTTCCAAATAACATAAACAAAGCGTATTGAAAAAAGTAGTAAATAAGCATTTCCATGAGGTACGAAGGCCTAAAACTGTTGTAAGAATGTACCTTCACAACACTAACAGTAAATATTTTGTCTTTCTAGGAGCCAACTCTGGATTTCCAACCTCCTTGTGAGTATTAAACAAAAAAAAATGTCAGCAACTACCTGGTCTACCCTTGACTTTTGCAACTAACCTTGACATTGTTAATTTGAAGCGATAAACGGCTGTAAACTCTAATCACTGAAACGGTCTTTTTCCTACCAGAGGGAGACTACTGCCATTAGAAGACACGTGCTTCAACAAAACTCCCAGCCCAGATATGAGTAAGTCAATTTCACATAACACTTGCCTTTGCTACTGTGTGGTCAGAGCTGAAAAATGTTTGTTGAACTTAATTCCAGAGAGCAAGACCATTCGACCAATACCTTCGAAGCACTGATGACAATTTCTGTTTGCTTATAAATCTCACCTACTCAAAAAGCTAAGCCCAATATAACGTCATACACAATGTTAACCAGTTTCTCTGATATTTTTTCAGGGCCCAATATCATGTCTCTACTTCAAGTGAACATGTGAGTATCAAACAATTGCTCTATAATGACACTGATAAGAAAAGAAACTACCCTGTGAACCAAACACGGTTATTTCACATTATAAAATAAATAGCTTGCTGCCTCTCAATTTCCAACAAAGATCTGTTTTCTTGTAACCTCCTAGATGCACCCTTTTATTAAGACTGAGAGACTTCTGTCTTGAATCTAGGATTGTGTCCCTGTTCCCAGACGGCGTATGCTTGCAGAACGGAATTGTAGGTACGAAAATATCAAACAACCTCAATTGGTACTTGTATATGGTATTTTGTTAAAATTCCACAGCAAAGAAGAATAAACTAGTGGTTTTATGTTGTCTGCAAGATGTACTTCTATTACCAATTATTAAATAAGGTGTTATCCTTAACCTAAACTGACTGATAGAACAAGACTACTAGAAGCCAATTCAACATTTACACTCGGCAACACAATCAGCGAGGTTAAAAAAAGGCGGAGTTGAAAGGAAAGATGCCACATTAAACTCCTTCATCTTCCCTTTTCAAAATGTATATTTAACATGAAAACTTAACCGGTTTTTTGGTATTTTTCCAGGAACTACTGTCACGTCTCCGATTTTGAAGTGCACGTGAGTATTCCAAAATCATTTGTTGATAGCATTGTATATATGTATTACTTTTCAGAAAACCTTTGGTTGAGCTAATCTCAAACTGATGCAGTTCCTTGCTGTGTTAACTTCTTTACACTCCTCCAGAGAGTGAAATCGAAATCAATACTTTTCGTCTCATCCTCAACCCACAGTAAGTTGGCTAATAACAGCTCAACTAAAATCGGTAAATATTTAGCTTCACTCACCATTTTCGAGTTAACCCTCACATCTCAAAAGAAGCTGCCCAGTCTGGAAAAGTCTCTTTATACGACTAAATTTAACTAATACTAACGTATTGATATTATACAATTCATCTCTTTCTAGAATGAAGCAGCTGCCATCAGAGGACACATTCATGGACAACAACAGATGAGGTAAGGAAACTGCGAATAGAGAGTCATGCATGCTGCAGTAATTTAATTGGCAAGTTTTGTTTAACAGAAGAAGTTTTGTGGTGGGGTATGAGGAAGGTGGAGTATTATCATTGTTTGGAATTCACAACCAGAATTGTGCTCAGAAGCACAGGCCTGTTAGACCAGCTTTAAAAATTTCCGGGAGATAGGTTCAACTAAAGGTTACAAGACCTTTGGTAGCCCTTGTGTATCTTGCACAGTTTCCATGCGACAGCAGTTTTTAAGACATTTACAGCATACTGAAATACTGGCAAGTTTGAAAAAAAAGAAACCACAGATGTCCTGGAAGCTATATTCAGTGCGATAAACTAGCCAAAGATCTGATTAATCATATTCTGTTTGTAGGAAAAATCCCTCATTTGTTCCTCAACCAATTGTTTTAACACTCCCTTTTTTTTTTTTTCAGGGATTGTACTGCTGTCCTTCTTTTAACCGTTCAGGTAAACATGCTTTCCCTTCTACTATTAAATTTTTCCTTTTCGGAGGAAGTGCCTCATTTTCCGAAAGTTTTCCACCAATTTCAGCCCAAAGTTAATAAATCAAGGATAAAACATATCTTTCTTCTTCACAGGAGGGAACAGCTCTTATTAGGCGACACGTGCAACAAAGGCAGCCACAACTGCTCAGGTGAGACTATCTCTGTCAGAGATACAAATAATACCAATGATAATAGTCTTGGTCAGATTCCACACAAAGATTTAGTAAAGGAAGGGATTTCATTGCTTGGAAGCTCTCATGTGGATGCTGGGCTCGATATGACAGACTTTGTCCTCGGTAAAGGACACAGTTGTAAGACTGTTTGGGTTATTTGGAGTGAGTCAGTTCTTCCTCCTATGTCAATTTCCTTAAAGTTGTCAGTATAGGTTTATTCAAAATTCAGTGTCCTTAAGGATCTCATGACTCTACGATGCACAATGAGCTGCAGCTTCTGATGTTGCTGGGTGTTTGCTTGAGGGTATCCTTCCAGCATTTTGTAAGGGCACCTACGCTGCGCTTCCTTCAAGCTAGCTCACTGCGAAGGGTGATTTTAGACAGTCTGCTTTCCTCCAATGTCACATTGTGGTCCTTTCAGTACAGCTATACCATCATAACCGTGGCTTCCAAGCTGAGTGGCTTGGCGCGGTCATTGTTGTGGTGACAGTGGAAACCAAAAATGGTCCTGAGGCATCCTTGGTGGAACTATTCAAAAAAGATGTTGAGAAAAGCTTGACAGAAAAGGTCAATACTCGTGCTTGCTCTGAGATCATTGTTTTCCCAGATCCCTTCTAAAAGTAGATGAGACAGTGGTGGTTTTTACCAGCCTGTTATCCACTTCTTTTACTTGTTGTTGTTGCTTTTTTTTTTACTTGGGTCACCATGGTGCAACTAAGAACTGCTGTGCGGCTATCAGGTCAAACAGAGATGATTTCTTGGGAGAGGGGGAGGGCTGGCAATGGAGCACTTTTACCTTTTAAAGGCTGATCTCTAAACCAAGAAGCTTTGCCGCCTCGGCAAAACAATCGGTGAGGTGTAAGGTTTCTTTGCTATGTCCCATTAAGGAAAATTGCCAAAAAAGCAGCATTGTCTGCAAAGAAACCCTTTCTTACCACCAACAGGTAAGTTTCAGTGAAGGCTTGGAGGTGTTGTAGGAGAAAATGTTCCAATTGGTATGATATAGAGGGAAAAAATCGTGGCCCGCATAGAATACTGTTAAATTCAATACTCCAATTGGTTGCCGTATAGCCAGTAATCACGTTCAAGTAATTTGAGGACATCCAATTCGCTGCAAGATTCTCCACAGACCATTTTTCCTCTTCTGTTGTTTCCTACACTCTCGGTGTCTTTGTCTTAAAAGCTGCATTGGATGAAAGTTTGGTGGTTTCTGCAGTATTTGGCATTAGGTGGCTGAGCAGCAGTCTTGTGAGGATCTTCCCAGCACTGAAGGGAAAGGTGATCCTCTGTGATAGTTACCACAGACTTAGGTGGTTAAAATTCTATGACAAGACATCATAAAAGGAAAGTATCACCATCTGCTATCAGGAACAGAGCCAGGACAAGATGAAAGACTTCATATTTCCTTGAAACTGCACTTTTTCCTGACTTCTATCACAGATCAGAAGCAAATTCTCCTGACTCGAATTGAAATTCTCTGACTTTGCCTTGACCTTGAAGAAACTTATTTTCCCTGAATCTTTAGTAACATTTAAAAGTCTAAAAGTGAACAGTACTTTAGAGTGGCAGTGCTGTCTGCTAAAACCCCTTGGTCGTCCATACTGCTGAGTGGGCTCTGTGACTGGGAGGGTAACCTTTAGGTAGCTTACAGAGCCTCGTAGAAGGTTTCGTGGTTATCTGCTGCAGCAAAAGTTTTTATCTTTTTGGAAAGCTTGACCCACCATACGTTCTGCATCCAATAATACAATATTTTATGATGTATTGGTGTCATAGAACCACGGCGAGTTTGTGTTCTTTCGAAATCATTATTCGGGAAAACAAAAAGAAAATAACTTGAGTAGAACATTTCAAAGCTAAACTCATTCACTATTACTTTACGCAACTCCTGAACAAAACGAAAGCTAATACTGTTTTGTAATACTTTTCCAGGAACCATTCAGATGTCTCCATTCTAACAGTCCATGTAAGTATGATAGTGTGATAGCGGTGTTGGCAATCATGACCCTAACAACTGAGTTAAACTCATGGTTTTCAGTGTAGTAATATACACATCTTTGAGCTCATAACAGAGGTGCAATCAAAAGCACATTACAAAGAAATGATTTCCTCAGCAGTACCTGCACAATCTGATGGACGATTGAATGATTTTTTGTACTTAGGACGGAGCAGCCACAATAAGAAGACACATACTACCCCAACAACAAATGAGGTTAGGGAACTTTCAACATACAGGATATTCTGTATGAATTAAGTCCTCAGTTATGTTTTCTGTGTCCGAGCGCTATGTCACGAAGATGTAGTGAGTTTTTAGTTGCTTATCGTATTTTGTGTCACGCCTTCTTGGAGAATATTCCTTAAGTAATACCAGACCACGTTATAAGGATTACCTTGAATAATGAATTCTAAAGGGACCTATTCCAGTCAATAAAGCAAAAGCAACAAGCTCATTCTTATGGATAGTTCACATCTTTCTCCAAAGTGAGGCATTAAGCAAATCACATGGTTACCAATCATCGTTTGTTTGGTACAAGGAATGCCATGAAGTGTTTGTCTATGTTTTAATAATCATCAAATGAAATATCAGCTGAACCATAGAAGCAAAGATTAAAAAGCATTGAAATTACCATTAGCAGTCATAGTCATTTCCTCTTTGCTTAATTCTAACCTTAAGTCATATAACTACTTTTTTAACCAGGAACTGCCCACGTGACGTCTCCATTTTGAGAATCCAGGTGAGTATACATGACCAAGTTAACAAAACCAAAACAAATACCGGAAAATGAGCATGGCTTAGCTGTGTTACTTGAACTGTGTCTGACTGTGACAATTTTTTTTCTCGTTTTTCCAACGAAAGTAACAGCAGATTGCGATCTATCCATTTCTAGAACGAAGCAGCTGCAATCAGAGAACACATTCTAGGACAACAACAGATACGGTAGGGGACATTTTGAAAAACAGTCTGATTTACTGTCATAGCCCTTTGAGCAGGAAACCCTTTTATGCGCTGTCAGATAAATGTAGTACACAAGTTGACAGAATACTGGAACTCACACCGAGGTCTCTCAAACAGGAGTTTTATTAGGTACCACTAACCTGTTAGGTTAACTTTACCGCCCAATGGTTTTAAGAGTTCTACAAATCTCTGTTCAATGTAGTTTGTGCCTCTACACCTCCTAATGTTTCTGTAGGCAATGTAATTTCCTGAGCCAAAAAAATGCTCATAAACCAAACCTTGTCTCACCTTGAGAAAAAGGAATATGTGGGTTATTTGATGAAAGTTGACACAATAGAAATTAAAGCAAAGATGACCATAAAAAAACATCACTCTAACTATTATTGTTTCGCTTTTGTCGTTGCCAAAAACGAGGGGTACACACCATACTGTTGTTGTCATGACCAGTCTTGTTAGAAATCATTTCTTCCCAGGATCTTTGCTGGGGTTTTCCTCACCCAAAACCTGAAGGGTCGCTTCCTGGAATTATTTTGATTTTCGAACCCCCTTATCTTTCTACAGGAAGATAGGATGTCTTAATCAATCTCCTCTGTATACTGCTAAATTAAAATTAATCTACAGGATACTTGGATCTTAAGCTGCCCTTACCTTCAACCCAACGATACAAACATCGGACACTACAATGTAATATCAAGCAATTCCAGCCCATTTTAAAGAGAATCTTGATAATGAGTCCACCAATATCAACAGCTTGAGATCTGGTTTCAATGTGTTCGCTTCTAAGAGCTGTCCTGTTGGCCACCTGTGAGGTTCAATATAAAAATGAAAAATTTATCAATTTGAACCTACGACATCATATGAAAAATAAAGATATATAACCTTAATGGCTAATATAAACACACGCATATTTATATCATTTCCACAGACAAAGGCGACGAGAATGGGGTTGATTCAGGACAGATCTACATGATTGACCAGAAGTTTGTTCATGGAGACGTCGTTAATATAAGACTATTCTTCAAACGCTACTAGTTAAATAATTCGATGTTCACGTATAGAGGTGTTTATAACGGTTTACAGAGTAATCCTACTCTGGTTGCAAGTTAATGTTTTGTAAATAAAACGCTTCTTCGCTTGTGTCAGTTGGCTTCAATTTTGTTCCCATACAATGCTTGAGATGTGCATTCTAAATCGTTTACTCCAAGAAGCTTCTACGTATTATCAGTTAAAATAATTTTTTCAATATCATCATTCTAATATCAATCTGAGGTTACAATTTATATATAAAAAGCAAGTTTCTCGCACAACACCACCACCACTTCTAGATGTCTTCCTGCTCGTATAATATCGTCTACTTAAAACATGATATTTAAATTGAATCATCATGGCACTCAGTGATTTGACATGATAACTGTACGGTTATGCTCGAAGAAGCTACAAGCTAGGTGAACCAAAAGTTTTGAAACCCTAATAGAAATTTAAAAGGGCAAATTATCTCATGCAGTTATATGTTTGAGTATATGCTATCGTTTTCGCTTGTCTCGGCAAATTAACATTTCCCAACCCTCCCCCTGTCGAAATTTTTTTCCCTCTCTCTCCGTCAGGGTAAGCATGTAGTGCGCCTACCGAAATACGAATCGATAAACTGTCGAAAAGGATCGCACCGAAGAACCATAACGAGCTCGTTTTCCTCTCGGAAACGCTTCACAAATTCATTATAAAGCAGACAAAACAACATTCATTCAGTTCTATAAAAAAATTTCACAGAAATAAGCCGCATCTGACTGTAAAATCTTTCACGTGCGCAATATGATCTTAAACGAACATACGGTATTGATCCCACTCAGTTTAGACAAATTAAAAGTATCGGTTAAATGACTTGAATGTAAAATTCATCATGTCCAAACGAAGGAATTCGCTTTTGTTTCGTTCCAGTGTCTTGTTTACTTGATTCAGTTCCTACTAAGATTGGCATTTGTCAGGAGACAAAGGGCTAAAATTAAACTCCCCCGGGTGTAACTGACAGTAACTGTCATAAGGCAGCAGTAGAATACATTTGAAACGCTCCAGCGATTATTCAGTCAATTGAGCCGACTAAATAATACGTCAAAAAAACATCACGTGCTTTATCCTTAAGATGCATACAGATGAAACTTCTTTTGTCTCTAAAGTTAGCACCATTTAGGCTTGTCAAACAAGAGGGAGAATAATGATGCTTGCGCCTGGCTTGAACATTCTTATTGGCAATGAACTCTGTAAATCGTCCACCGTGGAGAGGCAAGCTTTGAAGACAGTACATGTGGTAAATATCATCTAGCGAGTCTCCAATCTTCAAGGTAGTCATTAAATTCCGTCGATCACATGATATCCTATTCGATGGTTAGAACGCACGTCTTCGTCCTGATAATTATTTCTAGTCTACTGGTGCTTCATCATAAGTATGCTTCTTGTTTATTCAGATGACACTTCGCCATCTAGGGTCGGAGCCACAATTTGGAATTAAAAAACAGGAAACCGAAAAGAGGAGGATCATGGTTGTGACTCTACTCTTAAACGTAAGAACCTTGTTCGAGAGACGGCATTCCAAGGGGAGGTTCAAATCTAAAAAACTGGCGTACCATTCTACTATGCTGACAAGATGATCAAAGACTAAAGAAAGCAGAAATAACATGGAATTCGTATTGCTTCTGCGGTCAATGGGAAAGAATGAGGACCGTCTGTGCTTACAAACCCATCAAAAAGGTAGGCAGAGGTGTATTACATGATGTGTATTATAAGACGTTAGGTAAAATTTCCGCACAGCCCCACACTATTGTAAAACAAATCTGTTTTCTCAATAGTCAAGTCCTAATAGTCAAGAGAATTCCATAGAGATACGGCTTTGTGATAAGTGGACTTGCGAAGAATTTCAGTCTTTAGTTTTGGTAACAAAAAGGTCAATTTCTCTCGCAAGTTATAGTTTCACTCACATTTCAAACAGAGAAATTGACATCACTGAAATTACTGAAGCATGACGACTCCAACACCGACAAAGTGTGTAAGACTGCAAACCGCACTCAAGTGGAGTTCGTGCATATGTATGAGCACTGTTACCTGTTAACGCGTGACGTATTTTAAATAACGTTCAACCGGGAGTCTTGGATGGAAGCTGTGTAGTAAAACCTGTTTGGATGCGGTTGGAGAAACTAGGATAGATCGAGAAATTCGAAGTGAACTACGTTAAATTGATTATTTGTTTTGTAGCTAGTGTTTTGACCGTAATTTGGGGAGCTTTTATTTGCTAAGTGGATAAAGATAAAGCAGATGTAGTTTAGAAAATGGTTTTGATCTTTGAAATTCATAAAGATTTCGTCCATGAAAGATTATGCAAATTCACGCCTGAAATTGAAGCAAACCGTAATTTAAGCTTTTTGTTGACATAAGTTTGGGTGATATTTAAAAGTAAAAGCTGGTCTTCTTAAAGTGAAGAGATTGTTCACTGAAGGGAAAGGTCTATTCGCTTTCTTTTCCGATCAGGCAATGTTTGATCCCTGATCTCTCGTGGATCACAGACGCAGCGATTCCACTCCGCATTCCAGCCGTCGAAGGAAACGATCACGTAATCATTGCACGCACACTAAACTCTTTCTTCATCGACTGCTTCAGCTTTGAAACCCTCAGTTTGTGGAGGGGCCATCCCATTTTTAGTCAACCGTGCATTTAGCTCATGCGATCAAAACAGGTTTGCGATCGATATGGCGGTCAACTTGTTTTGATGAATATGCATCAGTCGCTAGGATACTAAGTGGTGTCCAGTCTCGCTGGGTAATTCTAGCGCCTCATTGCACGTGTGGCGATTTAGACCGGAATTCTTAATGAATTACACACCTTGTCCGTGTTGAAGTTGTAATGCATAACAGCATGCTATGGTAGTAAACAATTGGGTATCGGTATGTAAATACTTCGGTGAGCCAACGCCCGAAGGGGCGGCGAGTAAGGGAAGAGAGTGATTGAGGAGAGATTGGGGAATATGGGGAGAGAGGACGAAAGAAAAAAAAGATGGCGAACAGACGCAAGGAAACCAAATAGAACTTTCATTGTGTTTTGCGTCTAGTGTTTCGAAGATAAACCCGTGGGAAAAATATGGAAAATACTGCTGTAAGTTTCAGAAAATGTGCCATAACCATCCAAGTGATATCCATTTGATCTTTCATAGCGAAAACGATCGCGAGTTCAGAAATTTTCAGCACCTTACAGTTAGAAGCATTTTTGCCGTCATAGCGAAGCAAACCACCCAAAACTGAAGTGAGCTTCCGTTTATATTCTTATTATCTTAAATGGAGCTTTTTCAATTCTAGTTTAAGACGTCTTGCCTTTGAAAGCGTAAATACATAAGATTTAAGATAAAAGGGTTTGAAAGGGAAATTCTCTTGATCAAGTGAGATCGTTGCACTATATTTAGTCTTTCTTCGATGTGATACTGTAAAACAATCCCTAACAACAGAATGATCAAGATACTAAATATCGATCATAATTAAAACAAATTTGCATCTGTCATATTTCAAAGTTACATCAATTCAACTTAAGCAGTGATCTTCCTTTAATTTCTTTATTTTCGCAGATAACAGAGGAACTGTGAAAATTATAGATAGTTCGTTGGCTCACAGCGTTTTGCTGGCGTTGTGACAACACAGCTTGTTTGGCAGATTCCACTGGTCTTTCTAAACTGTTGTAAATTTGCTTTGTGTTTGAATTTCACAACATCTATTTTCAAGAAAATTTACAGATATCTCATACAAGTATGTTAGTGCTGCTATTGGCTCTGTTGGTTAGGTAATATTTTTGTAATATTTTTGTATTCAAGAGAATAGTTGCGCTCACTAATAAACATGTGTTGGTTAGGTAATATTTTTTAAATGTTTTTGTACTATTTTTGCAACATTTTTGTGATATTTTCTTTATTAAAAAGAATAGTTAGGGTCACTCATAACTACGCGTATATATTTCAGTAAAATTAATGAGACAAATAAATGCAAAAACAAGTTCAGTCTCAGAATAGGCCCGTGACTTAAATTTAATTTGTGAAACGACACCAACAATGGGATTCCCTGCGTCACGCCACGTGACAAATCAGATATCAATCACACAAGCAACTTATCTTATACAACTTATCTTATACAAGTATGTTAGCACTGCCATTGGCTCTGTTGGTTAGGTAATATTTTTGTAATATTTTGGTAATATTTTTGTATTCAAGAGAATAGTTAAGAACACTAATAAACACGCGTCTGTTTGGTGATATTTTAAAATTTTTTGGTACTATTTTTGCAACATTTTTGTAATATTTTTTCTATTCAAGAGAATAGTTAAGGTCACTTATATCCACGTTTATACATTTCAGTAAAATTAGCAAGATAAATAAATGCAAAAACAAGTTCATTCTCATAATAGGCTCGTGCTTAAATTTAATGTGTGAAACAACACCAACAATGGGATTCCCTGCGTCACGCCACGTGACAAATCAGATATCAATCGCATAAGCAACTGGTGTCTCTTTAAATATTTACAACAATGGTGAGGTCAAGATTAGTGTTCCACGTACGTATCCTCAGTAATCAGAGAGCAGATTTAATTACATCACTATGGACAAGTTTAAAATGACCGCTGTTAAATTGGCGGTTAAGCCCAATTTGTTTATTTATTTCCATGTTATAAAATTCACAAGAGGACAGATTGTTCCAGCTTCTGCCCATAAACACAATTCAGCCGATTAGTTTTAAAATAATTTTTGGGCCGTTGTCTTATTCCATCGAGTTTTGCACACCTAATCTTTGTTAACAACATATCTAAGTCGTTTTGTACCACAACAGTGTCAAATTGAAACAACACAATTGGCTATTTTTTGTAGCAAAAACCTTCTTGACATTTCCATTAGTTAGCTGATAGCGGGTTTCAAAATATTTACCTATGCAACGCAAATATGTGACTGTAACTAACCCTTTGACTAGGGTACAAAATCTAAAACACAAAGCACAAAGATAAAACGGTGTCGTCCCGCAAAATTAGCGGTAAGCCGAGCACTTGTTATTACATGTACAGTTCTTCAGTAAAGTTATCAGATTACTTTGCACCGTGCAAACGTATTGGAAACAGGCACTCTTTGAATATATGACCTCTGCAAAGCCTTGACGAAGGCCAATCGCAATGAAGCGGCCGTCTACCACATTCGTTCATATAACCGTTATACAAAATCTACCGCATCAAAATTCACACACATTGGAAATAGAGTGAAACATTTGCATGACAACGAATGTCAAAAGACACTGAAAAACTCTTTCATTGCGTCCGGAAAAGAAAACGAAAGCAAGATGCGATTCAGTTTTGATTGGATTTTTACACCCATCTATCGAAGTATGTTTGGTAAAGGAGTTCTGTTCAAGGCAAGCCGATGTAATATTTTTCTGAATGTCACGCCTCATTTATTAATAGATCCAAACTGTAACCACAGATAGTATCAATTACTTAGCAAGCACGCGACGTTAAGTCATCAATAAGCACATAAAGTCCAAAGCATCTCCATTTTATTTTTATTTTCTCTACAAATATATAAACAGAAAATAAACCAATCATGCAAATCTCACTCAACTTAAGCAAAGAGTTGGACTGACGAACTCTATACGCCACTAGATATCAAATCAATTTTAGAAACTAAATCAAGCGCTAAGTCGGCAGAGCATGGCGTACCGTATTTTAATTTGCGAGCGAAACAATGGCCGACCACCGCAGCTGAAAAACAGCTCAAACAACGAAAACACTCTAAAAAGCACTGCTTTTTGGTTGTCAGTTTGGAAAAGTGGTGTTTAGAAAAAGGAATTGCCAAGGAAATCGAAAATTACAAGCCGACCCAGCTTAACACTTTGCTCTAGCGATCCAACGTGGAAATTAAAAACAAACATGGTTAAACCTTGGAAACGACGATTCCATTTCATCGAAAGTGATTCGCACACAGACTGAACAATTCCTTGAACTGCTTAGCCGGACTTTTAACTTTTCTGCGCCTTAAAGATGTGAAGATATCATTGCATATTATTGTTTTGATCAAGTTATTTTTGCACTTGATGCGCGCGCTTTGCTTATGCTTAATTTTGATAAGTCATCTCGTATTTTTCCATGTATATTATTGACACGTAATTACATGATTTTTCTCATGCAATTTGGAATAAACAAGCCCTTGTTAATTTTTTCAAAGACTACAAATTGCACGAGCCCGTAGGGTGAGTGCAATTTTGTAAGTCTTTAAAAAATTTACTCTGCTTGTTTATTCCAAATTGCACTCGAAATCATGAGATTACCTATACAAATTGAATCCATCTTTATCTCTCAAGATCGATGGTAGTAATATCAGTATTTTCCACATTAACTGGCCAGTTACAGCATAATTAAAAGATGAATTTTTTTTATCGTTTTTTATGATACCCCTATTCTATAGAACCTGCATTAAGTGGTCACCACGCGGTCACCACGCGGTTCGGTTCACGACTGTGTCTCGAGGCTTTTCCAATTTGATAAGAGCTACATTCGGCCTCACTTCGCCACTAATCAAGATGGGATTTCCAGATACCTTAGCCATCATACAGTTCCAAACTTTTCAAGTCATAACCAATGGGTAAAGTCATTTGAGTGTTAACTTGTATCTTGAAGAAAACAAAAATTGTCCTCTTAGTGCCATTTTCCCGTAGATTTCCAAATTAAGTTGGGCTATCTGAAGATTATTACAGTAGTAAACGGTTGGGATACTCTCCACGTTATTCGCTTTTAACAATTTATACCTATTTGAATGTAACAATGCTGCTGAAAATGTTTGGTGCTCGATTGCAACCCTCTCAGTGCTACCATTTTCGCCAGCACCTTCTTTTTTTAGCATGCCATTGAGGCATATAAACTAGATATGAATCTTTTGAGTCTATACAGAAGAGGAATGTCTTCGGTGTCTTTTATCATTTCCGAAGCCTTGTGGCTGACCACAAACACGAACGTCATGAAGCTACGATTCACTCTTTGAAGCATAAAAAGTCGTACATATAATGAAAAAACTGCGCAGGTTAACATACGATGTGAAAGAAATGTAGATATTGACTCTGAACAATAATAAATCGTTTACGAGTCATTTGCTCTCAGCTGCTGCCTCGTGTTAACTTGTCAAAATCGTACCGGGAAACACACATCAACAAAAGAACGACCTATGGGTGAAATTAGATTACACAAAGCAAAATTGCCGAGAAGCAACCGTTTAATTGAAAAAATTATTACGCTTGAACGACTACTAGCCCTCCATAAATAGAATGCTGTGGTAAATAAAAAATGCGGAGTTTTCCACGAGCCTCGGTATTCTTTCCTGTGATTTTTAAGTCATCATCCATTCATTGTAAGTATAAATAAACCATATGCACGAGGCTCGATACCAAAGGGTTTCCTTGTTTCTTGTCAGCATTGGTTAAAACCTTTCTCGATCGCACGATAATAGAACTAACTTGATGGAACATCCACGAGGTCTTTCTTTCCACAAATTAAAAGCAAAAGCAAAGGAGGAGAGCATTATTCAAAATTGCACGAGAGTAAAATAAGACGGGAAAAAACGTGGCGAATGTTTCAGTTTCGACACTGCCCTACATTGAAATTATTGACGTGTCCCCTCTACAGCGACGATAGAGCAAGAACAAGAAAATTTTCAAATGATAATTTTGTTGACTCTTAGTCGCCTGCATGCAGTGAAAAAAAACCCTGAGTAAGGATAGCGTACTTCACAAACGAAAGGGAAATTCAAGAAAAATTAAACGTTTTATAAGCCAGGATTTCTGAAGTTAAATGTCTTATCAACCAAGGAGTGAAAGTTGAAATTAAAAGGTCTATCAATATTTTGCTGGTCGACGACAATTGCCAAGTTATGTTCTCAAGCAAAGACATAAATTCAGTAAACAGTACATGCCTCTACATAACAGTTGACCAGAATAGCTAAAAGTTCGTGTTGAAGGCCATCGTCGCAAATAATGGCTTGCAACACCCATATAAGCATCGCATGTTAAGGTGAAAATAGTTTGGTCTATTAGAGGAAAATGACACCCATATAAACAATAAGTGTAAGCTTCTTGCCTGATAAATGAGTCCTTTCGTTCACACTTTTGTTTTTAACTTGAAATTTCACTGCTCCAAATATCACATGGGATTAAGCTGAGCTTGCAAAACCACGTTATTCTGCTCTAAACGTACACCACAAGAACAGTAATAGAATGGGAAGCAGGTGGTTTTTCAGAAAGGGGCTGAATTAATACGGATGTCCGCTGAGTTAAACATGGTCAATTCAAAACCGCCGCTCAAGAAAACTTACAATGCCTTACTCATTCACAGAGACCCAAATGACAGAGCATATCAACAATGTAAGTGAGTCAGCGGTTTCTGGTAACGGAAGAAAAAAACGGCGGTCTGAGACTGCATGTGGCCACTGATATAGCACGATATTAACAGAATTGAACACAAATATAGGTTACCGCCAGAAGATAGGGTTACTGAAGATTTGTATCCAAACACAAAACGGACAACCTGCCGCATCCCATACATTTATGAGTACCCCGCTCCACAAGAGAAAGATGATTCGAGAATATAGTGACTAATTGACATTTAATCAATAATCAAATGGTAAGTTATAATTTTATTATGATGATAACATTAGAAATTTTAATAAGAATTTATAGGGGCTAACTCAGAAGCCCCACGGTTCCGCTAGCCTGTAGGGGCCCATAATGATTTAACTGTGCCTCTTTTAATTTTGCCTGTCAATTATAAATATTTTTCTTATTTCATTGCCTTTCAGTTTTTGTGAGACTTTTGTTTCATACAATACGGCATTCTGCAGTTTATGATATTCTGTCATTCCGCGCTTTAGGATACTCCGCAATTACGTGTTCAAGAATATTCCGCCATTCTACCGTTTCGTCATTCCACTGTTCCATCATTACATCAAATCGGGACTTAGGTATCGTACTTCGTATCTTAGTCGCTTCGCAAACTAAGCGGCTCTTTTGCGCTCTCTCGTCGATTAAATTTTTTTTTCCTGTTCCAATTACCATACGCGTCGGCGAGGCGCCAACGCGGACTATTTTGAAACGTTTGTCATCTTTTGAAGTGTCACGACAAGAACTGAGAAAATTACCTCTTCGGATCAAACAGTAAATACTCTTTGATGACCTTGGATAATAAGCTCCCTCGTGCGAACCTGTCAAACGAGTTTCCCACTGAAGCGTAAGAACAGCACAGTACATGTCGTGCAAAAGGGGACATCAGATTAAACAAACCCAGTTTGTATCGAACATACGTGAACGAAAGGGCTTAGAAATTTTTCTTTGTTCAAAAAAGTAAGAGGATTAGTCATATCAAAACGATATTGAGGTAAAAAAAGTAGCTGGGCTCACCCGGCAATGGGGAAGTGGGCCTATCTTGACTGCAACAAAGCTGGCAGTATCAAGTAGGAAAGGTGCAACAATATTTTTTGGTTTATTTTTTTCCTTGTTTAGTATAGCTTTTTTGGGTTGTTATCTGGTTTGTTTTTCTTTGCAGTGATGGAAAGCATAGAAAAAGATGCGACTAAAACTTGTGACACAAGGGCGAAATACAGACGGGAAAATGAGGTACCGAAAATGTCACTCAAGTCATGACATGGTTACCTCTCATATTACGCTACACACAAAAGCAAAAAAAAAATGTTTGCGAACGATGAGAATTACAACATTAAGTTATAACAATTGCATGTAGTAACTTGCATAATGACTAGATAGACCAATTTACTAACAAAAAGGAAATGTGAGTTAGGTTTCCAAAAATGAAATTTCATATGTGCCAAGAAAAAAAAATTACATGCAATGATCCCAACATGTTTTCTTGTTGGTGACAACTGCGAGGCCATACTTTCTTAGAACAAGCATTTTCGAATACTTCAGATTTCGAGTAGATTCTATTTTAAGGTAACCCGTAAATGTTCCCCCATGTTAAGACTGAAACATAAAAAGAAAGAAACGGCAAAATTCCATTTTTTAATGATCGCTTGCTTCGCATGAGCTCAAATCGGCTAGAGAGTACATTTTTCTTCACAATCTATCCGGAAAATGAAACTAATGCAAACGAGAGAATTCCTGAAGACCCCTTCTTCATTATACAGTAAATCTATTAAGGCCTTCGTTTCACTATGAAATTCCAAAGTTAAAACATCAAATTGAATAAAGCCGATAAAGCAACACCTCAATATTCTACAACAACCACAGAAAAGAGCAACAGCACGGCTTGGCGAAACATTATCATACCGTATAACTTATGTAAATCACCACTAAGTAACGACGGCAAATAATATCCTACTTGTCAAAGTTAAACACTCTTACGGGGTTATGAGAAAACGCGACTGCCCATATACTGCCCCTGAAAAGATACTCAATTTCTGACTAAGGCTCAAGGAATTTCATGGACCCAAATAATTCAATTTGTTACCAATTTACGGCCGAAAAGAATCCAAGGCATGGTACTTCCACTCGCTGTCCGCTACAGAAATATTTTCGGATTTAATGAAAAATACGGACTCTGTAAATACTTACAATTTTTTACGTCGCGCCTGGTTTTATTCGGACATGGTTCAAAAGATAAAAGAGCAACCACATAACGCCGACTACATAGCGAACCATCTTTTTAAGATCTGTTTTTTTCCCTCCACAATTTATGCGGAAAAATAAGATTTTACTAAAAATAGCGGATAACTTCAGTTTCGAAACTCAAAAACCCTTTCGAGTTCAAGTCTGTATGAGTTCTTAATTATCCTATTCGGTCCACTGTATACTTAGCCGATCAAGTTGCATCATTTGTAGTTCACTACCCAGGTGAAATTGTAAGAAATTAAGTTTTCGTGTATCCGCGCTGAATAAGTCGTCTTCCAAGTTGCGTCAAGAAAGGGACACCACCTTTTAAAGGTTATTCAGTACATCCTGTGTCAGAAAGATTCATCCTGAGAGATTTTACAATCTTCACAAGCTTTTGTATTTTGTGGGTTAAAACTTTAAAACTTTCACCACTGGGTTTCAAAATCTTTACTCTCTAATTTTATAATACAGAATTTTTGGGTTGATCTGCCCTTTAGACTTTCACCACCAGTGATTTCATACTTTAAAGCTATAGTGCTATGAAAGGATTGGAAAAAAAGTATGAGGTGATACAGCCTTTTTTTCCAAGGGAAAGACCCAGCCTTTCCGCTTCATCGCCCTTCTAAAATAAATCAGGCCCAGAGTAAATCAAGAACTCGAGCCAAGCCCCAAGCGAGAATGCAGCCCGTGGGCAATCTGTGACCATGAACTGACCATAAAGAAAAAACAAATGCCAATCAAATAGCATCAACCAAATGGCATTTCAAAGATTGAATACGCCAGAATCACGCGAGAGATTAATTAAATTATTACAATACTGAAAACGCCAATCACAAAATCAACCAAGGGTTTCAAATGAACTGACCATACAGGCAAAACAAATGCCAATCATCTGCTGTGAAGATAAATTCACAAATAGCATTTCAAAGGTCATGCTTTTGAAAGCTTCACTACCTAAGGATTGAAGACGCCAGAGTCACGCAAAAGATTAATTAAATTATGATAATACTGAAAACGCCAATCACAAAATCAACCAAGAGTTTCAAGCTTAATAAAGTCAAAAGAATGCATTTCCACAGCGACGCAAAGCTGTTACGTTTGCCTTATCTTCATCAGAAGCTGTTATCCTAAAAGATGCTAACAGATCAAACATCATCGTGTTGCATCATCTCAACGGATAAAGCTCGTGTTGTTGCATCATCTCAATGTATACCTAAAAGGTAACATGGTTCCGTGCACCCCACCACTCACGTCGAAAAAATAATTGGCTGAATCTCGTCAGTACACTGAGTTTGAATATAATTAAACACCTTATAGGCTGCGCGTTTGACAGAAATTTGACAGGCATACCAAAAGAAGTGAACAGACAAAAGCGAGCGGCTCCATCGGAATTTCTTTCTCTGATCACAACTGACAGCTGAGGTCGTAATACAATCCTTCAAAACATCCTGCGTCACATAGTGATTGCAGAATTCAACAATATTAAGCATATCACATTTCTCTTCAGAGTCCTCAAATATAAACTGCTGGCGGACTCACACATGACTGTCTGACAAAGAAATAGATGGCTTCACGGTTTCTCCAAGGAAAAATCAAGGATGTAGAAAGAACCAGTGATTACACGCATTCCGCTGTAAAGTCTTAGCTTAGAGAACTACCGCAGGGGAAAAAAACAGATCATTACAACCGAAGGAACAAAGAAGAGAAGACTAACCAGGACAGAGTTTTCTACATATTATCAGTGGATTCAGCGCACCATCAGATTTTTCAAGATGTTACCTTCAACTCACAACAAGAATAAAAAACGAAAACGTTTGGGTACGAACAGAAAAGTTATTGAGGAAATGAGTAACGAACGCTTTCTATTGGAACATGACCCAGCAGTTTGCCACGATAGATCGACGAACAGAGGCAAACCATACCCCTCCCCTAACCCGTTCTCACCCTACACGTGACGTTTGTTAAAATGGTCTATTGACGTCATATCAACAGTTGTGCTAAACTGCCATGACAGAACTAGCGCTGTCCAAGGGACCATCCTTGAACGACAGTTTCAGAGATTTCGGAAAAACAAGAGGAAGAGGCTTTTTTAAGTTCTTTAGTTGAAAGTGGTCTAGAATACGGAGTGCAGGTACAAGAAAAGTATTACCAAGCGATCAACTTAACTCGATAACAAACTCATCGAACCACTTGTTTTAACAGCCTTGTCTACACGTAAACAATATTTTTCCGAATTGTATTGAGTTGAGAAGATATGGCCACCTCACAGCGAACCTGGCAACCAGAGAACCAAGAGGTGAGAGTGACGAGACAGTAAAAAATAGCACGAACTATTCGTTCACCTTTAATTTTCGTTTACCGACAGCGAAAATTGTGAGCGATCGAGTGCTATTAAATTCACACCATTACTGACATGAGTATTACGTAGTTCCCCTCTAAATATTGTTTCATTCAGTTGTTTTTTAAAAGTCCAAAAGACATAGACATGTTTAAAAAATTATGATATCTGTATAATTCCTCAATACTGCACGTTGCTAATTGTAATTTTTGTCCAATTTTGCAACCAGCCAAATCACGGAAACACCAGGGTTCTGCGCTATTCACTATGCAAATTAATCAGTGCAATAGTAAGCCACCTGAATCTGACTTCCGAACAACGAATGGAATCTCTCACAACAAGGTAAGGTCAGGAAATTTATATATTTACGTATAACATATCTTCAGCTTTTACACGTGTTTACTCACACCGGAAACAACACCGTTAAAAACAAATGATGACATTTTAACTTAATAACATAGAAAATACTAACGGAACTAATGACACATCTATTATTGCATTATAAAGGAAATCGCTCGCAAATGATACCTTTGTGTCGTGACAGCGTATAGCTGTGTGTGTTGTTGTTGAAATACCGGCACTTAAGTTAAAATTATTTCAAAATCATAAGTATTATAGTTTAATGTTTTATCAGTGTGGTGTTCTAAAATATGCCTGAAGTAGCCTAACGTTGGTAGAAACTTTTCTAAGTACCTCTAAGGGGTGTGTAACCAATATTTCTGGTACTCTCTTTGTCAGACAACCAACGGAGGAAAGTAAGCAATTATGGAAAACTCTGAATTGGGTATGTAAATGTTGTGTTTGTTTTGATATGTTACGTGCAGAAGACACACTGTTATTTAGGCAGAAGATAAGTTACAGATGTCCATCACTTCGAAAAAGAAGTGAAGTATTAGGAAAGATAACACGCACAAGCAGGTATAATGAATTTGACAAATAACCAGTCTTACTCTTAACCATTGCTCAAAGAATTACGAATCAGTTGTTCCAAAGGATAATCAGTATCCTTATTTAAATCCAGTATGGTATGGGGAGCTATCTCCGAGGTAAAATTCATTTTGAAAACGGGCGAGAGCATCCATCAAAAGTAATCGCACATTCATTTCCAGGTATTCATGGGCACGAGACAGTTCATTGTACAGCCGGTTTGTAATACTTTTATATTAAGTGCAGCACGCTAGGTTCAATTTGGAGGGAGGCCTTTGCTTCATCAAAACTATATCTATAAGCTTATCCCTTGCGCTAATAAGCCTCTTGTTACTCAGGGATTTTCAAGCCCAAACCTCACAAAAATGTAACTGAAAGAGCCATTTCCATACTACGAAATGTATGCTTGTTCGATGGCCTAGTAAAGCCAGACAATGAGCCTGGTTATAATAACAAAAAACCCCCTTCTTTGACAGGAATACCCAGGAGGAGCAGAATACACGTGTATTACAAGAGCCCTTGAAAAGCAAAAAGAGCTACTTCAGGTAGGTATTATAACAAATAGCTAGAGATAACATCAAATTCTGAAACAAACTTCAGAAAAAAAAATTCACTGTATTGAAACATTTCTTTCCTTTTCTCTGCAGCATATGTATCGTCAGGGAGAAGACACCTCTCAGAAAGAACTTCTAGTACAGCTTTTACGAAAGATCTGGAAATATATCCAGTTGTCAAAATTTACGAGGATGGGGTTATCTTCCAGGTAAATTCTTTTAATTCATTTTCATGGAAACAATTTAAACATGTTTAATAATATAATCCAGTCATTATTTCGTCAAATTCCGTGGACGTTATTATGCGAAGTGGTGAACATTCTATTTGACTTTTTATTTTCAATCAGTTTGCATCATCAAGACGAATGGAAACTATTTGTTTTGGTAAGAACAATCAAATATTATACACAATGTATACGTACCAGGAACAGATCAACTTAAATTTTTCCCCATTCATGAATATTTGTTGCTGCTTCATTAGTCACACACTAATAGGCAGAACTGAATAAATCCTCAAAACAGTAGTCTATTTACCAACAATTCACTGTCAAATTAATACAACCACGTAAGTCTCATGATGCAGACGGCTGATACTACAATTAATTAACAACCGTTGTCTTAAAAGGAATCACGATCAAATAAATTCAAAAGCTGATCTCGAACCATTCAATTTATATTACCTGTAGCCAAACAAAGGGGATGAGAGTGATACCTTCCAGCAACAAGTCGAGAAGTTGTTATCCTTCTTAAAGAACGAAATGGCTGAATATGACACACGGGTCTTGGACCATTCAAGGTAATTTATTGAGTCTCTTTATCATTGACTGAGAAGATCAGATTCTTCTTAGAATAATGTTATATCGACAATATCAACCGCATCTTGCATGTAGGAGCCTTCATCTGCCATAAAAATGTTCCTTGTGGCTGAAAACTTCCACACCTCAGACCACCATAAGCCCTCTGGAGTTTTTGATAATTGCCATCCCTAAGAAAGCCTGCATTTGATAACATTGTTTGAGAATTCAGACCGCCCTTGAGGAACTGTGATAGACAATAACAAAAGTATGTGGTTGTGGAATGGGAAGGTAAGCAGCACTAGGCAGGACTAGAGGCAAATATTGCCCACACAGTCAGGCCCCAAAAGATCTGGGTGAACAATTTGGGTCACTAAGCAACACCAAGCCTGTTGATATCTTAATTGTGAGAACATTTAAAGCTTACTTGATCCACTGAGGGTCTCCCAAGCAGCCTTACACATAATTTAGCGAGAGCTCCACGACCATACTCCACCTACACAAATACAGGCCAGATTTATTGGTTGAAACTGACTTGAAACTTGTGGTTGAGGATAGATAACTTTCTGCTCTGAAGACTCGCATTGTAAGAGTGGGAAGCCTTGTTTATTTTTTATTCAAACCAATACCATCCGCAGTGGCTATCAACGGGGAAAAAGTGGTTTTAAGAAGAAAACATGATAATGTGCTTGGAACTTAGCTGCCACCTTTCTAATTTTGTGACCTTCCCGAACACATCTCCTTTAGGTATCTCAAGGTGGTAGGTTCAAGGGCTGAGGATGCAGCCCTGTCATTACTGATTCCTTTGCCCTCCAGTTGTCATGCTCACCCATACAAGAAGCTATGGAAAAACCTTGCCATCAACTCTCATTCATGCCTTCCGCTTTAGTTGGCAAATGCAAAGAGTAAATTAATCCACGCCTAAATCGTAAAAATTGCTAAAATGATAGACAAGCAGAACAGGAAGCAGATCTGATTGTAGTGTATTACAATGGCCTTGTCAACTACAATGTCAATGACAATTACACACAACTATTATTAATGTAAGCTCATTAATCAAGAATTTGCGCAAGGACATAATCATACTCCCAATAGAGACATCCTTACTCTGTTAGGAGGTCCAAGATAGTGCGAATGTAGGTTGCTACGTTGTTTTTCACAATCAAGAAGAAGCACTCAAGTGGCTGCCTAAAACTAGATATACTGGGGGCTTCTTTCAAAAAGAAATTTACTAGCCGCTCCCTTTAGTGCTAATCGGATAACTCCGTCCCAACGCTCAAATGGCTCTCATCATTTGTAATAAGAGTTTCTGGAAGATTTGCAGTTAGGAAAATGCCATGTCCGTATCGAAATACTTTTTCAAAAACTGCCTCTACTTTTCTATATGGGAAGAATCACTCCGTCAAAAAGTTGGTTTGGGGGTATCGGGTGGGTCGATTCCATAACGACAGCACTTTGCTGTTAACTTTTTCTTAACAGCTAATATACTTCTTACCCACAAAGTTGTTCTTCTCAAGAGACTAGCATCACAGCGAGATACTTTAGTCGAAAGCCATTTCAAATAAGCACACGTTGATTGAAAGTTGTCTCAAAAGTTCATCTTGATAAAGCATCATTTCCTTTCTTGGCAGGGGTCTTTCCTATGGTTTATTGAATTCTAGCACATAGGCAAAGAATGTAAAGTTCGTTCTGTGAGCCTTAACTCAGGATAAGTTTTTGACCATCACGGTATTTGCAATTCAACAACTCTTTTCCACCATATCTTTATACCCACAGAAATAATGAGGAAAGCCTACTTCAAGAGTTTAACTCGTCTTACACACATCAGGTTTGTCCGTTTTTCATGATTAAATGCATGAGCACACAGCTTTCTTTGAGATTTTCACCAGTGTCAATGAAACTGAATGCTGCAGTACTATCAACAATAAATGGGAAAACATAACTAATCTAGATTTCTGCTGCATCTTCTTTGAACACCTCTTACCAGAAGAATTGACCTGCTTTGTTATAATGACAGCAGTGACAATGACGAGCACATATCAAAGAAATAAATCAATACCTGCAGGTTAAAAGAACAATTTAACATTTTTTATAAATAATAGTTGTTATATTTTATATTCATAAGGCAAGCAGACTTTATTTGCCAGTGAGAGCTTCACCAGTCTTAAAATAAGGGAATGAAACGTGGAGCTAAAAAAAGTTTACTAGGATGATGAAGACAACCCTTTACTTTCACGTATCAAAAGAAGGTTCTTGTTTTCTCCACAGGAATTGTAAAAGAACTCCACAAGACCTAAGAAAGAACACCACAGTTTCTTTTTGAAGAATTCAGATGTCCTAAAGGTTTATGAGATAAATCTTACTCTAGACTAACTTCTTTGCCACAAGCAGATCACTTCACTTTCACTACCTCAAACCATTTCGTGGGGCAGACTCTGCAAAGCCATTTATGTATTCGGGTAAAAGAGATCTTTTAAACTCGGATGTATGTATATTTATATCATAATACAGGTTTAATCTATCTCTTCTTTACTGAACTGTTGGTATTTATCATACAGACACAATTCAAAATCTCGAGGTAATTTTAGGTATTATGTTAGAATTCATTTCCTCAGAAATTTATAGTCTATAGCCATCTCGAGTGGGAAAACTTGATTATCTCAGTATCCCACAACCCCCCTCCGCCTCTTACCCTTGACTCTTCCCCCCTGGCCAGGCTTACAAAGGCACAACTTTAATTTCAGCATTTTACTCTTGGGTGACCCTCAAATTGGGGAAAAATTTCCCAGTATCATTTGTCACATATCATCGGTCGAAAGGAAGAATTCACAAAACTAGAAATCTATTCAGTTGACAGAAAACATGCCTTTGACTTGCTGGCTGTCACAAAATATATTATTCGCATTTTCATATTCTAAAAGTCTGCTGTACTTATATATAGATACATAAATTATTCTTTAGTTTTTAAACGTTATGCAAGGAAGTGTAAATATTCGGAGTATAAATGATATTTTTTCTGTAAGCTACTGCCTAGTTTCATACCAACATTTGTGTCTCGTTTGATATACCTGAGTCGAGAAGCAATTTGTCTTTAAAGGTTGCTTGTTTCAAATATAATCAAGTTGTTAGCTATCGTAGCCGTTTTGGTAGTAAGTGATTCAGAGCTTCCTTACTCGGTTAAAATTTCTAGGAGCCGTCATATATAGATTTTAAGCTACATTTAAAAATACTATAAGTCCATTTTAAAAGGCTGAGAACCAATAACACCTTTTCTATGAAAAGATAGCTAGTTGAGACGCTTTGAAAAACCTTAAACATATTTTGCCTCGTCTACGGAAAAAGAATATACATATCATCTGTTGAAAATTGACCTTAATTTTTGTAAAATTGTTCTTTCATATAAAGCTACATTTCCTATATAAATGATGGCGAAGGTCCATTTTGTAATTATTAGATAATTTCTGACGACATTTTTGTCTTACTCGAGAGCGTGCTTCCTTGGAGCTGCATTATTTGCAGAAGCATGTAACGTAAGGATAACCCAAAAATTTGTTAAAAAAACTATTGAAATTAAGTATTAAATAAAATATCGTGATGCCATCTGGAAAAAATAAGTGCCCTCATGGTCATGTTAATCAAAGCATCCTCCCCCCTTCACTGAGAGTGATCTCCTAAATTTAACACAATAAAACCTTTACAATTATAATAACACAGCACTAAAGGGGAATTATGCATCAAGCAAGGTCGATAATGTAATGTGATGGAGGATTTAAACGCTTGGGATCACTTGCAGAGCAAACTGACAAACTTGCCAATGAAAAATGAACGTTTCTTCATGTCATGTCGCGTTTTATGCCCGAGACACTTACACATTCGGGTGCCCCTGGGGGCGTGTGCCGTGTCAACCAGGTAGAGCCACCCAATACCGACCCACTTCTCATCGCGGGAAAGAGAGAAAACACAACAACACAGAAAGATCCCAACGCATCCCTAAAATCTGGTCTGCCACAACAAATGATCAAAAGAACAACAAGCTTGTTACACTGGGTACAATGTCGAACCAGAATCAGCCTAGTTTATGTACAATGTCATTTAAAAAGTTAATAACTCCCTTTTCATCATCACTTTGGACACATTAGCCACAATTTTGTGCATGGAAGTAATCTTGGTGTGTTAAACGCATTTCTAAGCGAAGCATTTGATCAGTTACATGACCTTCGTGAGATTCTATTGTTGTCATTGGCGCTTTTCAGCCCCAGCGGTTGCCCCACTAAAAGATCGTATAGTTTCCGCTGAAAGCAACATATTAAATCTGGAAAACCAACCAATTTTAATACTTTTTTCTGTAATCAAGTGGACGCCCGTGGTTTACGATGCGATATAACGCGAAAGCCGTTTAATTCGACGTTGTCAAAGGGAAAAAAAATCACAACTTATCTACAAGGAAAGATTTTACTGTGTCATATCCCTCTACACTTGCAGATCAGAGAAATTGAATAAAATTTCTTCTTTCCGCAATTTTTTCCAAACCGAGAAGATTTTGAAACAAGCTGATGTGTCGTTTGAAGAAAACCAAATGCCTCCATTTATCAAAAATCCACAGAGTGAGAAAGAATTCAAAATCACATCCCTCGGGGTCAAAGAATCAAATCAAACATGTTTCAGCTATCTGCACGAGCATTCTAATGACTAAGAGTATTCTTTAACGTACACCCGGTTAGTGAGTGTAAAACTGAGAGCAAACAAAATCTTTATTTACTATCTTAGCACAAGTGTTTCTCAATTCAAAAACATATGAGAGTGCAGAAAAGGTGAACAGCTTTCCTTTTTTGCGTGTGTTGTATCGAACCTGTTGAAAGGGTTGTGATATCATCACATTCCCTAAATCACGGAAAACAAAGCAGATACCAATACTTTCTGACTCGGCAAAATGTACAAGAAAAGGATCTTCAAGTCATTGCATTAAAATGCTTGTTTGCGTTACACATCACCGCGCAAAAATGCTATTAATTTCCTACAGGAAACAGTGGTACAACACCACCACGGTGGCGATAGTGCCTTAATTCTAAATATAAATTAAAACTAATTTTTGTAGGAAACCGAGCGACTATTCACATCTACTATTCTTGAGTTATTCTGAAAGGAATGACTAGATGGATATTGAGGCTCACGCATATATAAACTTTCAATGCTAATTCATCGAGTAAAGACTAATCACGACTCTTTGCCTTATAAATATATACATTTGAATGATACTTGCCGACTTCTAATTTACAGTTCCCTTGGACAACCACCGGTCACTGTTACCACAATACAAGACGACGCACATGAGTTCACCAGCTTGTTATCTTGCTCGGTTGTATCCAACGGTGAACTTCATGCACATAGAAATGCCCTAATTATGTAAATAACTAGATAGCATATCACAAATTCCCAACCCCTCTCCTAACCCAACATTAACCTTAACTTGTCGCCAATTGACTGTTGTTGAGTTAGGGGAGGGGTAGGTGGGCAGTTGCCCGGATATTGATATTGATCCATAAAATGTACGTTACTCTCTGACCTACATGTAGCTTTAACATTTCAAGTAACAATTTCAGTGTTCACTTCTAGATGTTGCTTCATTTGTAGGAGGTCATCAAAAAAAATTTCATTCCGACTATCAAATGAGGTTAAGGGGTCCCAGTCGGTAACTCCTTTCAAGCAAACCAAGAGATATATTCATTCAATGACACCACGTGAAGAAGTAGCCAACGAGTTACCTAATCGAACTTCGTTCTGAGAAGAGGATTGGCGTAACGTAACGTTTTTGTTTTATTCATAACTTAATACCTTAAATTTAACGGCCTTGTGACAAGATTAAACCTGTAAAGTGACAAGATTAACCCTTTTGCCTTCACTATCCTCCTCCACCATCAACACCGTCATCACGAGGTCAATTTTAAAAATCTCTCCCACCAACGTTTGTAACAACATAAACTGTCTCTACTGCGCTCTGTGTAGACGAGAATATGCAGCATGAGAAAGTACTATAGAAGCCTCCTTTTTTTTTAGCGCCTTCGCACCCGTTATCGTCTATACAGTATTTACATCGCCTTTGGGCTCTCACAGGAAATGCATCTTTGTCCACGATAAAATAACCAGGTGGTTATTAATCACTGACTTTAGCTGGTGTTGACAAGGTGTTAAAATCAATTGACACCAAAAGAGAACCGGCAAAACTTAACCTAACTAGCCACAAAATGCAACTGGCAAAAAAAATTGTTTTGCAATTTACCCTCTTACAAAAGACGCCGTTTCCTGACCAAATCGAAAAACAATTCTATTCTTATCTCTACCTTAGAATGATCTTATCGTTTTATCGCCACAGCTGGCCGCACTATTAGGGCGGAAATCAAACAACCGACAAGCAAGAATGAAAATATTTTTCAACCAGCCATGAGGCTTTCTAGGAGACCAGTTGGTACGTGATAAGGCATCATCATTCAATCGTATCAATAAAGCTCGACTTGAGCATACCAGAAAGCTTGGTCTGACGTCTGCACATCGTGTACAAAGCTCATCATTGTTAGTTATGTATTTGTGGTGAACAATCATGCCAGGCTCCTTTGCATTCACAACGTGCTCACGAGACTCAAGCTTTCGTGACTTTCTAGTCACGCTCAAGATTTAAAACACCTGCAATGAGTCAACAATGACATGTGCTCTGACAATATCACTATGGCGTCAGAGAATACTTTTAAGTCCTTAATATTGCAATTGCTAATTCACAACCCACGTGGCTTAATCGGCTAACTAACCGACCTGTTCCTTGTAATCTTCCATTCTACGTAAGAGTTTAACCAGAGATGGGTGCTATATGCTTGGAGGCTTCCCTCCGTAAGAATATTTATTAAAAATATAAATATTAAAAATTCTCCCACACACGCTGCACTAGAAAAGGGCGTAGCACTTAAAATTGAAATAACTTACAATCATCTATCAAGAAATTTCAATATCCATCAAGAAGTTGATCTAGAATAGACCCAAACAATCGAAACAAAACATCCGCAATATCCTCCTTGTTACATTCTTTAACATTAGTAATCTGAGGCTTTCTAGGACTGTTTCGCTCAACATACCTAACTCGATGGCTCTCACGCCGTTGAAGGAACGTTTTAAGGTGTAATTAACGTTTTTCTTTTGATGCTGCACTAATGTACAAATAACAACATGTGCGGCTAGTTAGGACACTCCACCGAATGCTTTTAAGCAAACCTAAATAAAGTAGTCGTTCAGAAGAATTCCAAAGACCGCTTTATCTCTCCTCTTCACCTTCTTATCTCCGTATACGTTATTTCGCTCCAGCTCAAGATGAGGATTCACAAGCATCGAAAGAGCATAGGTAAGCCTGTGAACAGGCTACAATGAAAGTCAACTTTTTTGTCGAGCCAAAATTGAGTAGTCTTGAATTCTTTGTTAATTCTTGTAATCACTTTCGTCGAATGAATTACCGCATTAAACGGAATTGATGTTTGGATGTAAAAACCTTAATTACATGTTACAAACCATCAGACCTTAACTCTAGTCAACACGAAAAAAATACAACGTGGCGACATAACAGGGGGTATACCGTGCGTGGACTACAGCCTTTGCCCTGCGTACAATGCATTCGACAAACGAGAAGCTCGTGTTTAAAGAAAATAGCAGATTAACATCGAATATAAGTAATTCCTACCTTTCCTTGTTGCGGGAAAATATCCAAAATATACTTTCTTGTCGGTTCACTCTAATAAACCAGAAGATACTTGTCAAACCATCATATACAACATAAAAATGGAACGACTGGCATTGAAACTAGCCTACAAACACTATGGCTGATTTTTAATCGAATAGCACAATATGGTCGAAGGTCTAAAGCTGTATTGACGTAACGTCACATGACACGTTTCAGTTGTTCAAACATGAACCGGAAGATGATTTTTCCACTTTTGACAGTTCTAAAACAAAATTAAACAAAACTTCTGCCGCCTTCTTTCGCTGAGAAAGTAATGATGCATAGACGCATCATTTTCCTTAATGTGGATGTGGCAGATCTGGTGTGAAGCTGCATTCACATCGGCGCGTTTCGCTCCACAAGCGAACAGGAAAAAGGAAAACCTGTATGCACCTTCTCTTCACTGTTCTTTATACATTTCTTAAGGTGCTGACAAGGAGAATTTGTTGACCATTGTTGACCATTTTCTTTATTCTCATGACCTTAATGTGTGATTCAGGAGTGATGTTGTAGGAGAAATTAGATGCTGGTCTATCTTACGGTTTCAAGTGTAAATTCAAGCCTATCATTCAATATTTTTCGCCATCCTGTGAAGTTCAATCTGCGCCAAAATTCGACATCTTTGTTGGCAAAACATTTGGCCTTTCAAGTAGCCTTTCAACATGTATTTTTCCCGAGTATTCAGTCGGTGTGACAATCAGTATGTTGGAATGCAAAGACGGAGAGAAGGAGGGGGCTCCAGTTAAAGGCATGTGACACAAGTGCATTCTGGTTTAATGTGACAAATAGTAGTTTGCTATGTTGTTAGTGACGCAGTTTTTAGCCATGAGCCTCGCTATTACATGTAAGAAAATGATTGATAAAAGAAAGTAAAACCTGGGCCCTAAATATCATCCACAGCAAGAAGCAAAAATTCTAATACTTAGACAGCCCTGCAAAAATCCGTCGCTTTCGAATAAAGGGCATCAAAAGGACCAAATTAGTTTTAGAGCACCAATGTTAGAGCGGCAAGTGCATGAGCAAAATATGTTTACAATTACCGCCATCGAATAAAAAAAAAAGAGCGTGGTGGGCGGTGTCATAGACATCTTTCGCTTCTGTAAGCGGCGGGGTTATTTTGAGGGGCGGCCCTCCTTACCACTAAGACGATTGCCCAACATGAGCCGTTTTTTCTGGCTGAAAGAATGGTAGTAGGTGGGAACTTATTCACACCTAGTTCCAGAGACACTCCATAGTGACTTTTGTTGGCTTCTGTCAGTCCTGTTGCTATTTGGGTACAAGTTTTTTTTCTCAACCTTATTTTAAAAGGTTTTTTAAAAAAGAAAAGAGCATACAATAAAAGGATAACATTGTTACCCGTGCATTTTTGAAAAGTTTTAAATAAATGCTGCTCTCAAATTAGCACAGAAAATTCTTGTCGAAAACTAGAAAATTTGATAAACTTTGCAATACCATTTGGAGCTGACGCGCACTAAGACGACACAACTTACACAATTTTAATTCGAAATCGGCTCAACTCGTACCAAATACAGAGGTTTTGATTTCGTTCAATTCGCGAGTCAAAACTGCATCCCTATAAGTGGCAAGTTTCATACATTCCTAATCGGTAATTTCAATACCAGTTTTCCACAGAAAGTCGACAGTAATTCCGGGATTGTATTTGTTCTGCTTCACGGCGGTCTTAAATTGGAGTCAAAAAATTCAGCCCTTCTCTAAGCCAATCATATAGAAAACTTAAACCAATGACGACTGCGTCACGCGCGTTTTTTCGTGCTTTGGGCGGTTTGCTTGTTTTCACTGTGAGTTCTCGTTAGCTCCGTGTAATATTTTCCTTTGCTCTCATTGGCCCTTATAATTCCGTAGTTTTTAAACTGAGTGATTATTTTCAGAGAAATTGTTAGATGGAAGCATTGTCAGAGTGTAATAGGAGAATCCTCAAGAAACAATAGTAACGAGTAACAGGTGATGCTTGTTTAATGATTGGATCTGAATCATTATGATATTCTGAAATTTATTAAAATATTGAAATAAATTCATTTGAATGTTTTGTATCCAGACCACTGCAGGGATAACATGTCACATACTTTCACTGATTGACATCAGATCATACCCAAGGTACACTAAACTTTGGCATGGCTTTCTGTTACATGAACTGACTTCTTTCACTGAATTCTTATAATGTTCCACAAATAAACTTCATAGGACACTAAGCGTATCAAACAGGTCCACATATTACAATCACAAAGCATATCTAAACCTGATTTCTGCAAACAATAAATGCTGCACCAGAAAATTTAAAATCTCTTTAATGTTTTCTCTACAGGTCAAAAATAAAACAACACCAAATTTGTCCCTTAACTGCAATGCATCTATAGGCTGAAGATTCAACTGGTGTTTCCAAGAGTATTTACAGTTGTAATGAAAATAACTCGTGCATATACAGAATGGTCTGTATTGTAAGAATTTATGTCTACAACCAGTTCAGGGTAGCTGTTGGTTTTTGTGGATTAAACTCACCCTGACGTTGATAAAACCACTGAAAAGTTTTGTAATAATCCCTTATAACATGTTCTGAAAAAGTTTTTAAAATCACATTTGCATTTTGCACTTGCAAAGCTATCCCATCACTTGTAACATCATGCTCTGGTTATTTGAGCCTTTGAATATCACACTTTGCATCAGTTGTCGAAGTTAGGTGCTTACTTCACAGCCTTTCATGCGAAGGGTTTTTATTCGTAGAACTTTATTTACACCCTGACCCCTTCACTTAATAATGGTACTATCAATTCTTAGCACAATCGAGAAGAGAGCATTATAAGCTTCCCCTTGCATCCTGCTTGGTTCAAGGTAAAAAGTTTGGCATGAATGTTACTCAAGCTAAATAAATCATGTTGGTGAATGCAAATCTTTGCATTCACTTACTCAAGGGATATGACCCTTTGATTCAGTGAACAATTTTCCTGATGTTCCCTACATACGTTTTTCACCAAGCGGAGCAAAACATTACGAGCAAGTGAATTTAATATGTTTAAACAGCTCTAAATACAGAACAAAGAAAAAAAAATCAGAACATTAGAGAACCGAACATAGCAATTAGATAGGAGGGAAATGAGAGGTAGGCATGTGAGTTTTAGAACACATACAGCAAGAAAAAAGCCAGCATAACATGAATACCAAATATTAGGGACAATTTATTATACTGCACACAATCTAAATAAGAATTCCAAGGGAGCACATTTAGCAGACCAGGGTGTTCAAGCATCAAGGATCAGAGAATTATCTGGCTATTACGCATAATTTAATATTCAAGGTTACAAAAAATTTGCCCGTTGCTTTACCAATTCCCCTTGCAGACCTGTTTTGATAACAGAAGACGAACTTAATTTGACTAGCTGCGCCGTAAATCTCAACCAAATATCATTTACCGAGTCTTTCTAAAGACCCGTAATACTGATAAAATTGCGCAACGTAACGCTTTGTGATTCCTAGACCCTCGATAAACAAGTGAATACACAGGCTCACGGTCACATTTCATCGCCTATGTGAAGTCTTTCTGGCGGAACCATGACATTTAACTTAACAAATAATACGATCTGGCTGAATAGTTAGAGATTTCGTCAATGACATAAACAAGGACAACAGGAATTATAAGCCAAACTGGCCGAATAATTTCATCCTATGATCTTGCATATAGCTTTAATTACGTAAATTGAAAGTATACTGACCTTTAAACTCACTCAGGACAAAAATTCTTTCATCCTGCGATCGTCAACGACCTTAGCTCGACCCTTCACTCTCCATCAAGCCCAGAAATTATTAGGATAACACGATTTTGCTTACATGAAATAGAGCGCGCCGCCAGCGCGGTTCCAGGATCTCTCGTTTTATTACCCCCGTCATGCAAACCCAACTGAAGAATGAAGAATCTGGAAGTGTATCTGCAAGTGTATCTGGGAGTGACACTGCAACTGGGTTGCGAGACTGTAATCAATTAATCAGCAAGATTTTGGTAGCAAATTAAAGAGTCAGAACACGAACACGAGGGAAAAGAAGAGTTTCAAATCGTGCCGTTTCACGATACGCTTAATGCTAACCCATCTTTGCCCCCATCTTTCGACTACCTCGCAGGAAAATTTTTAATAAGCAATTACCGATATCTTTACATTTTGCTTCCGTGCAGTAGACGTTATCCATTAATCTATTTCATACTGATGTATCTGGTCGTTAACCCTATATAATAACCACTTTTCAGATATTGACTTTCATGATTTAACTCAGATAAAAGGCTATCATATACGTGGACTGAACTTCTCATTGCGTTGGAATCCAGAGAGAGTGAAGGCAGTATGTGCGTTTAGGCCTAATCAGTATTATGCTCGTGGAAAAAAGAACGATAAATGGCTAACTATCGAGAACTTCATTAATGTCGCTATTACGCAGTTGCGACGCTTGAAACTCTAAGGCGTAGTCCTTCTACAAGGAAATTTATTTTCCATCAGAAATGAAATTTGAATGAGCAGTATAATCATGGTTTTAAAATTTCATTTCAGTATTCTTTTCAATTTTTTTTGTTCATGCTGCTTTGTTTTGTTTTATTTTTATTTATCTATTTGCTTTAATTTACATGTACTCAAAGAAAGTGATCACGTAAACGTTTTTTAATAAAGAAACTTTCACTCTCACCAAAAAATGGGCTGTTGTCTTTTTCACAGTTGAAGGGGTTGATATAAAACACAACATATTAAGTAAACGTCACATTAAAACACATCATTTTACAAGGATCAATTGATTTCGGTAATCTTGATGTTTGGCTAGTCACCAACACAATTGTGCCCTTGGAATGTTTTTCAAAGTAGTATTTAAGTTGAATGCTCGCTATAGTTTGCTTAGAACTGATGGTTTATGTCATGCCGGGTGATTACTCGGCCAGCCGAGTGAAGCTGTTACGTTTTTCCATTCAACAACCGCTAATAGACGAACTGATTTCTCTGACCCATACAAAAGAACAGCTACATAATTTGTTCTTCAAGTACCTTTCAACACGGTCAAGCGATGCTGGCATTACTTTAAGGCTTTTTGGTTCACAATCCTTACGTTTGTTTTATCAGTTCGGCGTAAATTCGCTCAACCAAAGTCTTCAGCACTATCGGCTTGCAGTTTTCGATTTTTCGATACACTTCTTTTCGCGAAAAGACAACCAGAAAGTGGCGCTTTTCAAAGTGTATTGTAAAACAATAGAAAGCTTTATTGCTCATTTAAAGTACATGGAAATTTCATGCGGTGTATACAACTTCTTAGTTATGCACTGAAAACTTGATTTTGCACTTGTAAGCGAAACAGTCTGATTAGAATCCGATGGTTAATAAATCGTTAACTTCCGCGTTATGTCCTCACTAAAATGGAGGAAAACAATAATGATGAAAGTAAGAATACACATTTTAACATCCTGTGAGATTGGACTGTACGTAAACACATTACACCAAACAATAACTAACCCATCCAGGAAAAAAGAAAATGAACCTGACCTGAGCGGGCGCATGCAGTCTGTAGTTAACTAACCCAGAGGCTAAACGAGGAGTGTGATGCTCCCACAGTATCATGGTAAGGCTGATGTTGCAAAATTATTGAATGAGGTTGAATGAGGTTGATCATAGCGGCGAGAATTATCAAGGCCGAGGTTCGTGTTAAGTGCCAAAGCAGGGGTAGGATAATCGGCGTCGACAACCAGATCGTCGATCGGATCACGGATCGGATCACTGGTGGGATCACAGGATCAAAATATGGATGGAAAAGAACATTATGAATTAAATATATAACTAAATGAATAAATGCTGCTATGATCAGTTCGTAATGGAACCACGGAGGATTTTTCAATAACAGAAGAATATTGAACGCCAACTGCGAAAACGAGCACTTAAACACAGAACAGTCAGTTTCGACGGTGTAGCACGCATGAACTGTTGAACAGATTACATTTAAGCTGTAAAAACTGTGAACGGTCCGTGATCTCGTCCGTGATCCGATCCGCGATCCGATCCGCGATCCGATCCGCGATCCGATCCATGATCTGATCTTTAATGCGTTCGTGATCTGGTCCTTGATTCAATCCACGATCTGATCCTGGTTTGCCAATACCAGGTAAACAATAGATCTTAGAGATGCAAAAGTGACATAATTCACTTTGCCAACAAATAACATTACCTAGGCATGAACAACAAAACCATTACTGGATTCGGTTTTTGCTTGAAAGTCAGCAAAATGTTTTGGAACTTTTGAATGCTTTCGGCTTCAGTGGTTAATTCAAACTGCTACAAAAATAATTGTATCATCACCAATTTTTTCTTCTCCACCCGAGAAGATCAAAGGATTTCTCACCACAACGGGTAGGTATGTAAGACCCTTCTTTATGCCATTGAAATAAGCTTAATGTCCAGCCGGATGGGCCTTGATCTAGCTCCTAGGCTCACTTTATCTTTCATCTTATCTTCCACCTGCAAGAGCATAAATGGATAATGCTGAACTGTCAGACAAACCTGATGAAAGTCGGGGGGGGGGGGGAAGGAAGGGATGAAGGAATAGACTGTGGTGGATTAGCATCCCAATCAGGCCACACAGTTCTTCTTCATACTTCGTGCTGTGGGAAGTTAACAGAGATAAGCCTCTGTTTATATCAGAGAAAGTCTAATTCGGAATTACTTTGGCTTCTACGCATAATACATAGAAGTTAAATGTAACAACCTTACTCAAAAGACCTAAATTTCTCTTGGCTGCTACTCTATTGGGCTTGCAGAGAGAAATATAATTTTGTCTCTCAATAAAATGATAACCCTTTTATATATTACGTGAGGCAAAGAAATTTTTCCAGATGAAGATACATGTAAATTGTATGAAGTTTTAGTACAACCAATAATCAAGCAGTATTTTAACAAAAACAGGGAAACAATGCAGCACCTTAATTGGGAAACCTTGAATTGCAGAGCACATTAGTACGTGAAAATGTACATGTATTACTATCTTTATTTGTGAATTTATACAAAATGATGTATTTCCAAACAAGTTCTTGTGACTGACATTCAGCCATCCTTGACTTTCTCCTCTTTAAATCAAACCTCAACATCTTCCCTTACCCTTAACCTCCCAAGATCTGATTGTTAATTCTCCCCTCTTTCAGATACAAAATTCCTTGTAAATTAGTTATGAGAATTGGGTGTGAGATTAAGAACACAACTTTAACCTGATAAGTTTGAGTATTCTCATAAACTGTTTGCTGGAAAATGTATAAGTATTATAGGGAGAAGTTACATGTTAGTCACTTCTGGGAGTTAAAGGATTAAAATGCTTATGCCTGAAGAGGTAATTATGGAATTAAAACAACATTGGTTTCATCTTTCTGAAATAATACTGTAAGAACAATCTAACACCACTCATGTTGAATAATCCATATTAACTGACATCTAGACCTAATATGTTACAAAATTATCTTAACCAAATACTCTACTTCAAGTTGCCAAAGTATATGGTGTAAAAACTTTTTAACCCTTTATATTTAACTCCCAAGATCTGATTGCTAATTCTTCACTCTAGCTGCCACACTTTTCCTTGAAAATTAGTTGTGATAATTTGGTGTTTGATCAAAGTAATATCGTGTACTTGATAAGTTTGAGTATTCTCACTACCTGTTTGCTGGATGATGTATGGACATTATAGGGAGAAGTTACATGTTAATCACTTCAACGAGTGAAAAGGTTGATTAATCATGGAAAACATAAAAAAAATAAAAACATATTAAGCTATAACCCTTTAACCCTAAAAGTGACTACCATCTAATTTCTCCTTACAATATCATCCCTGAATCAAGCATTAAGGTCACAGGAATACACATAACAATCACAAACTAAAGAGGATTTTGATTATTGAACAAATTCTCCTTATCAGCACCTTACAAGGTGTATAGGGAACTGTATGGAGAATATGCATATTGATGTTAGCATGATAAGGGATAAGAAAAATTTAGCATTTTTATCACTAGGCAAAATAACAATTTACAAAACTAAATGATGGTGAAAACAAAAAAACACTAATTCAGGTATTTGTGTCCTGTATTGCCAGATTATAGCCCCAGAAAATAGCCACTTTTCTGTGTGGTCATGAACCTTATCCTTCAGCATTTCAAAAGCCCAAAAACCCCCTTTATTTTCTAAAAAAACCTTTCTCAGTATTTTAGCTTCCAACACAAACTGTGTACCCAGTGTAAAGAATAGTCTAGAATATTTCATGAACTGCACACTATCATAGCTATCATAGAAAGGGATACAGAAAGTGTTTCATTTCTGTCATGGGGCTAAATATCGCACACCATCATTGTACACTGTCAGAACTATATATTAGAGGAATTGGAAAAATGCTCCATTTATATCTCAGGAATTGGTTTCAATCACAAATTGTGAGTCCAGTGTACAGAATAGTCCAGAATATTTTTAAAATTGCACACTTTCATAACTATCATATAAAGGGTTAAGAAAAATATTATAACTATTTTGCAGTGCCACAGTGTGGGTTAAGTTCCATATTGTGTGAATTATTGATAGGGAAAAAAATAAATTCAAACTATTAACTAAAGGCTTCATTTGACATGCAAATATGCTTGCATATTTGTCCATACATTACATGTTTCAAGAGGTGAACTATGAACTTCAAGAAACAGATAATGTCCAAGGGCAAATATACAAGCATGTTTTCACACCAAATGGAGGCTTTTGTGTTTATCATCTTTCAAATATTTTTGTAATGTATAGGACAAAAATAGAACAAAATATCTACAAACAACTATATTTGTTTACTGCTTTCAGTCAGTTATCCATACATCTCTATGAACAAACAAATATGTTCCTTCTTCTGCAACAACAGAAGAAATCTCTCCCAACATGAAATAAAGAATAAAACAAAGACTTTAATGGCATTTGACAAGAGTTACTTTAAGCTGGGGCACAGTCAGTTGCATGATGTGTCTAGATCAATCCTGCATTGGATTATAATACAGATTATAAACCATCAAACATTTTAGCTTGCTAATGATTGGTGTAAATGCTCCAAAAAAAACATTATGTGACCAGCTAAAACTGAGGAATATCCAAGGATATACATGTAGCCCAAGTGATATTTCTCAATTCTACCTCAATATTATGTCATTCAAAGATCACATGAGATTGCATCAGCAAGCTTGGCTTTCAGTGCGAGGCTTACCAGTAGATTGTTCTACAAGAGGAAATATGTTTATTGATCTTTAGGCACAGCCCTACACAATGAAGTTTTCTGTACCTTTTAACTGGTGAAATCACCTTTTAATTAGTGAGTCACAGCATGCCAAAAGTGCAGGATGCGAAGAATTGTGTTTTTGGACACTACATACCAATGTTACCAGACAATAAAGCTTGTGTTCCAATCAAACTCAAGTTCCGAAGTGGGTACAACCCTTGCGAACTGAATTCCCAGTTTTCTGGGAATTCCTAGGAATTCTCAAAAATTCCCAATTATCCAAATGGCCCTTGCAAACTGAATTCCTGGGAATTCCAAGGAATTCCTCAAAAATTAGGAATTCTCAAAAATTCCCAACTATGCAAATTAACTCTGATTTAAAAAGCTTGGAATTACTGGGAATTTCTGGGAAAGGAAGACTCCAGTTTTGTGAGGACTTGGAATCCCTTGGAATTCCTGGGAATTCTCAGCTTTACAAACTATCTAAAATTTAAGAAGTGTGGAACTCTTGGGAATTTCTGGGAATTGAATTTGAGGCAATTTAATACCCTGAGGTCCACATAAATTCAAAGAAATTCTCAATACCTTGAATGTGAAGGTTTTAAGAAAAAGAGTAATTTCAGAGGCTTAAAACTTTGGCTCAATAAAAGGTATGCTATACAAAACTTACCAAGAGATATACATACATGTACATGTTTATAACTTAACGATCATGAAATTTATTATTCAAACTAAGTTTTAGTAAATCTTTACATTACTATGGATTTTCTCATGAACCAGCTGTCAGTTATGTTAAATGGAAATTGCCAACTTGCGCAATAATTAACAATAATTACATCGTTATCTTACTTCCCTAACCTACATTACTGGTTGCCTTTGTTAGAAAACCTTGGAACAGTCAAGCTCAGTTGCCTCAAACGCTGTCAGAGACTTTTTGTTGACAATACTTTTAGTAGAAATTTCATGCCTTAGACAAACAAATTCAACACCTTATTAATCTTTCTTTTTTCACGATTGTTGTTGCTGCTTTTTTTTTCAGTTTTTTGCTCTATTTTCATGACTAATTGCTGTAATTTGTTTTGCTGTTTTTATTCTTACAAAACATTTTTGTAAGAGTTCCAATACTTGTGGATCATCCACACACTTTGCAGACATTTGGCATGCAGACAAGACAGAGGTAGTCAATGTTCCCTTTGAGAAATAACATCCTTTTAAATGACGTCTTCAATTTACTTTATTTGAAACTCTGATCTGAAAATATTTGTCAACAAGACTTGTTAGTAGTGAGAAGTACCAACCAAGTTTCCTTTCATAACTTAATTTCTTAAATGTCCCAATCACTGGATCTCCCAAAAAATATTACATCATTTTATTTTTGGTGCAAATTACAAGTCCTTCTTTATATAAAAATGAAAAGTGCTAGTCACACTTCAATAATAACAGCTCTTAAGTTTACTTGTTGTTCTTCTCTGTCTGTCAGCTATCAACAAAATTGTTTTATACTTCGGGCAGTGCATAACTATTTGTGGACCAGAGTTCCAACGCACCTCTGTAATCGCATATAGCTACTTCTGTCTCTTGTACAAATGTTTCTCCTTTGTAAGACGCACTCTACTCTGTTGTCAATACTGCTTTAAGTTCAGTGGAAACGACTGACTGAGGAATCGAGATGGCGGTGTTGGAACGTGTTGCTGAACGCTTGCTACGGTCAAGCTTTGTAGATTTAGGTACTGGTACACTGGGATCATCTATGTATCTCTTATACTTCCGAATGTGGTATCCTTCTTTTATAAATATGAGGGTAAAAGACGATTTGTAGTCGCATTCAAAACTGTGATTGGCTTGTGTTATTTCTCACCTTTGCCATTAACACAACTCAAGTGAGTTTCGAGTCTTTGTTTGCTCGACAACTTTCAACTAATTGACAGCACGCGTTATATCCGAACTTTATTATAAAATGAAATAAACCTATCAGTAAGGTTTCAAGATTCCTCTAGTCACGTTTGGGAACATTCAAGATTCATATTAGGAACTATTATTAAACAAACCTTATTACATAAAGAAGCCCTCCTTGGTAAAAACAAAATGATGTATTCAGCCCTTTTTTAGTAAAATCCATGAGAGAGATGTACTAACTCCAATATAAAAGTCACTCAATATAACAGAGATTTCTCATTTTGAGAATCCAATGAATGCCCTTTTCCTCATAGATATCTTAAAGGCCTGGTCTTAGCTTTAAATATACACATTTTAATATATTATTTTTTTTCAAATTCAGATGTCATGGAATCCAGATACAAAATGGTCAAGCTTCTTGTAGACAACCTCATTCAAGGCCAACTCATTGTGAGCCCAGGAAAAAAAAATACGAACAGCAGCTAAGTTTGCAGTTTAGGATAACTTCATTCTAATTTATTGTTACAGTTACAACAAGATTTTAATCAAAAAATCAATTTTATTTGTCTGTTATTAACCTCTTCACTCCCAAGAGTGCTTGGTTTTCAAATATAATTTAAGATATTGTATTTTATGGAAAAGAATCAACAGATTTTATTCACAATTTGTGTCAAACCAAATTTAATGATTGATTAGGACTATTTTATATGAATAGCTGTAATTGAGGATTAATCTGTATGAAGTTTTCAAGAAAAAAAAAAGTTTGCTTAGCTTTTTCATCAGTACACATTTCTTTTTCTAAGAACCTTGTTTATCCAGCCTTTGCTGAATTCTAATTTTTCAACCAAATTTTATCATTTTTTTAAATATTATTAGATCTCCTAGTATCAGTTAATATTTTTGTAATTAAAATAATTACATCAAATCTTGCAGATATATGGCAGATTATTTTTTCTCTGAACCTCCTAACATTTTACCATTTGAAGGGACTGGTATTGGCTATAAAAGTATAGTCAAATTAAAGGTTTTTGCACAACCTATGCATTAAGTTTTTGTTATGACTAACCAAACAAGCCTCCTTTGCATTGGAAAGTGAGTTACATTAAAAGACGAGGCATTATCCTAGCCATGTATGTTTAAAACAGTTTCAATGGGATTTTCACCAGAAAGCTACCTTATTTACCTAAGTTTTTACCCTCCTTTGACTGATAAGATTTATCTCACAAAGTGTGGACATATTATGTATTATATTTATGTATATATATATATATGCTTTTTTATAATTCATTTCAAAATTGTGGTAAATCAGAGAAGAGTGGGTGAACTGGAGACCTGGCTGAAAAATTAGAAGGCCATATAACATGAATCTAGATTACAATACTGTTTGTAATTTATAGAACATTTTTATACTGCAATAATATTTTTAGCTCTTTTGAGTATGTACAAAATGCTTAAAATGAAGGAACATTTGGGCAAACTCCCTAATACCAGAGGGAGACGGCCTCGTGTGCGTTGTGAATTACTGCAAAAAAAATTCTGGTAGATACAACTGGGCTTTTTTGGTTAGCCACCATCCCATACCACAAGCACCTAAAGAAAACTATGAATAGCAGAAACTATAGGCAGGGAAATTATTATTCTTGTTGACAATTCAACAAGATAGTAGCTCTAACGCTCGAAACAGTGACAACTCGGGAAAGAAAGGAACAATCACAACGTTAGGAAATTACAGCTTGTCACTTTGAACACGTTTAATTAAAGAAAACACCTTCATAGCTAAATTTAGCTTTTGTTTACCACAAATTGAAAGCCGCAACACCTCGGGCAGTTTGTGTGAAATAGCGACAGTATACAGCGCATACTACGTTGAAGAATTTGTGAAAAGACCCTTGATGTAGTTGTTCAACAGTGCCAGTGAAGAAAAAACTTTCGGAATAAAAATTATAGAAAGAGATGTCGATGCGAACGGTACAATATTATTAACTGCATAATTCTCAGCTTTGGGAAACCTACACAGAGCAAAACACGGGTCTTGACGCCTGAACAATGCACCTCAATACTCTAACAACCTTTCCCATGACCTCATCTTTTCACATGGTAAAACTGTCCTGTTTTAGGGTACTTAAGACAAGATGCAAGCAGTTCCAACTGCACAGATTAGGTTTAAAATTTGTCTTACCTTGGACCTGTGTGCCGATGCATGTACAAATCTTAGTTATCATTTCCTATGACTTTCTAATGACCGACAACACATAATTTTCACGCAGGCCTCGAAAACTAATTGTTAAAATCTCTCCGGGCTTGCCATGACCCGGACGAACTCTTGGACCGTCCGCAATCCGGACGGCAAACATTTTCATCGTTGCGTATTTAGTAAAACTGTGCGACAAACATTGTAATCTTACCTCGACTTAAAAGCAGACTTAAAAGATGTTTCGTTAAACTTGTTTCCTCGAAGTATTTAAGCTTACAAATTTTGACTGAGCTTTACAAAGCCCATTTTTCAGGGCTTTCGGCCCTTAGAATATCAGGTTTTTAAATTATATGGAAGGAAGAAAGCAATTACGGAGATAGATTCATCGCTTCGCACACGCGAAGTACGTGTTGGTTTCTTTATTATCTTCCTCAAATTACAAACTTCACGCGCGTGTCGTGGGGCTGCTAAAAACCGCGCTGGGGGTCCCAGCTGACCACTGACCCAGGCCTTAATTTACCTGAGGAAGATTTAGTTACTTAGGTCAACCAGTAATTTAATCCAAAAGCAAGAGTTTCCAGTTTCCTTCACAGGTCAAGCACGATTTCATGTATGCTGGCGCTAACACCGTAATAGTGAAGCAGCAGCTACTGACTTCGCTGGAAGGCGGAATACGGAATGATTTCATTTCCAAACTCAATTTTCGTTGAGCGACGGCGGTTAATCTGTGATTCGCACAGTGATCTCTTGGGTAACGCTTAATGACCAATCTGAATTAACCAAAGACAGAATCTGCCTGACACTTCACACTCTATCAGGAGATTTCCCACAACGTTCATTATTCTCTGAACTACGCCTTCCAAGTGGATGCCGAGTTCGAGAAACGCACTAAGGTGACTGCTTAATCATGTGATGCGATTGCAGATAGCTTTGCTATTCAAAAAGTGCTTCAATAGTCGAAGATTGTGGAAAATGATTGTGAAAAATGTCTTGCGGGCCGAAGCCACAAAGATAAGAACGTACCTTAAAAGGTGAGAATATACACACTGCTTAAGAAAAAGTTCTTGTGTAAAGAGTTTTAAAGGTCTTCATAAGCTAAAATTCACTGTATTGGTATAAGCAAATATTGATGACGAGTTAACTGGGTATGCGAGAAAGCAGTGCACACCAATTTACTCGAGAAAATGTAAAGAACTATATTAACTAATATTGTTACTTATATCATAACTCAGTTTAATTAAGTGAAATTTACACTTTCGGTCGATGTAGATTGAGTGTAAAATCATTTCTGATCATTCGCTCATTTAACTAAGATAAATGACTCCACGTGAGACACTTTTCCACACAACGGAGCACCAACAGATCAGCGACTCTCACGGACCAAAATTAAGTAATAACTTATGCACCATAGCTTCCTTCCCGTAAAAAACTATGTTACCGTCTATCTTTTAAACAACATCCACTGCCTTTGACATCAAGGGGACATAGGGTTGTGCCTTTATCCTAATAACAGATCATTTCGATCAACTATACTTGTATTTTCCAAAGGTTAGAGAAGAGAATGTTACAAGCTCTTATGGTAGGTATCTCGCATATTTCACCGAGAAATTCTTAATCCACGTGTATTGTAATCTTTGCCCATTACACCTTTCCAACTATGGTTTTCATTCTTGAACTAAATTCCTGCTGTCTCACAGAAGAAATGTTACCAAATAATCAAAACTCACCAAAGCTGTTTAATTTTTTCTTTTAGAATGAGCTGCTGGTCATTCGTACTAATGTCGACGGGGCATAGAGATCTCACAAAGTAAGTACATAGCAATAGCTTAACTTCGTGATCCTTTTTTTCTGTGCACATCTCCGTTTTCCATTCAGTGTGGCCTAAACCCATGCACTCAGTCACTCCTCCCCAACGGCCATATAGTTAGTTCACTTACCATGCACTTCCCACAAAAAAAACATATTATTACTAAAAGCAGTCCACGGTTCTCGTAAAATGCATTTTTTTCGAGGGTTTCTGCTTGACTTACACTTTTAATGGCCGAAAAAAAAGCAAACAAATAAAACATTTAAGCTTGAAGTAGGTAACAGATCTCGGACATGCTCGACCCGTGCAAGCTTGAGGTTTTTTTTTTAATGATAAGTCGAAAATTCAAGAACAAAAACAAGGCAATGCCGTCACTTCCTCAAGCGGATCTATTTCATTTTTGAAAAGGGCATGGTAAGAGGGTCATCAATCACCAACCCTCAAACACGCAAAAATCGCGTAGCACGTAAATTCAAGAAAGCGCAATTCAACGCCTCTTGAGTAAGATCATGTAGTAGTTTCAAATTACTATATGATATATAGTAGAGTTTCATCTTGCCTTGCTGTGTCTCTATCTTAATGACAGCTTCTTGACTCAAACATCCCACCTATCTTTGGCACTGCTAGGGAAAAGCAGTCACGGGATTCAGAAGATAATCTTTTCAGTTCTAAATACTCGAGCACAGACCGAGAACAATGCCACGGTTTTACTCTCTCTTTCAAGGACTTTTGTAGAACAAATCGGTTCATTTCCATTAACATGGGGCATGAGCAGATGATAATCGAAGCTAGAGAATTTGACGGAGGCCAAACCATGTGAACTCAGTCAGTGACGCCAAGAGAATAAAACATGAGAGGTTGAAAATATGGATCCCAATCTACCAGAGGTAAGTAGAAGTGCTACCTATTGCTTATATCTAGACAAAAATAAACTTTCAGAATAATAAGATGAAGACCAAGACCAAGATTATTAAATGGAAGAGCAAAAATGAAAGACTTCGCCTTATCAAAGTAGGACATAATTCTAACTTGGGTCGGATATTCTTAGCGGACTCAACACGACAGCAGTTTCAAACCACCATTAGCAAGCCCCTCTCCCCTCCGTCTCCCTTCCCCCCTCCCCTGAAAAGCAAAACCGCAGACCATCACGAACACACAACAACTCGCCTCTTTACTTCAGCTAAGAAATAGGTTAGATTCTATTTTTTCTGATTTAAAAAACATTGCTTTTCGATTCTATTCAATTCTAAACCCAAATTTGATGTTATTCTTAATTTTTTTAATGTAATTTCTCTTTTTTTGCAGCATAAAGAATTCCGAAAGCAGCATGGAAATGCAAAACGTAGTGAGAGAATATACGGTGAGAATTTGCTTTTGCTGTTGCTCGTTTCTCCTTTTCTCACCAAAAGCCTTTTCATCATTTTCTTTTCGCGTTTTCTCTCGTCCAACCTAACATTTCTTTTATCTTGCAGTTTGAAGATACTGTAGTAACAACAGTAATTGGTTACTGGTCAGTTTTTGGAATGAATGTTTCTATTAACGGCGTCATCGCGCTGAATGTCAGGTAACAACACTGAATTATTAATTGCGTTGCTTCCAAGGACAAGGGTCAAATATACCAATTTGCCTTCCTTCTTTCCGACCTTACACTATCTAGTAACATGCTTGTTCATAAGAAATGCACTGTGCGATAAGAACAATGTCTTTGCAAATATCATTATCAATCTGATTAAAAACTCACATCAATATCGGTTGTTGCGTTTTTTTTCTCATAGAATGATTTATAGGCAAGACCTTTCCGGTGTGCAGGTGGTAAGTATATAACATGACTATCATATATATAATTAATGCCTCCAACTATTAAATCAAAATAATACACAAATACAGATGAGCTAAGAGATTTGCGTAAGACGTGTAACGTTAATAAAAGGTGCAGTGATTGAAATATAGAAAAATGCTTCTTAATATACAAATAAACATCTGCTATAATTAAGAAATTATGTTACCGCCAACTTAAAATTTATTTTGAGGTTCCTTTCTGAAATATGTTTCTACATTCTTACAACTAATGAAAGACAATAAAAAAATTAAGAATTTCTCAACACCACGTCTAAATACAATGAAAAACAAAGCCCCCAATAGCAGTCTAATTGTCCACAGGCTTTTACAAAAGGACTTACTTCTCTTACTGGTTTTTCACAGCTTAGGCAGGAGTTACAACTGGAAGCAAACCTCACAATAGCCTTTGGAGATATTTCCGAGACCCGGTTCGTACACAACTTTGGCGTGTTTACTGGATAACTCAAGTCCAGGTAGATATGGTTGTTTTGCAAGTACAGTGTAAAACCAAACTAAGATAATAAAAAACATTTACGATGCGTTATTGAAATAAAATTACTGATATATCTTTGACGAATCTCCTTAATAACTAATCAGTAATGGTGAAACAGGAAATTATATTCCTTTCAGATTACAATTAAAACAATAGTTCTTAAATTTTTTCTACTTCACTCTATATCTATCAGTAAGAAATGATAAATTATTTTTGATTCGTTCTGATGTGGTGCATCTCTCAATGGATACGTGTAGCAAAATGATTTTCGAAAGAAAGTGGATATTGACACTCTGACAAAGTTGGATATTGACACTCTGAAAGTAATTGCCTTTAAAATAATACATCAAGATACAAGGTAAAAAATATTTTCCTAAAGGTCTGTGCAATGATAAGTAGAACCTTTAATGAAAAGAATTAACAGTAAAGTTAAATGACCTCAAAGGTCTTGAAAAATATAAACCTTAGAGCTAGGAAAAGATCTTGAGAGCTGTCTATAGGGCTTTTCTTTGCTCCAATCATGTATGACAACATTCTATTTGGAGTGTTGAGGACTTAATTCTTATTTTTTGTTGTTTCCTACAGATACCTTATCAGTCATAATCATCATAGCGATAAACTGGATTAAAATACCCTAAATGTAACTCAAAGTTAACCCGTGTATTCCAATATATTAAAAGGAATGTAAAAACTGTGTGCCTTTGCCTTCTTTTTTTATGCAAATGTTTTCCTAAGGTGATCTATCTATCTACAATCCGGTAAAATAGCTACATCTAATAATCATCTGGACATTTGCCTTGAAAGGCATTTTAAATAGTAAGCTTTCTACGTTTTCTCCTTCTTGTGACACCATGGTAGAGGTGCTTTGCCTAAAGTTTCACATGGAAGAAAATAGGCTCTTGTGGAGAAGAAAACAGAATTTGGAGCTCTATTATAATAGACAACTTTCATACAAAAAAAATCAATTAACAAAATAAAGCTAAACTCATAAGTTATTGAGTTTTAAGCGTTCATATTAATCTCAACATGAACTTTAGGAGATGCATCATTTTCCTTAGTGACTGGGATTTTGGGCCCAGACTTTACCATCCCCTTTGCTTTTCAAGTGTAGTGACGGCCACAGGATCACTGCTCAGTTTGCCAGGTAGGTCACTTGTGTATGGCCTCTCTTACATTACTGGGCTGTAATAAGGCGCTCCCATTGCACTCCTGTTTTTAGCAAAGTGTACTACATAGGGTGACTGAGTTCCTAACAGAACTGGGTGGGCAGATTAGGCTCACAACCTCGCTGGGTAGCCAGTCTAGGAGAGGGATAACTCTGACTCCACAACTGGATTGAGCCCGTAACTTGTCAGGCTAGGAAAAGGACACCCCATCTGTGGAACAATGCTGAACACAGTGGAGCACTTCACATACCTTACGAGCGCCACCTCCATTGATAGCCACAGCCAGCAGCTCCTTTGGATGCCTACCGAAGTGAAGTGGAAGAACCACTCCCTGGGCCTATCAACAAAGATCCTGGTCTACACAGCTGCAGTTTTCACCACTCTCCTGTACGAATCAGAGGCCTAGGTTCTGTACCAGGTGTTTCGTATTACTGCACTTCCATTAGCACTGTCTCTGCCCGACCATGGGCATCAAGTGGCAAGACTACATGACCAACAGTGAAGTCTTGGAAAGAGCCAACTGCTTTCCTGGGCAGACTGCTTGTCATGTATGAAGGACACCTGCGTGCCCCACGTAAGTAACTCAAACACCAGCTGAGGTGGCAGCTCACTGCAGCTGAGATCCAAGAAAAGGAGTGGGAAAGGGGGTCAAAGGACAGCAACATCTGGAGAGCTTTGTCAAGGTGAGGCGCTGTGGCCTTCAAGATGGCCACAAGAGATGCTTGGAGAGGTGAGACAGGAGAAAAAAGGCGTCAGCTACCCTGAGAACCCTTGTCCAAGGATTCCCATGCCAAAGGTGCAGCAGAGTGTGCAGATCAAGGATCAGCCTGCACAGCCAACAGAGGGGGTATCAACAGGGACGACCTTCCCACTGATCCTCGCAACTGATTGATTATGGAACCTGCCATCATCATCATCATCATCATCATCATAAATTTTAAATATCACGGTACAAAATACGGAGGAGCACAAAAGATACATGGCGACAAATGGGGCTTCACTCGAAGATTTAATCAAACCTTACCACCAAGACTCCTTTAGAAACAAAAATATGTTCATGACATTGCCTACGAGTCCTATCCGCAGTTTGTATAGTCCTATCTTTCCTGTCCCCTTCTGAGTGCCCACACATGAACAATGAACACTGATCATTGACATGGAGAAGATCCTGGAGTGTCAGGCCGAGCGTGCTGAGCTACCCTTCATCTCTTAACATTGAGGCCCCTAAATGTCTGCTGCAAATCCCAGTTGATGACCCACCGAAAATTATACCAACCCTTAATGAGACTCTGGGAGATCTGCCAGCTGTTCAAAACAGGAAGGCATGGCCCTTTGTGGACGAGCTGCTTTAGCTGCATGAAGTAATCTGACAGGAAGGGAAAGTCCCCAAGGACTTCAAAGATGCCTCAATCATTCCCCTTTACAATAAGGGGAATGAGGGGATAATGCCTTCACATCTTGAGAATGGTCTCCTTCCTGAAATTCTGTGAAGTTTCCAAAAAGAGTGGGCAACCCTTATCATTATCATTTTGCTGTCTGCAGGTTTTTTTTTAAGGTAAAATGCAGGGAAAAAAAATCAAGTACAAATGCACCCTGGAGTTCATCATAATTGAATGACAACTACACATCGACATGCTCACCAGAGTCCAGGACAATGGAGAGACCTCTTCAGCATTCTCCATCTCCCCAGGAGTCAAGCAAGGCTCTATGCTTGCCCTGACCCTATTCAGCCCTGCGTTTTCAACCAAACTAAAAGAAGCTTTTAAAGACTCCGACAAAAGCGCAGGGACCACATTTTACACTGATGGTTTTATTCAACCTGCTTCTTCAACCTGCAAAGACCAAAGCAAAAGTCAAGGTGACAACAGTTGTAATCAACAAATTACGGTCGTTGGCCGTACCTTAGTGACACCATCTTGACTTTATTTGTATTAATAAACGACATTTCTGGCCACACATCACTAACTTTAAGTCAAAAGAATACTTGGACGAATTTATGGTCATGTTGTGTTATGTTGTGTTATATTGTGTGACATAAATGTGAAATTAGATTACCGATGGTGTCGTAATTAAATCTCCAAAATCAATTTTAAATAGCTTCCCAGGGCGAGCACAATTTTGACAATGGCTATTTACATATCATGCATTGTGTAAGTCACCAAACACGGCATCCCGCTAAAAAGTGCGGAGGAAAGGAAAAAGTTTCCTTCGATCTCTTTCTTTACCTTTTTTCAAAGTAGTGATAAATTATGAACTTTGATTATCGTGGCCAGGGGTCGTTAGATCTGTTCGCTTGGTTTTTGGGGTTTTTTATGTTTAAGTTGTCAGTCAAATAACTAATTAGGTAGCCTCTAATTATATCGGTTTGAGGTTAAGAGAGTTTGCTGGGCGGAACTTGAACAATACTGATTGGTGGCTCATTGGCTTTGATTTGACTCAAAACAGTAAAATTGAACTTAACGTCGACGTCTGGAATAACCTAACATCATATCTCCTTTTATAAGTGGCAAACTAAAGCGAAAGAAAACAACGCTTTAGAATGCGTGTCTCATCACAGCGTTCCAGATTTATCCCTGACAATATTTTCGTAACCGCACGACTCCTAATAAACAATGCGTCTCAGATTTCTAAACTCGTCACTTAAAAAAAGCATAGGTCAAATTCCTGCACCCCACGCCTTAAATCATCCTGTTGTGATCAAAATTTCATCGGTATTCCTTCCCTAACCTGAACGACCACTTTGCTCGCTTTCGTTGATCGCAAACGAAAAAAAACCTGTTTCAGCATAGAAATGAAAAATAATGAAAATGGACCCAGAAGAGTAGGAGTCAAGGGCATCTCAAGAACACGACAGGAGAATCGAGAATCGAAACACTTTTCGCCTTTCTTCGCTTTTAAACACCTCACACATAATCCTTCATTATTCATGTAGTGGGTCTTCTTTTCTGCTTGCAGGACGAGGTTCAAGAAATTAGAATATATCTTCTACAAAGGTAGCTCAACAGGTAGGTAGAAGAAAGGAGAAATCCACTTTTTATTATGGTTTCTTCATTGTGAGAGATTACATCCCTTGATGGAAAGAACTGACTTGTTCATGTGCTTTCTGATAGAAGGGCAACGGAATTTTACAAGCATTGCGAGAGAGAGGTGGCTGAATCCCTTTTCAGTCGAAAATAGGGTAACAGGCTCTTCGAGGATTCTGAATAAGCCGCACAAAACATAACTGTTAATCAAGGAAAATTAGATCTACTTTTATCAAAATGCTGCTGCTCTAAAAATTTAAATGCAGTTCTAGAAACTAAATGCAATTCTCTCCATTCTACACTCATTGAAAGAAAAACATATTTCTTTTTACCAGGAATCAACATGATATTTATCTTTCAAGATTATTTGTAAGTATTAAGCGACAAACTTGTTATTTTACCCAATATTTATCGATGTTTGAGTAAAAACATATATAATTTTTTACGATTTTTCATGTTTTGTGATCTTCTTGGTGCCCAATTCAGCATCTTTAGTTCATAAAAACTGAAGCATTGCTTTCATCTACAGGAGGCAGCGGATGCCATCAAGAGGCACACAGTTATACAAACAGACAGGAGGTAAGGATATAAAACTAACGAATACATATACTTCTTTCCAGCCAATTAGCTTATGAGGGTAACTAGTACCGCTTAGTGTGCCTGTGCCTGTGCCTGTTTGGTTTTCTTAAACCAAACTTTGGCTCAAGAGGATTGAAAAATTTAAAAAAAATATAAGTTTAATATGAAGGGAAGGTTTTGAGGTTTAGAGTAAAAGAGAATACCTGAAGCATCTCTATAGTTCAGAGCTGAGAGAATTAAAGAATGTGTGACCTTGAAGGCAAAAAGTAAAATTATCCTTCCTGTGTAAGGAGGTTTCCAGTGTCTTTCGAGAAAGGACTTTGCTTCCACGGTTCCCAAGCAAAAGTGATATTTCATTCCCACTGTGTAACTTGTTCTCTTGAACAGCAAATTTATAATTATGTAACAGCGTCTCACAGGTTGATTCTAAATTAAGGTAACCTGATGTAATGTCTTACCACAAATTCGGATGAAAAGAAGTATTTTAAAAAGTTTTTACTCATCAACTTGAAACAAAATTTAGGCATATTTGTGTAAATCGGACTTTTTCATCAGTATAGCTGGAATTATCCACAAAGGTAATACTGACATTTGTCAAAAAATCATTGAAGTCAAACATGAACATCCTCCCCAAGGCAGTTTAAATTTATACCAGATAATGTATTACTTTTATCAACATGAAAAAGATATTCCGAAATTTCGTTCATCAGGGTCCTTGATTTTCTCAACAGGAACCAACAAGATCCTTCCAGAAATAAAGTAGAGGTAAGTAACAAGGTATTAACATTACTGCAACGTATTTGGGAATCAAACGTCAATTCCTAATCATTCATTTAAGACCTCCAAAACCTAAAACACACCAAAAAACCAATGTTCTTCTTTTATTAGGGAAATGTTTGTTTTAGCCACTGAAAAATGACAGTGACAGCTATTAAAGATGTATTTCACCATTCAGCAAGTGTTTTTTTTTCGTTTTAAGATGAGATGCAGCTCCTCCTGCATGGTTGCCACAACCATGGGCTTTCGAAACTCCTTGAATTTTCCTCACTTTTTTCTGACAAATACAACATTTCCCTGACCATCTTAATTGACAATTTCACCAATAAATTCTCCAGGGAAATTCACTGACTTTTCGCTTCTTTTAAAAAGTCTTTTTTCCTCTTCCATCTCCTGATTTCAAGAACCCATGTCCTAGAAAACAAGTCCAGGGCTGGGGCAATAGTTGCCCATTTTACCAACTAAACCACTGTTTCTATGCCTGCTAGAACTTTCCCGCCCAAAATATCCCACTTGTTTTGCCAACCTGCCTAATTCACATTCAAATGCTTATGCAGTCTTTTTACATTCTCTGCTACTATTTAATTTCTACGCAAAAGTTTTTATCAACGTGGGTCATATTTGATGGTTGAAACATTGTCAAGTTTTACTCAGTCAATCATAGTTCCTAATTATCATTGTTATCAAAATCACCCTCAATATTGTTTTGTCGCCATAATCATTATATGAACAATGATTATTACAATTTTCGTTACTATCATCATCATCTTTACCTGTACATACAAACACACATACTTTATTCATCCTTTTCAGAATAAAGGTACATTATTCTCCTACACACCAAACTGCCCATTTAAAGTATAGTCATTAGGAATGTGTGAATCATTTGAATTCTACCATTATGTCCACTAAATCTGGGATATGTTTCATGCAAAACCAGTCCATTATCAAAATGAAAAAGATATCCTTACCTTTCTTTATTCTTTACTCGGCAGGTAGGAGGCATGTGAACATGAAACACTCCTTTATTGAGAATCACTCGGTATAACCTGAAATTGTTACCATATCATACGTTATCACAAGATCGACAACACTTTTCATGTTATTTAATCAGTTATTCCCTGTTATAGAAAAAGGATCTTTAGATATTTACTGATTTATTTTGTACATCACGTTCTTGGTTTGTAAATAAATCAATAAAAAAATAGATTTTAAAATGATTGCTTTTGCTTTAGTTTTGCTACCCTTTTCCCCCTGGTATGTAGGTAAATTTAATTTCAGATGAGGCACAGAGCTGTTCAAATTAATATACTGCTGAGCCTTAACAGAACGTAACCAATCTCCAGCACAAGGCTCCATTTCCACTTAGCTTATTAACAAAAATATCGTATGACTTCAGACAAGAGTGATAGAGAGTGACAGAAACCGTTTAATACTGAGATTATCCTTCCTAACGAACTCTCCCCCCCCCCCCCAACACACACAGCCTGGAATTTCCTATGCAGTGCCAAAAACATACTTGAACAAATTATGTGGAAAAACTAACCAAGAAGCGACGATTCAAATTAAAAAGGAACTCTACTTTCAAAAGTATATACTTCTATCTACATTTTTTATTTTTAATACTATTCAGCTTTAATAAATATTTATTAGCAGTTCTTTCGACTATGAAGTTAAGTTACTTCTTATCGTCAAGCATTTTTGACTGGATCCTCTGGCTCATACTTAAAGGGTAACCTTATCCCACGCTTTAACATTGACATACTGACTGACCGAGTGATTGATAATCGTGTTGTAAAAATAAACAATAAAAAATAGGTAGTCCAAGACTGCACGTGGCTACTGATATAGCACAATTTTCAAAGCATTGAACAAAAATAAAGGTTTTAAAAACGGGCGGCATCCGATATATTTATGAGTACCCTGTTCTCCAAGGGAAAGATGATTCATGAATATAATGAATAATTACCAATAACTAAATGGTAACAAATAATCATATTAACAATAATAAGGATATTTTAAGATATTCCGTTATTCCACGTCTTAGGATATTCCGTTATTCCGCGTCTTAGGATATTCCGTTATTCCGTGTCCTCGGATATTCCACCCTTCCATCTTTCCATTGAGCAGGTACCCGGTAAACTCAAGGTAACGTATTTCACAGCTTGTTCGCTTCGCGAATTTAGAGGCTCTTTTGGGCATAAATCACTGATTCAAAGAGTAAATTGCTCTCTATTCATAGGAAAACAAAATTTCCTACAAGTTTCCATGATGTGCTGATCACACCTGATGCTACATTTCTGCAAGGGGAAGTTTTGATTTTAATTACGTGTCAGTGGATTCTACAATGAAATTATTTTGAGATGTTTATCACCTTTTGTAGTGTCACGGCAAGAAGTGAAAAAATTGACCATCTTTGTGGCATTGAAAAGAGCTAGAGGTTGTATAATGATGCCAGACGGTAGTGTTTCAGAATATTTGCCTTACATGCAAAACAGGAAACCTGCCGCATCCCACATATTCATGTGTACCTTGTTCCAGAAGAGAAAGATAATTAAAAAAATAGTGACCGACTGATATCCAACCAATAGTTAAATGGTAACAAATAATCGTAATAATAATAATAATAATAATAATAATAATAATAATAAAGATAATAATAGTAACGGTAATGATCATTTACAGGGGTTAGTTCAAGAACCTCACTGTTCCTCTATCTTCTACGCTCCAATAATGATTTGACTATGCTTCTTTTAATTCTGACTGTTAAGTTTTAATTATTATATTCTTATTTCATGACGATTCCATTTTTGTCAGATTTTTGTTTCCTACAACGATGCATTGCGCGTTTTATGAAATTCCGTCATTCCGGGTTTCAGGATATTCCGCCATTCCACCGTTCCTTCGTTTCGTCGAATAGGGTCACCTTGTTAAAACTCTTGGAATCGTGATTCGGACCTTGCTCACTTTGCAATTTTAGCGGCTCTTTTGAGCATTAGCCGTTGATTAAAATGGTAAAATACTCTCTCTTTAAATTAAAAAAAAATTTTCCTCAAAGTTTCCACGCTGTGCAGATCACACCAACTTAGATATTTCCGCAAGAAAAATTTTGTTTTAGTTACGCGCCAGAGAAGTCATTGTGAAATTGTTTCGCAATGTTTATCATCTTTTGTAGTGTCACGGCAAGAACTGAACAAATTATATCCTCGGATCTACTGGACATAGTTCGCTCATTCAAATGGTAAAATGCTCTCTATTCAAAGAAAAAAATTTCTTCTCAGTTTTCATGATGAGGTGATCACACATATTAAGGAGGGAGGCATTGGGGCCTATTAGAAACCACAAAACCGTAGAGAATATCATCCAAAACCGATAAACCGAAGAAAAATTCAATCAAAACCGAAAACCGTATGCAAAACTGTCAAAACTGATACATCTCATAGTCCACACCCAGTTGTTAGAACCCTGATCGATCCCATAAAGTGGTGACAAGTGGAGCATACAGAGTAAACTACACTAATTTCATTACAGGATTTATGAATGTCATGGACTTGGCATTCGTATCCTCTAGTATCTACTTAAATTAACAGCTGCTCTTTCGAGGACCTCGAGCGTGGTCTCTGCGGATTCAGCAGTTGGTAATGGAGCCTAGTTAAATTAAGAAAATTTGCACAAAAGTCCTCTATGGGATTGCAATTTTGCAGTCACAAAAAGCTATAGCTCTGGAAAGTTTCATCGGAAATACCTAATCTAACATTTCCATTCGCGAACTAAGACCTGAAAGTTTGGAGATTCTATTAGAATGTTGAATCAATCAGTCACGTGTGGCCTGTAACTTGGTCACCAACTTCGAGGTGGCATTGATAAAGAAACTTTGGCAATGTTCCGTGCTTAGCCGTACCCTCCCCTCCCCCCCCACCTTGGGGGGAGGGGAACGGCTACACGTAGGCTACCAAGGGATCCCTGCGATATTTTGATTGGTTTGTAACGCATTCGTCTCAATAACATTTGCGTTTAGCTGCTATTCGAGATCAGTGGAGGCGCGTAATTGCCGCTCAGATCGAAGAGAAACCGGGACCCAAATAGATCAAATAGGGAAAACCGAAAATCGCATCGGATATCCAATCCGAAAACCTATTACTGTTTTCGCGAAAACCGAAAACTAAATGCTAAAAAACGGAAAATCCGCAAACCGCAATGAACACCAAAACCGAGAAACCGAAGTTTTCTGGCACGAAAACCGAAAAACTGATCTTAAAAATAGCTAAAACCGCAAAACCGAAAATTCCAATGCCCTCTCGTTGAGATATTTCAGCAAGGATTCAATTACCCCTCACTCACTCATTCACTTACCCATTTCGATAACATGGGACCACACTTCCTATAGGAGGCAGTAGCCAAAAAGGACCACAAGATGTCGTATGTCTTTTATCGACGTTTAAAATGGCCTTATTCGACCAAATTACTTTTCAACATGGTCAAACCCACTTGATAAATTTTTGGTGCTTTTTCCGCCTTTTGTTGGCTCTTTTGCCAAGGTGACATTTTGCGTGGAAACTTTCCCAGAATTACGAAACTTATTTTACATCCATTAGCTTTGTTTGTCGATGTAAATCACGAATAATGAGCAGCAGCCGGACTGTCAAGGTGTAGCGTAGAGTTACAATATCTGCTACATGGAGAATCACCTTGTTCGCTATAAATAAGTGGCAAACACTAAGAGGCACAATAAAAATATTTCAAAATATGAGGTTTTTTTTTTCGTTATTTCTCTCCGTCGACAGTTTTTGAATTCCTCCGAAAGTTCTCTGTGGTTAAGCCTTTTATTGATTACGACACTTGTTCAAGTTTGCTATCGTGGTGATAAAATCGCTACTCGTAGGCAGAAAAAGTGAAATGACAATAACATGAAATAATTTTACCTCTCTCTCGCCAGACACGTGGACTGCGATACTTTTCCTTTTCGTTTCCGCTTTATCTTCTGGCAGCAAGCAATGACCACGGACAAATATCCTTGCCTGACATTGCGCTAAAGGGCAAAATATTGATCTTCTATCGCCGTCTCAATCGATTCACATTGCCGGGCTAAAATCTTTAATCCTTTAGGATTCTGATGATATGTTCGAGGCAAAAAGGGCTAGTGAACATAAGTAATACCAATGGCAATAAGGGTCACTTTAAACAAAAAATCTCGAGTCACTTCAAGGATAGATCATGCTTAAATGCAGATAGGATAAAACAATACATACTATTTTTTTCCGCCGCCAACCTGCTCAGTAATACTAGCAATATAACTGTGTACCTTCTAGAAGGGATTCTCTTAATGTGATTCAGGAATATCTCAATAAAGCAAATCATACCTTCTAATGATCTAGTGGATGTTTAGGTCTAAGAATTGTTTAAGGAGCTAACGTAAGGTAGTGCCAACCTTTCTTCCATAAATTCTGGCTCACTTTTGTTTTGCTGCACTACACGGGGAGATCACATTCACAAAATAAGAAAAGGTAATCACATGATTATCCCCAAATTGCACGAGAAAAATCATGTGATTACTTAATAGTGATATGCATGTAAACATTTGACTCCTAGGGTCCGTTTCTCGAAGGTTTTGGTAACGTAACGGGCCCGCAAGGGAGTTCTGTTCTCAATCACGATGGGTGTTTCAATTTTTTTAAATTTATACTACAAAACTGACAGCTAAAGGGAAAAAGTGGACTGGATAGGGTGCCAGGACATGCATTTCAATTCTTCAAATTTTGGTTTGTTTCGGGCCCGCTAAGTTACCGGAACTTTCAGAAAACGGTAAAAGCCGTGTTTTTTTCGTGCCTTGTTTCCTTAGTACCCGGGCTTTTCCCATAAGAACCATCAACGCACCTTTAAATTCTCTCTCGCGAGTAACCTCTGTCGCGAATACTCAAGGGTACCTTTTTGTTAAGTAACGGTCAATAGTATTTGCCATTACACACAAAGGCTATCACGCTCGTAATCTTCCTCGTCTTTCTAGTGAACTCTTGCGTAAAACTCCTCAGGGCCTCCGGTTCTGAGCTTTCAATACTCTTTGTCATAGTCTCTTGACAAGCCTAAGACTTCCAGACCTTGGCCAGTAATTTGCACTTTGTTGGGTGTTTTTGTTTTTCTCTTCCTCGGTCACACTCAAAATTGAAACGTTATTATTACCGCCACTTTGTTTTGTTCAATTTCTGAACTCAAGTTTCTGTTCAACTTTCTGCTCCTCTTAATTCGAACTGACGTGGTGTTAGCCATTGAACCCATTACATTTCCTCGGTTGGAATAATAAGACAGCGCCCATTGATAGATTCTCTTTCATACCAAGCACGTTTTTTTTTAATTCAAGTTCACTTACATCACCGAATTACAATGAAAGAAGTTTGAGCGCAATAAAGATTCAACCAAAATTTCCGGGAGGAATTTTCGAGTTTATGTGCGAATGGATCACGAGTTCTGACTGGTCTCGCTCCTGTCGCTTATTAAATTGCGTGCATGTTTTTTCAAAAGACCAATGGCATGTCTGCGTCGTTCGAATCGGCAATCACATCATTTCGAGTAAATTTTTCAAAGGCTAACCAAATTGCACCTTGTAGTCTTTGAAAAATTTACGACTGCTGATTCATCCCAAACTGTGTGAAGTCTCGATCGAAGGCGGCGGAGGGTCCACAGCTCAGTCAGCTAACGTGAGAACTTAAAGCAAAGAACTTGCAGCATAATTAAAGTATAACCAGATATCAAATACATGAAAAAGTTGAGCTTCTAACTCGTTTGCTTTGATGTTGGATTATTCTCAGAGTTTTAGAGTTTCTTCGGTCGGAGTCCACGCGACCATCAAAGTGTGAAAGGCGCGGAGAGTGCTGTTTTGTGCTTAAAAGCTGTCTTGACTCATTTGTGTTATACAGAAGTTAATACAGAAATAATTTCACCGATGCTCAGAAGACGGTGTAAGTTTAGCATTTTGACCGAAAGACTCGGTTAACTCCGATTTGTCCGCCGCAAATCAAGCTTATTGCACAAAGCCGAAAGACTCGGCAATTTCTGGATTTGTCAGAGGCAAGTCTGTTATTGGGCGCGAAGGACTCGCAGCACAACTGAAAGTAAACAGTAGTCAAAGAAAGGAAATTACTGGTTGTAATTGTAAATTACAGCAAAAAAAAACATCCCAAGCACTTCGCAAAACTACATTTTGTACACTTGTAGTATTTTGAGATCCAAAATTACTAAAACCAAAGTATTGAGCCACAATTCCGTAACAACATAACAGAAAAATTACACAACTGTAAACAACAAGCCCAACTAAAAAAAAAAAACAAAATAAAATGGTACTGTAGGGCGGGGGCAGCTCTAGTGAGAACTATAACTAGTTAGTTAATAACATACCAGCAAATATGACTCTGTTTTCCTCTTTAGTTGTTTTTATTTCGTGTCATGGCTCACTGGTTCGGCCGCTTGCCTTTGCCTTGTTGACGGAGTAATTGGGATTTTTCCTCAAGAATTTTCCTTAAGCTTTTAGTTATCAGCCGACAGCAGTAACCATAACATGAAGGCTATCGCACTCGTAGCCTTTCCCGTCTTTCGTAAAAGAACATCTTTCCAAGGCAATGTGAATTTCAAATCATTCAGAGAAAGTGAACCTATAAATACTCAACCAGCTCCCACAGAAAAATCATCTCCGTTTCCGATAAAACTCACACCACTAACCGGATATTAATCAGTATTAACCCATTATCGACATTAACATCAAAAAGGAACCGTCGGAACTGATCATAACCAACCGCTACACGCAAATAGCGAAAAAGCTGTATCTCAAATAACCTTCTAACAAAAGACGCCGTCTCCACTTCGCGGCCCAATTCTATTCTATCTTTAATTTTGTGTGACCTTGCAATTTGGAAATGACGGTTTCTGTGACCCATCAAAGCGAATGTCAATATCCGACCAGGAAAAATGAAAATACTTCAACCAGCCAGGAGGCTTTTAAAGCGACCAGTAGGTAGAGTAAAGGGGCATTTTTTTTCAAACATATCATATCAACAAAGCTCTATACGTGCATACCTTAACTTGACACCCGAATATCTTGCGCAACCTCTTAATTGATCGTTAATTATTTTTGGCGAAAATTCATTCGAGGCTTCTTCGTGTTCACAACGTGCTTACCGAACAAATGCTTTTATTTAAGTCAAGCTTGCCCTAATGCACGTACAAAGAGCCAACACGACACCTACTGTCACACTATCACAACTGCGTAAGAGGAAACGTCAAAGTCCTTAATTGCAAGTGCTTATTTTCGTACCCACAGGGCTTAATGAACTAACTGACTGACTTGTTACTTGTAATCTTGCATTCCATCTGAGACTTAAGAGGGCTTCGTCCATGAAGATATCAAAAAAAAGAACAAACAGAATTTCTGTCCCAGAAACAATTTCTAGAAATGCTGCATTATAGCTGGGCGTAACAATATTGCAATAACTAACAGTCATCTGTCAAAGGGTGAAAATTATCTGCACGTGATCTATGATAGAACGAAACAATCTTGACAAAACAGCTGGAGTAGCCTCTTTGTTACATTCTTTATCGTTAGCTTTCCAGACTGTTTCGCTCGAAACGCACTTTTAGGTGTAATGACTCCTGATACTAACGTTATGGCATGTTTATTCGTTTGTTGTTGCACTGATGTATAAGTAACAACTTGCGCGGCTATTTAAGACACTCCATCAAATGCTTCTGAACGCACGTAAATAACATGCTTGCTCCAAGACCAAAGACCGCCTAATCTTTCCCCCTCCAGCCTTACCTTCTTGTTTTCGCGTTTACTATTTCGCTTCAGCTCGAGATGAGTGATTCAAGAGAATCAAAAGAGCAATAGGAAACCTGTTAACATCCAATATCTCGTAACTTTTTCCTTGAGCCAAAATTTCTTCAGTCTACAAATAGTCTTGGATTCGAATGAATTACCAAAAAAACCTGATGTTTAGATGTAAAACCCTTAATACATAATAAAAACCATCAGTGATAAACTCTAATTAACACGACTAACGCACAACCTTGTGTCAAATCGTAGAGTATACCGTGTGTGTGCAGTATAGCCGTTGCCCTCCGAAGATAATGCTTTCGACAAATTAGCAGCGGATGTTGTGAAAGAAAGCTGATCAATATAGAATGAAATTAATTCTTACCTTTCCTTGTTACGGGCAAATGTCCAAAATCATGATATCCTTTCCTCGTCCGTTCACTCTAACGAAACAAAAATATACTAGTCAAACCAGCCAAAAAAAAAAATAATTTAAGAAAACGAAGAGAAGGCCATTACGACTGGTATACAGCATTATGGCTGATTTTACATCCAACATCATCAATATGGCTGAATTTGAAACAGGAAGACGACTAGGTGACCGATTTTGAGAACACCTTCGCAACGTAGAAAGAAATGACAAGGACGCATCAAACCAGTCGCTAGGCAATTTAATCTCCCTTACCATTCTAAACAGCATAGGGTTTAAAGAATAACGTCCGAAACGTCAGCTTTTAAACTCTTTACGGTGGTTAGTTTACGTTTTCAACTCAGTTGTTAACACTTCATTACCTATTAAACTCTCCCAACGACGCAGCACCACAGTTTCTTCAGAAACTCACTTCCTTTAAGCAGCATATGGCAGTTTGCAGCCCTTCTCTACATCTAGGCAGTTCGGAAAGCCGCAAAACTCTAGAACAAAAATTTATCTTTCAAATAGGCACTCTTAATCCCCTTGGTATCAACGAGCGCTTTTCATTCAACCGTACGTAATTCTTAATGATAAAGCAGGATGCTCCGCTGTGATTGGTTGTTTTTTTTCCCAGCTGTAATTGGCGCGTTTCGATGCTCAAAGTTAAACAGCCGCCTAGAATCTACGGTTTACCGAAGATCCGCAAGGCCGACGTACCCTTAATATCTATTGTGTCATGCGTTAACACCTTCTCATATGAACTGTCCGCCTACCTAGCTAACATCTTGTCTCCTTTAGCGCGTAAGCAACCCTGAGCAGTGAGGCGATCCTTGACGACGCGATCATGGTGTCTTTCAACGTAGAGTTCCTCTTTACCAATGTTCCTATCAAAGGCGCTGTACAGGCCACGATGCAGAAACTGGAGAACGACTCTAGCCACCCAGACCGCACGGTGCTAACACCTACTCAAATCGCCGACCTTCTGAATGTCGTTTTGAGATCCACATACTTCCAGTAGAATGGATCGATTTACAAACAACAAGAAGGCGCAGCCATGGGGAGCCCAGTTTCCTCTATTATTGCTAACTTCCACATGGAGAGTTTTGAAGAACTCATCATCCTACATGCAAAGGATCTGGAGACGCTACGTAGACGACATCTTCACCATCCCGGATCGTGGAAACGTCAATAACTCCTGACAGCCGCCTCGCCACCGGCGTACATAGGAAGCCTACATACACTGATCAGTACTTGGCATATGTTTCACACCACCCACAATCAGTAACACGTGGTATTGTGGGTGGTGTGAAACATAACATCAGCCCCTCTGAAAGCTAGCTTGCGCGGAATCACAATGCATGAATGGCGTTCACGCGATGTGGAATTGGTTTCAGGACCAACTTAGCAAAGACTTATCATACTTGCGTTGCGAATAATGAAGACAAACTTACTACTTTATGCTAGCAAATAGGTTCTTTACACTGTCGCGCTATCGCAGCTTCCATCGACTCCTGACATTGGATTATGAAACTTGTTGTACTGTGCCACCTGCAGACCTACCGCACCCGTTCGGCTCCTACTTAAGATCTATTAGAGGACAGACGTATAGATGACCTCACCATAAACAAAATTTTTCCTTTTTAATTATCACATAAATCAAATAGATTCCATGTTACCGTGAGCTAGACACAATAAATCACATAAGACGTCAATATGTGGTTAGAAGAGCAGTGACACACTCGGCTGCGCATTGTGTGTCACTTTTTTGTTCTTTCCCCATTTGGACGTCATTTTTTATCTATCTCTAAAAAGACGCACGCAACATAGAATCCATTTTTCAATTAGACAGTTATCAACCAATTCCAACATGTATGTAAAACAGTCGGAAAAAAAAGGTAAAGGAACTACATGTACCTTCAATGTTGTAACAACGGGTGAAATCGCGAAACATAGTAATTGCTTGTCTCAAAGAGATGCATAAGTAGTACTGCCTGTCAACTTCCCGCGACAATTGGTTGATGTAGAACGCTTTTAACCCTTTTCGCCCAAACATCAGTACACATATTCTCCACACTGTTCCTTATACATCTCCTAAGGTTCTGACAAGGAAAAATTGTTTGCCAATCAAAATATTCCTTCCCTGGTGACCATTTCCTTTCTTCTCATGAACTTAAGGTGTGATTCAGGAGTGATATTGTAGGGAGAAATTATATGCTAGTCACTGTTAGGGTTTAAAGGGTTAATTCAAGCTTTTTATTCAAAAAATTTTTCGCCATCCTGAAGAGTTCAATCTTTGCCAAAATTCGACATCTTTGTTGGCAGAGAGACCCACATAACATTTCATATCATCAATGTAAGTGATTTAGTCGATACTAATTAGGATCATCATCACAGGAAAAAAAAGTTTGCGGATGATGAGAATTACGACACAAAGTGATAACAGAGTGATAACAACTGCTCGTAGCAACTCTGATAATGACTAGATAGACCAATTTACTGACATAAAAGAAATATGAGTTAAGATTTCAAAACTGAAATTTCTTATCCACTTAGAAAAAAAAATTACATGCAATGATCCCAACACATTTCCTGTTAATGACAAGTGTGAGGCCATAACCTCTTGAGACGAGCATTTCCAAATACTTTAAAGTAGATTTTACTTTAAGGTAACTCGTAAATGCTCCCCCATTTTAAGACTGGAACATTAAATGAAAGAGACGGCAAAATTCCATTTTCCAATGATCGTTACTTCGCATGTGCTTAAATTGGCTGGAGAGTATTTTTTCTTCACAATCTATCTAGAAAATGAAACTAACGCAAACGATAGAGTTCATTAAGACCCTCTTCTTCATTATACATTAATTCTGCCTTCGTTTCACGATGAAATTCCCAGGTAAAAATATCAAATAGAATAAAGTCGATGAAGCAGCACCTCAATATTCTACAACAACCACAGGAAAGAGCAACGACACGGCTCAGCAAAACGTCATTGCACCGTGTAACCATTAAGTTACGACGGCAAATTAAAACGGCCTACGTAGAAAAGTCAAACACTCTTGGAGGGTCATGGGAAAACGTGACTTCCCACATACTGCCCCTGTAAAACATACTCAATTCTTGACTGCGGCTCAAGGAATTTCATCGACCCAAATAATTGAATTTGTTATCAATTTTCGGCCAAAAAAAATTTGAGGCATGGTACTTCCATTCTCTGTCCGCAACAGAATTATTTTAGGATTTAACGAGAAATAAGGGCTCTGTAAATACTTACAATCTTCTATGTCCCTCCTGGTTTTATTATGAAACGGTTTAAAAAGGTATGAGGGCAACCACATGAAGCCGACTATACAGCGAACCGTCGTTTTGAGATCTGTTTTTTCCTCTCCAAAACCTATGCAGAAAAATAAACTTAAACTTAAAGCATATAATTTCAGTTTCAAAACTCGAAAACCACCCCTTTCGAGTTCAAGTTTGGGAAAAGACCAAGTCTGTTTGAGATCTGACTTATCCTATCCGGTCCATTACATATTTAACCTATCAAGTTGCATAATTTGCAGTTCACTAGGTGTGTGAACTTGCCACACTCAAATGGCATGAAGCAACACAAACAATCTCCCACCGCTGTATTAGCTGATCTTCGAAAGAAATTAAGGCGTTAACTTTTAATACATCCAGGTGGAATGAATCGTCCTTCCAAGTTGCTCCAAGAAATGAACAGATTCATCGTGCAAGATTTAACACACTTCACAAGCATTCTCGTATTTTGTGGGTTGAAATTATTACAACTGGGTTTCTAAACTGCCCACTCTATCATTTTATAGTACAGAGTTTTTGGATGATCTGCTGTTTAAACTTTTGCATCCGGTGATTTCATTTTTAAAGCTATGGCGTTATGAAAGGATTGTAAAAAAATATGAGATGATACAGCCTCTCCTCCCGCGGGAAACATCCAACCTTTCCGATTTATCATGCCTCTTAAATAGATCAGATCCTGACTGAAGCAAGACCTTCAACCAGGCCTCCCGCCTATAAGCGGCCAGAGGTTTAGGCCTAACGCAGTCTGTGACCACAAAAAAACAAAGACAAATGGAAATCATTTGCCACGATAATGGATTATCAAATAGAATACAGATCGAAGCCGCCACAATCACGCGAGGTTAATTAAGTTATGAAAATGCCAATCACGAAATCAACCAAGGGTTCAAAACTTGTAATTATCGTTTATGCTTTGTGAATTATATAGTCAATAGCATGCATTTCCACAACGATGCAAAGCTAATCCTACATCGAAAGTTTAACTGTAACTTTTGCCTTATCTTTCTCAAAGGCTACCACAGGTAACTTGGCATCTTTCAAAACAATGACGTTCAGTCTTGCTTCATAAGTTCACCTAACAGGAGGATGCATCGCGGTATGTTGTTCAGGATAACTTTTCAGGAAGGGAGGAAAGGGGCCAAGTTTGGACTCAATTTTAGATTGACAAGGTTTAAAAACTGCCTACTTTGTGTACTTGTGCACAAAGCATAATATAACTGGGCGACACTTGAACATAAATGGTTGGCCGGTTCCCAACTAAAATTGAAATGGTGCATCATAGAGCTTAAAATATCCCAGCGTTCGTTCCCAAATCGTGCCAGATGAACATTATCATTCTGAACCATATCATCTTGTGAGAATTTACACTGGAGAAAGGGAGGGGGCCTATCATCTCTAACAGATCAGACAATATCCTGTTGCATCATCCCAACGGATGACGCTTGCGCTATTGCATCATTCCAGTGGATACACAAAGGCAACATCGTTCAATACATCCATTTAGTCACTCAAGAACACTGATTGGTTCGCTACTGTATTGAGTCCGAACGTATTTAAAAACCTCATAGTGTGAGGTACACAGCCTGCGTTTCGCAGTGTTACAAGAGGCATACTAAAGAAGAACTGAACAAACAAAAGTGAGCGGCTTGATCTGAAGTTCTTCATTGAGGTCAAAATTGACAGCTAAAGTGGTCATACAATCCTTAGAAATATACTGCGTAATCAGAGCTTGAGCTACAATTAGTGCCTGTGGAATTCAAGAAAGTTAAGCTATCACGTTTCTCTCTTACGTCCACAAATATCAAATGCCAGCGAACTCTCGCATAACTGCGTTTGTCGAAGGAATAATTGGCTTTACGCTTGCTTTACGGACAACTCAAGGATGTAGAAAGTATCAGTGATTACAAGCAGGCGGCTGTAAGGCCCTAACTTGAACAGTAACTACCGTAGGGAAAAGAACAGTTTATCACAACCAAAAGAACAAATAAGAAATGACTAACAAAGACGAAGGTTTCTACAAATTATCGGACGATTCAGCGCACCATAAGGTTTTTCAAGATGTTACCTTCAACCCACAACAGGAATAATAATAACCGAAACGTTTCGGTGGGAACAGAAAAGCTATTAAAGAAGAGAGTAATGAACGCTTTCAATTGGAATATTATGTCACAACCATAACGCTTGTTCACCCTACCCATAATTATTTCTCACGTGGCGAACAATGACGTCAGACATCAACAACCAGCGTACCCGCAACACACCAGTTCTGGATACATCATTCGCAAGCGAAACGTTATGACATCATTCAAATAAGTTGTCAGAGGTTTCAGAAAGGGCAGACGAAGCAGCTTTCTCTGTTGCTCCGTCGAAAGTGGTCTAGAAGACGGAGTTCTGATAAAAGAACAAAAATTGCCTTGAGAAGAAACTCGAACTACTTCCTTTGACACCGATGTCAACACTTTTGCATTACTTTTCGGGAAATTGTTCAGTCTAGAGGATACGAAAATCATGCAAACAACCAGAAAACAAGAAGGTGAGTGTACTGAGTCAGTCAAAATAACATGAAATATTCTCCAATTTTTATTTACGAACAGCGAAGATTGCACTGAACTGTACGATTGAATTTGGACTTCATTGATTCGAACATCACGTAGGTCCCCTCTTGATCTTGTTCATTCAGTTGCTTTTAATTTCACTGTTCAAGTTAAATTTACTCGTCATCCTTCAAAGAAAGTCCTTCAGGTATCTACATGTTTCAAAGTTACGAGATTTCTTCAAATCGTTAATGTCGCAAGCTGCTAATCAAATATATTTATCGAACTTTATCACAACCAGTTAAATAAAGGAAACAACTGGGCTCTACTCCGCGAAGTATGCGAGCTGATCAACCCTGAAATAAGCTACCTCAATCTGAACTACCAAAAGCGAATGGAATCGCTGACAACAAGGTATGGTCAAACAATTTCTGCTTATTGTGATTAGCATGCACTCATGCGAAACATTCTTCCGGAGTACAACTTACTCACTCATCCAGTTGAACACGAATGAGAATGTTTTAATCAATAACATACAAAATACTATACGGAACCATCGAAATACCCATCATTACACTGCAGTGGAAATTGCTTACAATTTTTACCTTTGTGTTGTGCCAGTGTATGATTGTGTGTGCAGTAAACAGTACTGGCCGTGCTAAATCTATTAACACGATTGTGGATCAAAACGCGCACAGTCACGTGATTGTATGTTTCACAAGTTTAAAAATTATACTGTGTTGCTTTATTGATATTGTGCAATGATCTAGAATGTACCACTTTAGTTCACAGCATGTTGCATAGTGGCAATATTGGTGATTTCAGGCATAGTTTTGTTAGCGTTTTTGTTCTTTTTGTTGTATCAAACCCCTGCAATACAGTCACAATTATTTCAAATTCATAAATATCTCGTGATTAATTTAGATAGTACTTCAAATTTGTAAGTACCTCTAACAGGTGTGTAACCAATATTTCTGATATTCTCTTCGTGAGACAAAATAAGGAAATAAGGAATCAAACACTGAAAACTCTAAATTGGGTAAGTAATTGTCGTGTATGTTGGGACATTTTATACGTTGTAGACACGCTGTTACTTGGGTGGAAGATAACTTTACACAATACTGCCACTTTCAAAAAGGCCCGAAAACATAAGGAAAGACAAGACGATCAAGTAGGTAAAATGAACCCAGAAGATATACCAATGTCTGATTAACCATTGCTAAAACGATTACGATAGACGTTAATCATAACGTATATATAAACCTATATCACAAAACAATTGACTGGCAAGATAGGATTAGTAAATCAGCACCTCTATGTTAGTCCAGACAGGTAAGTAAAACCACATTTCTTTCATCGGGCATTCATGAAAGTGAGGCCATTCAACTGTACACCTGGTTTCAGTTACGTTTAACTTGGCATCAGTTCACACAATTGGTTCAAGTTTTGAGGGAGCCATTGCTTTATCTGAATTGTATCGATATGTTAATCTTTTGAGCTTGTGAGCGTCTTGTCACTCAAGGATTTTTCAATCTCAAATCCCACAAAAATGTGACTGAAAGAGCCATTTTCATATTAGGAAACACTTGCTTGTTCAATTACTTGGCAAAAGCCAGACAGTGAGCCTGGTTATAAATTTATATTTTCTGCCCTTTTTTTCCTGGCAGGAATACCCAGATGAAGCAGAATATACGTGCATTACGAAAACTCTTGAACAGCAAAAAGAGCTACTTAAGGTAGGTATCAAAATAAATAAGTAGTAATTACATCTAATCCTCAAACAAACTTCAGAAAATAATAACTAAATTAACGCATTTCTTTCCTTTTTTCTGCAGCATATGTATCGCGAGGAAGAAGACATCTCTCAACAAGAACTTCTGGTACAACTTTTACGCAAGATCTGGAAATATATTCAGTTGTCTAACTTTTCGAGGATGGAGTTATCCTCCAGGTAAATTATATTAATTCATTTTCATGGAAATATTTTACACATGTTGAATGATATAATCAAGTCCTTTTCTCGTGAAATTCCGTGGACGTTATTACACTGAGTGGCCAACATTTTGCTTTATTTTTTTAAATTTAGTTGCAACGTCAACAAGAGTGGAGACTATTTTTTTGGTAAGAACAATCAAATATTTAAAATAAGTACCACACAATGTAGTAGGAACAGATCAACTTTCATTTGTCCCATTTCATAGATATTTGTTGCTGCTTTGTTGGTCACACACTACTAGGCAGAACTGAATAAATCCTCAAAACTTTAGTCTATTAATCAGGAGTCTTATGTCTTCTCCAAGTACAATATACTGTCAAATTAATACAACTAAGTAAGTCTCATGATGCAGACGGCTCATGCTACAACTCATTAACAACCGTTGTCTAACAGAGAAACAGGATCAAGTAAATTCAAAAGCTGATCTTGAACCATTCAATTTATATTACCTGTAACCAAACTAGGGAGACGAGATTGATACCTTCCAGCAACAAGTCGAGAAGTTAATATCCTTCTTGAAGAACGAAATGGCTGAATTTAACACACAGGTCTCAGACCATTCAAGGTAATTCATAGAGTCTCGTTATCATTGACCCAAAAGATAAGATTCTTCAGAGAATAATGTTTTATAGATAATATCAACCGCATCTTGCATGCAGGGGTATTCATCTAATATAAAAATGTTCCTGATAACTGAAAACTTCCTCACCTCAGACCATCAGAAGTCCCCTGGAATTATTGATAATCATCATCCCTAAGAATATCTGCATTAAATAACACTGTTTGATAGTTGTGACCGCCCTTGAGGATCTGTGTTAGACAATGGTTGTAAAATGGGAAAGTAAAGAGCACAAGGCAGGACTAGAGGCAAATATTGCCCACACAGTCAGACTCTAAAAGATCTGGGTGAACAGTCTGGGTCAATAATCAACACCAAGCCTGGTGTTACCTTAATTGTGACCACATTTAATGCTTACTTGATCCCCTGAGGGAAAAGGTGGTTTTAAGAAGAAAACATGATAATGAGCTTGGAACTTAGCTGCCACCTTTCTAATTTTGTGACCTTCCCGAACACATCTCCTTTACGTATCTCAAGGTTCAAGGGCTGGGGAGCCAATCCTGTCATTGCTACTTCCTATGCCTTTCAATTGTCGTGCTCACCCATGCAAGTAGCTATGGAAGAACCTGGCCATCAACTCTCATTCATGTCCTCTGCTTAGTTAGCAAATGCAAAAAGTAAATTCATTCACGCCTAAATCGTAAAAACAGCTAGAAACGTAGACACGCAGAAGAGAAAGCAGATCCCTATTACAAAGTATTATTATGGCTCTTGCCTTGTCAACTACAATGTCAATGATAATTAGGCACAATCATTGTCAATGTATGCTCATCAATCAAGAATTTGCACAAGAACATAGTCACATTCCCTATAGAGACATCCTTATTCTATTAGGGGGTCCAAGATAGTGCGAATGTAAATTTCTTAAAACTAGATATACTGGGGACTTCTTTCATAAAGACATTTATTAGCAGCCTTCTTTAGTGCTAATCGGATAACCCCATCCCAACGCTCAAAAAACTTTCATCCTCTCCAATAAAAAATTTCTGGAAGATTTGCAGTTTGGAAAATGCCATGGTCGTATCGAAATTCTTTTTCAAAAACTGCTTCTGCTTGTCTATATGGGAAGAATCACTCCGCCAAAAAGTCGGTTTGGGGATATCGGGTGAGGCGATTCCATCACGACAGCACTTTACTGTTAAATTTCTCTTGAAAAGTAATATCCATCTTCCCTCATTTCAAATAAGCACACATGTTGATTGAAAGTTGTCTCAGAAGTTCATCTTGATAAAGCATCATTTCTTTTCTCGGCGAGGGTCTTTCGTATCGATTTAATGAATTACAGCACATAAGCAGTAAATGTAACCTTCGTTTGGTGAGCCTTAATTTAAGATGAGTTTTTTGACTATCATAGCACTCGCAACAACTCTTTTCCACCATATCTTCTCTCCACAGAAATAACGAGGAAAGCCTACTTCAAGAGTTTAGCTCGTCTTATACACAACAGGTTAGTTTGTTTCTTATGACTAAATGCATGAGCACACACAGTTCCCTTTTAGATTTTCACCAGTGTCAATGAAAGCAAATGCTATAGTACTAAAATAAATTAACGAGAAAACACAACTAATCCAGATTTCAGCTACATGTTCATTACAAAATTTATAATGCGAATATGAACAGCTCTTACCATAAGAATTGACATGCACTGTTAATGACAGCACTGACAACGACGAGCACATTATCGAAGAAATTAATCAATACCTGCAGGTGAAAAAAAAACCAATTTCACATCTTTTTTATTAATAGCTGTCATATTTTATATTCATGATGCAAGCATACTTTATTTGCCAGTGAGAGTTCCACCAGTCTTAAAATAAGGGAAACGTGAAGCTAAAAAATTGTTTACTGGGATGATGACAACCCTTTTCTTTCACGTATCAAAAGACGGTTCTTGTTTTCTCCACAGGAATTGTAAAAGAACCCCACAAGAACTAAAAAAGAACATCACAGTTTTTTTTTAATAGAGTTCAGATGTCCCTAAGTTTAATGACATAAATCTTACTCTAGTCTACTAACTTCTTTACCACACGTAGATCCCTTCGCTTTTCACTACCTCAAACAATTTTGGAGGGCAGACTCGGCAAAGGATTTGTGCATTCGGGTAAAAGGGATCTTTTTAACTCAGATATAAGGAAGTTTATATATTTATCATCGTAAATGAAGACAACTTTGCTAGACCACTGTTCGTCTTCTTTGGCGCTTTTCAACCCCAGTGGTTGCCACACTAAGATCGCTGATACCGCTGAAAGTGGCATATTTAAGCTGAAAACACGCAGACGGAAAAACCAACCAATTTTACTTCACGTTTTTCTGCAATCAAGTGGATGTTCGCGATGTAGCGCGAAAACCGTTTCATTTGACGTTTTCAAAGGAAAAACAATCACAACTTATCTAAAGGTAAATATTTTACCATGACAAATCCCCCTTACACTCGGAGGTCAAGTAAATTGAACAGAGGTCCTTTCAGAACTAAAAGCGAGTTCCAAAATGGGACTTCGATTTTCTTCCTACCGCAATTTTTTCCTACGCGATAAGATTTTGAAACTAGCTCATGTGTCATTTGAAGAAAACCAAATGTTTACATTTCTTAAAAATCTGCAGAGTGAGAAAGAATTCAAAACCACATCCTTCGGGGTCAACGTATCAAATCGAACATGTTTTAGCTATTTGCACGAGCGTTGTAAGGACTAGGAGTATTCTTTAAGGTACACCCGGTTTGTGGATGTAACGTTGAGAGCAACAAATCTGTATTTACGATCTTAGCACAAGTATTTCTAAATTCACAAACAGATAAGAATACAGGAAAGGTGAACAGCTTGTTGTGTGTGTGTGTGTGTTGTATCGAACCTGTTGAGAATGCACCAAGAGCTACAGTTTGAAAGGGTTGTGATATTATCGTATTCCCTAAATCCCCGTAAAATATAGCAGATACCAATACCTTCAAAAAATGTACAAGAAAAGGATCTTCAAGTTACTGCATCAAAATGCTTGTTTGCGTTACAGCACGCCGTATTATGCGCAAAAATGCTACTAATTTCCTTCAGGAAATAGTGGTACACCACCATTACGGTAGCGATAATGCCTTAATTCTAAATAAAAGTTGAAACTAATTTTGGTAGGAAACCAAGAGGCTATTCAAATATACTATTCTTGTGTTATTCTGAAAGGAATGACTGGATGGATATTGAGGCTCATGCATTTATAAACTTCCGAAACTAATTTATCGAGTAAAGACTAATCACGACTACATGCTTGATAAACATATACCTATGACCGATACTTGCCAACTTCTAATTCACAGTTTCCTAGAATAACCACCGTTACCCACAATATAAGACAACGAACATGACTTCACCAGCTTGTTGTCTTACCCAGTTGTATCCTATGGTGAACTTCGCGCCAATCTAAGTTCCCTAATCATGTAAATAACAAGATAGCATATCACAAATTCCCACTGAAACAATACCCAAGAAGAGAGAGAGAGAGAGAGAGAGGGAGAGGGTAAAAGATCGGGGGGGGGGGGGGGGAGGGCATCGCCCATATGCTAAAAAGGATATGAACTGTTCGTTTGGCTTGAAATAAAAAGTACATTACTCTCTGACCTACATGTAGGTCTTACATTTCAATTAGCAAATTCAATGTTCGTTTCTAGATGTTGCTTGATTTGTAAATGGCCATCAAAAAAATTCACTCCGACTATCAGATGGGGTTAAGGGGTCCCAGACGGTTACTACTTTCAAGCAAAACAGGAGATGTATTCATTCAATGACACCACGTGAAGAAGTAGCCAACGAGTTACCTAATCGAACTTCATTCTAAGATGAGGACTGGCGTAACGTTTTTGTTTTATTCATAACTAAATAACCTAAATCGAACGGCTTGTGACAAGGTTAACCCTGTGAAGAGTATTCCCTTTACCTTCATTATCCTTCTCCGACATCAACACCGTCATCGCGATAAAATTATCACCACCGGGTGGACATCAACCACTGACTTTAAATGGCGTTGACATGGGTGTCACTCAATTAACACCAAAAGAGAAACGGCGAAATTTAACATAACCCACCACAAAATGCAACCGGCATAAAAAGTTGTTTACCAATTTTCCCTCTTACAAAAGACCCCGTTTCCTGACCATAACGAAACACAATTCTATTCTTATCTCTAACTTAGAATAATCTTATCGTTTAATCGCCCCAGCTAGCAGCACTATTAGGGCGGGAATCAAATATCCGACAAGGAAAAATGAAAATATTTTTCAACTAGCCAGGAGGCGTTTTAGGCAATCAGTTGGTACGAGATGGGGCATCACCATTCAAACATATCGTATACATCCACAATATCCTCCTAGTTACATTCTTTAACATCAGTGATCCACGGCTTTCCAGGACGATTTCGCTCAAAATACCTAACTTGAAGGCTATCTATCTCTCAGAGAGTCAGTGACTTATGCTAGCACCATTCGCAACAAGAAATGTTCAGGAAACATGCATAAAACGGAAACGTTTCTCATAACAAACACGGCTCATAACGCTAAGTAAAAACGTTTACTGGTGTAGTTCGAGTACATTCACAAATTCCCTTTATTTTGTTCATCCTACATTTCAACCTACCCTTCAACAAAGACTACAATCCATCAGGCCCTCAAAACTGCTAGCTTACGCTGAATCACTGGCAATGCATGAATGGCAGGCACGCGATGTGGAATTGCCGGATTGAGAACCAACTTATCAAATTCTTATCATGATTGCGTTGCGAATACGACTTTTGAAGGCAAACTTACTACCTTATGCTAGCGTATAGGCTCTTCGTACCGTCGCGCTATCGTCGCTATCAAACCTTGGTCACTGGGTTGCAAAAGTTGTTGTGATGTAACTTGACGTTTTTCCCGTCAACAGTACACTTTTAGCACCCGTTCACTTTTCACAAGCTGTTTATCAGACAGTAATCGATCACAAGACATCAATGCATGGTAAGAAGATCAGTTACACACTTACCTGCGCCTCGTGCGCCACTTTTTTGTTTGTTCCATATTTGGACGTCGTTTTTGATCTATCACTGGACAGACGCACGGCAACAACGAATCCGTTTTTCAAATGGACTACTATCAACCAATTCCAACCTGTATGTAAAACAGTCGGAAAAAAAAAACATGTAACTTCAATGTTGCAACAACGGGTGAAATCGCGAAACACGAGGTCATTGCTTGTCTCAAAGTAAAGCATAAGTAGTACTGCCCATCAACTTCCCGCGACAATTGGTTTACCATAGAGCGCTTTTAACCCTTTACACTCTTACATCAGTATGCACATTCTCCACACTGTTCTTTATACATTTCCTAAGGTGCTGACGAGGAGAATTTGTTTGCCAATCAAAGGGTTCCATCATCCATCACTGGTGACCGTTTCCTTTATTCTCATGACCTTAATGGGTGATTCATGAGTGATATTGTAGGGAAAAATTCGCCCTTCCAGGGTTCTCCTTCTCAGGCGGTAAGCGGTAAAATAATAAGTGCTTGTAAGAGCACTTATTTCCGCCTTCAAACGCTTAGAACCCTTGAAAAATGCGCATTTATGGTGAGCTAATCTGGTAAGTGTGTAATAACAAGCGAACAGTGTGCACTATCATAGATCTATGAGATCTACGTGTGCTTTAGTAAGTTAACACTGATTGGTACCTTTCGAATTTCGAAGCAAGAGTGAGTTTCCTCGGGCTTTCTGCTAAACCTTATGACGTTTGTCAGTTCTCTGCACGTGCAAATGTGGTGTCGTTTAGTTGTTCAGTTTCCACAATGAAACGGCAGCAAACAATGTCCAGTAACAAGAGGTCACGAAGAGTAGCTGGAAGCTTTACAAGAATTTTAGGGGTAAACAAATTCGATTTTTCGAGACACTTCTTTTCGATAAAACAACCAGAAAGTGGCACTTTTCAAAGTGTATTGTAAGACCCTTCGTCATGACATTGAAACTGGCACAATGTCCAGCCTTGATCTGGCTCCTAGGCTGACTTTACCTTTCATATTTCCTTCCACCCGAAGGAGCATAAATGAATAATGATGAAATGTTTAACAGACCTGATGAAAGTTGCACAGTTGCTTTGTGGTGTAGGAAGTGAACAGAGGTAAGCCGCTGTTTATATTAGAGAAAGTATAACCCGGAATAACTTTGGCTTCTATGCATTATACATGAAAGTTAAATGTAACAACCATACTCAAAAGACCTAAATTCCTCTTGGCTGCCACTCTTTAAGGCTAGCAGAGAGCAATATAATTTTGTCGCGTAATAAAATTATTACCCTTTTATATATTTCGTAGGGCAAATAATTTTTTCCAGACGAAGATATATGTGAATTGTATCAAGTTTTAGTACATCTAGTACCCAAGTAGTATTTTAGTAAAAACAGGGAAACAATTCAGCACCTTAATTGGAAAACCTTGAATTGCAGAGCACATAAGTACGTGAAAATGTACATGTATTAGTATCTTCATTTGTGAATTCATGAAAAATGATGTATTTCCAAACAAGTTCTTGTGATTGACATACAGCCATCCTTGACATTCTTCCTCTTTAAATCAAACCTCAACATCTTCCCTTACCCTTAACCTCCCAAGATCTGATTGTTAATTCTCCCCTCTTTCAGATACAAAATTCCTTGTAAATTAGTTATGAGAATTGGGTGTGAGATTAAGAACACAACTTTAACCTGATAAGTTTGAGTATTCTCATAAACTGTTTGCTGGAAAATGTATAAGTATTATAGGGAGAAGTTACATGTTAGTCACTTCTGGGAGTTAAAGGATTAAAATGCTTATGCCTGAAGAGGTAATTATGGAATTAAAACAACATTGGTTTCATCTTTCTGAAATAATACTGTAAGAACAATCTAACGCCACTCATGTTGAATAATGCATATAAACTGACATCTAGACCTAATATGTTACAAAATAATCTTAACCAAAAACTCTACTTCGAGTTGCCAAAGTATATGGTGTAAAAACTTTTTAACCCTTTATATTTAACTCCCAAGATCTGATTGCTAATTCTTCACTCTAGCTGCCACACTTTTCCTTGAAAATTGGTTGTGATAATTTAGTGTTCAATCAAAGTAATATCATGTACTTGATAAGTTTGAGTATTCTCACTACCTGTTTGCTGGATGATGTATGGACATTATAGGGAGAAGTTACATGTTAATCACTTCAAGGAGTGAAAAGGTTGATTAATCATGGAAAACATAAAAAAAATAAAAACATATTAAGCTATAACCCTTTAACCCTAAGAGTGACTACCATCTAATTTCTCCTTACAATATCATCCCTGAATCAAGCATTAAGGTCACAGGAATACACATAATAATCACCAACTGAAGAGGATTTTGATCATTGAACAAATTCTCCTTATCAGCACCTTACAAGGTGTATAGGGAACTGTATGGAGAATATGCATATTGATGTTAGCATGATAAGGGATAAGAAAAATTTAGCATTTTTATCACTAGGCAAAATAACAATTAACAAAACCAAATGATGGTGAAAACAAAAAAACACTAATTCAGGTATTTGTGTCCTGTATTGCCAGATTATAGCCCCAGAAAATAGCCACTTTTCTGTGTGGTCATGAACCTTATCCTTCAGCATTTCAAAAGCCCAAAAACCCCCTTTATTTTCTAAAAAAACTTTCTCAGTATTTTAGCGTTTATCATCCTTCAAATATTTTTGTAATGTATAGGACAAAAATAGAACAAAATATCTACAAACAACTATATTTGTTTAACTGCTTTCAGTCAGTTCTCCATACATCTCTATGAACAAACAAATATGTTCCTTCTTCTGCAACAACAGAAGAAATCTCTCCCAACATGAAATAAAGAATAAAACAAAGACTTTAATAGCATTTGACAAGAGTTACTTTAAGCTGGGGCACAGTCAGTTGCATGATGTGTCTAGATCAATCCTGCATTGGATTATAATACAGATTATAAACCATCAAACATTTTAGCTTGCTGATGATTGGTGGAAATGCTCCAAAAACATTATGTGACCATGCAGCTAAAACTGAGGAATATCCAAGGATATACATGTAGCCCAAGTGATATTTCTCAATTCTACCTCAATATTATGTCATTCAAAGATCACATGAGATTGCATCAGCAAGCTTGGCTTTCAGTGCGAGGCTTACCAGTAGATTGTTCTACAAGAGGAAATATGTTTATTGATCTTTAGGCACAGCCCTACACAATGAAGTTTTCTGTACCTTTTAACCGGTGAAATCACCTTTTAATTAGTGAGTCACAGCATGCCAAAAGTGCAGGATGCGAAGAATTGTGTTTTTGGACACTACATACCAATGTTACCAGACAATAAAGCTTGTGTTCCAATCAAACTCAAGCTCTGAAGTGGGTACAACTAAAAGCTCTGAAACCAAGAAGATTAAAACAAGCCATGAAAAGACAAAAAAGGTCATACAAATGCCTTGGGCAAAATTAGCACTGAATGAAGCTAAGATTGTTAGAGCATTAGTCCCTCCACTGGTTGGAGGACTGCTGAAATTCTGCTGGAAATTACTAGAAAGCCCTAGTTGAGGGCATGATAACAGGATTCAGCCAGATAGCAAAATTGCTTTGCGCTCATGCAAGAGAAATCCCCAAGTGTCACAAGTGACTTGTGGAGGACAATGAACACAATGCATAATTTTGAGTACAAGTCATCTTCTTGCCAAAATAGCAAATGACCTAAACAGGACGCTCTGAGTGATTCAGAACCGGAGAACTAAGAAATTGAATCATTGCTAAATGTTCTCACCATTGAAGATGCAGTGGGTAGTGTTACAGATATTTTGTGTAATAAAGCACAAGATTATAATCTAGAAGTGCAGTGTGGCTTGCATATGAATAACAAATAAGATGGCCAGGAATTAACTCAACCCCTTAACTCCCACAGGCAGTAAACATATGAACAGTAACTAATCCTTATAATATCAACACATTATCCAGCAAACTGGTATTGAGAATAATCAAACTTATCAGATCCAAGTTTTTTACTTGATTTAACAAATTCTCCCACACAGGGAGAGTGAACAATCAGATCTTGGGATTTTAAGTGTTAATAGTGAGGATGTGCTCAAGGAGAAGCTGAACAAATACTTACATGTAAAGTCTGAAAGCTGTGAGAACTACATGGGAGCTGATGTAAATCCTGAAATATGGCCCAAATAGGACCACAAACAAGGAACCATGATTTTAGGCTGCAAAAAGTTAAGAACATCATTATAGAGGCCATTGTGCCAATCCCTGAGTTGACTGATAAACTTTTGAATGCTAAAGATATGGGGATACCCCTGACACTGGTAAGGCAGTAAGGCAGACACTTGACAGTGTTGCTCTTCCTACACATGTGACTGTGATGTCATTCTATGCCCCAGATAACTCCTTGAGCAGATATAAATGAAGTCCTATCACCATATACATTTATGCTCTGAACATGTGGGTTTTACATGCTTTTTTTTAGGGATGACCCATGCCACTAAGAAAATTATGGACATTAATGCCACAATTAGAGTTTGCCAAAAACTATCTGTTCATGAGTCTGAAGGCTCTGCTAGTAGCTGCAGCTGTTTTCATCATGTGAAGAGCGCGCAGAGGTGGTCAAAAAAAGATCACACACCATCTCTCAGAATACAGTCTGCCCACAAAGAATATTGAGAAAAAGTTCAGAACCCCAACAAAAAGGAGAAAGATGTGAATCACAAGTAGATTCAGAAGTCAAGGTTGGTTAATCTAATGCCACAGTAAACACTTAAACTGACTTTGCACAGGTCTGATCATTTAAGGTTTGAAGAAATAAAGAAGGAAGAAATATCTAGTTAACTAGCAGAAAATAACAAGTGATAACTTAGCAGTATTAGAAATGGTACGAGGACGTACATTTGAATTCACAAGTATTGCCCTTTACAACCTTTGGTACCCAAACAAAGTAGCTTTTCTTCAAAGAATGCCTTGCGATAAACAGTGACTTGCAGAGACTTTTCGACTAAGGTGTATTTATTTACAATGAACATGTACCTCATATTTTATCTCATCTATTTTTGGGAAACCATAGAGCGATGGATTTTTCTGAGTGATATTTAATCTGAAGGGCCTTAATAAGCACACTGCCTCTCACCATTTTAAAATAGAGACCCTTGAATCAGTCATACAGCTGATGGAAAAAGATTACTTCATGGCCCCAGCCAATTTGAAAGATGCATATTATAATGTTTCAATATCTATCCATGCTCAGAAGTATTAAAAGTTTAAACTGTAAGGTAAACTTATTCAATCCACCTGCCAGCCCAATGGTCTGAGCTGTGCAACAAGAATGGTCACAAAATTGCTTGATTGAGATGCCACATATTGGTAAGCTGCATAGATGATACATACTTGCAGTGGAAAAACCTTTGTTGCAGGTAAAAATAACATTACAGAATGATACTGTTTATATCTTCCAAGGTCTTGGTTTTACTATTCATGCATTCAGAAAGATCTGTTTTCACACCAACTAGAAGGCTGACTTTCCTGGGGTTTGTTTTGGACACTGACAGCTTATGCATATCTCCCTCACTATTGACAAGGCTGATTCCTTAGTGGCAGCTTCACTCTCAAAGAATTCACCAACCATTGGGGAGGTTGGGAGGTTATTGGGAGAATGGTTCCAAGCTTCCCAGAGTTGCAGTTTGGGCTACTCTTTTATTGTCCTTGTGAGAATGAGGAAATTCATGCCCTCAGAGAAAATCAGGGAAATTTTGATAACCCAATCACATTTCACAGGCTGCTAGTCAAGACCTTGTCTGGTGAATTAACAATCTCTATGATAGTTATTAACCAGTCCACAGGACTAAACCAGACATAGAGTTAAGTTCAGAAGCCTTGCACCTTGGTTGGGGCGCAGTATATACGCCTTTGGACAAATGCACTCATGGTGGATGGTCTGAAAATGAATCCTTGCAGTACATAAATGTTTTAGAATGAAAAGTTGCCTTTTTTGCATTGTGTGTTTCCAGAAAATATCCATACCCCCACCACGGAGGGAATTGGAAATTCCAGAGGGGTGGGGGGTCAAAGTCCCAGGAAATTCCAGAGGGGATGGGGGGTAAGAGGCGAAATTTTCGTCCAGAGGGTAGGAAGTCGATCGACTTTCTTCGTATGTCAATTGGCGCCTTTTACCTACTTTAGTGGGACGTTCTGAAGTTTAAGTTGTTAAATTACGATGCTTCTAACAGTTCTGCAGCAAAAGAAAGTTTTCTTTTATCCTTGTAGCGCTTTGGAACATAAATAACATCAAATAAAGAAGAGAATCACTTTGTTTTTCGAACGGAGCCGCCATTACTCGTTACCAGTCTCCAAAGATTACAACCAACAGGAGTGGTTACCTAGGGATTTTCCTCGGTCATAACACGTTTCGCGTTCGTAAAATTTACAAATAACTGTCTCGGTCTCGCAAAAAAAAAAAAAAAACGCTGGTCCCGCCGTCTCGCAAAGTTTCGCATAAATTTACCATTCACTACCCCTTATTGACTCCAGCCATCTATTAATTTTGATCTGCACTGAGCTTAATTCCGTTACATCATAATGTGTAGGAGACTTGACGATTTCTTTATGGCTTACTTGCTTGCGATGTTACAATGAATGATAAGTACAGTCGTACCGTAGTAGAAAACAGTTGATAGTAACATTGAGAAACATTAGGATCCAGGGCTTTGTATATATGCGCGTGGGACTGGTAACTAGCCAAGGTTTGTTTATGCACAATCGGACGAAATTATCGACCCGCTGTTAACAAGAATCAATGCTTGTGTGGAGAAATTTTACATTAGAGGCTGGAATTTGGAAAGATGAGTTCAAAATAACTTACTGCTGACTCGGTTTTCTCTTTTGCTCTCTTATTTATGACACAATTTTGTACAAATTTACGTTGCTCAATGTGATTTCGAACGTTTCCATTTCAAGTGCACGCAATTTTCTCAGTACATCGTACAAACTTAACAGTTCAAAAGTGTTTTGTTGCGACTTGTACAGTTTTTTTCTCCTTTCGTGTACTGAGAATACTGTGTTAAATGTTTAAGGATAAGTATTGTATTTAAAAATAAAGCAAACATTAAGTTTAAGCTAGTTAGCGACGTTTACCTTGCGCGTGTACGCCATCTCTCGAATATACACGCGACAAAATCACACGTCCCTCTTGTTTGTTGTTTGCTACGAGAAAAAAATATATTTCCAGGGGGTATAGGGGGTGGTAGAAAATTCTTTGGAAATTCCAGAGGGGTGGGGGGGCTACCACTGCTACCCCAAAATGGAAAATCCGAAGGGGTGGGGGGGTCCTATATGAAATTCCCTCCGTGGTGGGGGTATGGATATTTTCTGGAAACACACATTGAAGATATTTAGTAAAGGCTTAGAACTGCAACTGCAGTTGCCCATATAAACAACATTGGTGATGTGTAATTTGCCTAAGCCTGAGACATGTGGCTTTGATCTCTTAACAGAAATATTTGGCTCTCTGCAGTCCACCAACATAGTACTCAAAATGTTCAGGCAGACCAAGCATTCCAAATATTTCATGACCAAACAGAGTGGAAGTTAGACAAAACCATGTTTGAAAAGGTTACTGCTAGGCCTATTATGCCAGAAGTTGATAAATTTGTCTCAAGAATGAATTTTCAGGTTGCAAATGCATCTGGTGGAAACCTGACCCTGAGGCATTAACTGTGGATGCTTTTACTCTTGATTGGGCTTCTTATACATTTCAAGCTTTTCCCCTATTCAGTATTTTGGGTAGGTAAGGTTTAGAAGATTCTACAATACCAGGCAGAAGAAATTTTGTTGATCCCAATTGGCCAGAATAAGCCAACTGCTAAAGCTGCTATACAACAAGGCAGCAATTCCATCTACTGGGAAGCAAGCTAACCCTGCTGGCATGTTATCCAGGAATCCTTTCAAAGCAAAAGAATTTTGCAATGCACTCTCAGTATCATCATGTCACCTGGGCATGATTCAACTAAGAAACAGTAAAGAACATACTTGCAAGAGTGGCAAAGGTTCTTTAGTAGAAGGGTTGCTGATCTAATGTAATTTCACCAAATGTAAATCAAGTTCTTGAATTCCTTACTGAACTTTATGACAGTAACTGTGGCCACAGTGCCTTAGAGACAGAGAGGAGTTCTTTTTCTGCTATCAACTCATCTTTAAGTTTTCAAATTACAGAAAAAGTCAAACAAACAAGGCCTGAAAAACATCTCTTAAAGTTGGCATTCAAAGCCTATGCTCCAGATTGCAGGCAGCATGTTTACACATACATAATGAAATATTTGGCTGTAATAAAATAATAGATTTCTGTACATTGTTGCATGAACATACTGCTTTAAAATCTCATGTGATCTTCAAATGGCTGATGGTGAGGTACAATTAAATGACACTTACCTGTAAGTTAAAGTTTGATTTTAATTTTACTGATCCATGGAGTCAATAGGAGATTACCTGCCCTCCCTGTTCTCTTTAAGAAAGAAATGGTACTTACTCTTACTACTTTTTTAGCTTATGGTTATCAGAGTTTTTGGCCGAGTTTTCGATTAAATTATCTTCCAATGTGATTCTTAGATTGTCTGGTGTGTTGTAAATTACGCAAGTGATATATCCTATATGCATCTGATAACAACATTTTGGAAGAAATGTTTCTTTACATACTTTCAACTTTTCCGTCGATCAGGAAGTAGGTGAAGTCTGTCGAGTCATACATCACCATTACGGATTGTTATGTCACGTTAACTGTTCGTTTTTAACACAATTTTTCTTTTTTCTTAACCTGTCGGTAACCTGTTGGTTAGCTGTCAGTAGACTGTCAGTAACTTGTTGGCCGACAGGTTTTTTGGGGAGCTCTTCTTCACAATTACCAGACCCTGTAAAATTATTTTTTTGTCCTCTTGCCAGTGATGTTGAAACCTGATAGCTGAGCTTGCTGATGAAATCTCACATAACCTCCATATGACTCCCTGGATGGATAGAATTAATATAAAACTTCATCTTACAGGTAAGTCTTGTATAAATTTTAAACTTTTAAACACTGCAATAAATCTTTGTTTAAAATTTAATTCAAGAGAAGGGAGCATTTTGTGGTTGTTACAGAAGTAGGGACATCTTTGGTTCATTAAGTCTTACCAGAGAAAACCAAAAAATGTACATCCCATACACCAAACAGTAAGCTGTTAATAAACATTAATTTTGTTCCCACATGTTGCGAAATATTTGGAGGATAATAAAGACAGCAGCATCCATTTAGCATGAAAATGTGCTGGTATATTGTCTGTGGTACTGGTAAATTATCTGTTATTCGAAGCTCACAGTTTTCCTCAAGCTTCACTCTCCGGAACATCTTGAAATAAATAATGTCCCCAGACAAATATCTGTGAATATGTTAACCCTTAAACTCCTATGAATGACCAAGAAATAATTTCTCCTTCCAATATCAATACAATATCAAGCAGACAAGTGATGAGAATGAAGAAAAATATCAATTAGGGGGTGAAAAGTTGATCTAATATCAAATTCTCCAAACTAACATCACAAGAACTGTAAAGCAGACAGTAAGGAGAATTACTAATGAGATCTTGAGAGTTAAGGGGTTAAAGCCACATACATGTATCGGCTATTGTTTATTTATTACTTTTTCAGCTCTGAATAAATTGCATCTCTGGTGTTCTGATCATTTTACTCAACTCTGCTCCTAAGCCCATTTTCCAAGTCACCTAATATGGAAATACACTGCCCAAAGTGTTGCCAAGATGAAAATTTGGCTTTTTATAGCTCCAAATATCCAAACATTTAGGATTTAATGAAATGTAATAGAACAATTTTCCATTCACACTTGTTGGATAAGAGATTGGTTATTAACCATCAAATATCCAATTTATGCTCATGGAATGATTGCTCTTTAGTTTAATTGCTCAGGTGAATATAGATGCACTTGCTCTGGTTGGTTGAGGATTGTGTCATATCTCACTATAATGACCTCACAAGAGGTGGTTATAGTAGGGTGCTGAATTTAAAAATTACTACCCTGTCTCTGCCCAAGTCCATCACATAGGTTTTACCACTGGAAATCGCACAGTTTGTTTGCTCTCTAAATTTAGCTTCAAAGCGTCCCTTCGCATTTCAAAAGAAAGGTTTCAACTTTTTGCTGATTGAATCAAATAATCCTGCTACAAATCATTGCTTATCTTGATACAAGTAATCACCATGATTATAACAAAATGTGCAAATTGCAATGCTTTCATTAAGCAAAGAATTTATGATAGAATTCGAAAGCACCAGAACAATTACTAAAACAATTGTTTACCTCAGGCTCAGTGAATATTGTTGCTAGTCAGCTCTACTCCGTCTCGGGGATTATTCAACAATATTCACCTTGCCTTTGTTGCATAATTGTTTATGATCAGACCTTTAGACTCTAAACATTATTTCAAGGCTTTCATGTACAGGCATGAAAAAATTCAAATTTCGGTTTACTTTTGCAAATTTTAGACAATTTCATTTTCAAACACCGGAAATTAAGTTGATAAGTCAACGATTGGGCTGATGCGAGTTCGATTTTCATTTTTAACTCGTGAATTGCGCGCATGCGCAAGAGCGAGTTATAGATACGATGTGGGGAATGACATTCGCTCGCTCGCTCGCTCGCTCGCTCGATTGGTCGATTCCTGTAAACTTTTTTTAGATTTTAGGCTTTTGAGTGCATTTTATAGTTTTTGGCGAGTAATAAACAGACGAAATGGCGACCTTTGTTGCTAAGAATAGTGGTGGGGTGAAAAAGAAGCCAATGATAATCTTAAAAGAGTTTTTTTTTTCGTTTTAGTTTCAACAAGCGGCGCCAGCGACTGGCAGGCATGCAAGGATTCACACTGAAATAACAGAACAACCTTCGTTTTTCATAAAATTGTAATTTACAATCCTTGAACTTGAAAACAATCCGAAGATTCATTGAAAATATCACTTACTGCGAAGCGCTCGGAGTTTACAGATGTTCAAAAGCTTTTTCTGTTATAGCGTGAGATTGAGGACAAAATTGATCATTACGTTTCGTCGCGTGTGTTTTTCCTGTGAGAAGCAACAAAAGATGCCGGCGACTGACGAAATAACAAGTTAACACGAAAATCAGATAACACCTAAACAAACAATTTTAGCTACCGATTTTCAGTGAATTTTTAAAGAACAATTTTCTTTTAAGTTTCAAGACAATTTGAAGATTCAACATACAAACAACGTACTAAAATGCGAAAGTTACACACCACAAAATTGATAAATAGGCCTGAAATGAAATTCTATCTTGTTATTGATCATACGTTGCCTAGCACGTGACCTAAATCTACCCAGGCGGAGATCCAAAATGACGGTGGCAGGCTTGGCTTAGTTATATCACTCAAAACTCGTTCCCGTTTGTCTCATTTGATAAAGAGGGAATCGTTAATGTTTTCATTGAGACAGTATTGCCTTGATTTTCTAATATTTACAACGAAAGACAGTAAATTTCACTTTTCACCCACATTTACTTCCAACCTTTTCTTTTGAACCAGAAACAAAAATGATAGACGTTTAAAACACATGACATCATCCACCTTGTCAAATGTAATAGCATGATCATTTCAATTGTAATGCCTTCTTATCCCAACGTTACTTTGTTTCTTTGCTACATTAGCGAACACTGAACTACTGCTCGTACTCTAGATATGACAATCAACCACAAAATTCCCTAAACCAGATAACATTAAACATAATCTAAAAAATCATGTGTCAATTCACGAGTTTGCTCACAGAGCACTTTGATTTTACTTGTATATAGAGTATACAAACGCTACAATCGAATTATACCTTCCAACACCAGTCTATCTATATGCAAATCTCGCAATATCTGATCCCAAACTCGGCTCGATTTTGAGGTTATATTTTATCAAGATACTTACGTTCAAGAAAGTGCAACATCATGACCATCGCTCTGTAGTTAAGCCAGGAAGAACAAATATTCTCCTCTCGACATGCCCGCCATATTGCAGAAATTATCCCAGGCGTTCCTCGGCAAACTGAGGGAGACTAAAAACAAAGCTTCCCGGTAGGCTTATGGATTATGATTGACATATTAAGCTAGTAGCGCGAATAATGCTAAAAATTATGCTCGTTTTTGAGATTATCCTACTTTTTCTTAAAGTATGCTTTTCAAGAAGGAAACACAAAACAAGTCCAAATTGTGTATTTATTATAGACCCGTACCCAGACCTTCCACGGTAGGATCTCGGTACGAGACTATGTTTACTGTTTTAAAAGCGTGATAATTTCGTTATTTGAGTTACAAACTTGCTCTGATAAAAACATAACTAACTATTGCACTTCATTCCTGACCAAAATGTTAAACTGTACGATGTTGGCATCACATTTCTCTTAGGCGCCATTTTGTTGTCTGTGGGGTGAAAGCGGGAACTGGGACTGACGCAATCTTTACCTCTAGTGTGCCCATACGCAATGTACACTTCCGATGTGCCCATTCCTTAACACGACGAAAGACTCAGTATTTTACAATACACGGTAACCTTCATCCTCCAAGACATTGCAAAATTGAAGATAATCAATGCAAGACAATATTTTCTAATTAAAGCGGGATATCTCCAAATTGCAAAGTCAGCCCGTCTTGTTTCCCCCCCCCCCCCCTCCTTAGTTGGCCCTTGGGTAGCCAACCAAAATTATGAATTACAATCAAACATCGGATCTTGGGTTTCTTGTCAGGACGGACCACTGTTCTAATTGTAAATTACAGAAACTACTAGTAGCCCTAAATGATACAAAGCTGTCGATTCCAACTGAATAAATAACCTGAGAAAATTTTCCGCTTGAGGTAGATAAGCAGTAAGGACAAAAATCTACTTTAGGTGGCAGTCCGTCGGGTTTAAGCCTAATTACGACGCACGCGCCGGCGGGTGTTATGTTTTCATAGAGAATTTGTGATGTTTTATACCTTCAAGATCTCCAACAGTTCGCAATATGTAATAAAGAATAGTTGGACTGTTGTTTTCTATAGTTTTCATTAGCATAAAAGGTGTTTATTCTTGAGCTTAGACGCAATAAATAAAGGTGCTAACTAGCGGTAATCAGGCCGGCTTTAATTTTGATTTTATTTCCGTATGCTTTAGTAAAATTTATCACATTTCTCACAATATGTAACATTTGTCCTGCCGAATATTTTACAGTTGGAAAAAATGGGACTAAAAATTTAGTTTCTTGGCAACCCAAACATCGATTATGAATTAGAAGCAAATATTAGTTATTCTGGAATTTTCTCATCAAAGCAGCCATTCTTTTACGGCTTGTATTTGACACAATGAATTTTTGAAATGTCCTGTTTGACATAAAGGCACAACATATTAGGTTGATTTCCCATATTGGGACAGAAGCGCCTCAAGCTTACGGGGTAATACAAAAGATGTTCCGCTGCCCTAACTTAAAATTCATCCCCTTACGGGTTACTTCAGTTACGATTTATCTTGTAGATATGTCCACTAAACGCTCCACTGAACTATGCCCGAAAGCGAGCACAAAGGATAACGAGAAAAAAAGATGTCCTCTCATTTATGGAAAAAAATAGTACGTTGAAAGTCTTTCGTAATGATCAGACACCAGGCTGGCGGTTTGAACAAAGACAGTTGGGCATAGAAAGGTAAGCCTTCCCTCGAATGGATTGAACACACCTAGAATATCACTTTAGAGTAATGTAAGAGTTGCTTCACATCTATTAATCCGTTCGAATGTTCGAAAAGTGTAGGTGGCCTGCGTGTTTATGTTGTTTTTTTTTTTTTTCGATGAGGTCTACGTTAAAGAATCAAATGAAAAAATATTATGTGCACGTCTCAAAAGAAAAAAAAAATCACATCTTAGGCATAACCGAGGTATCCGAGTCTCGTCAACAAAGTAGTATTTTGGTCAGGACGGACCACTGTTCCAATTATAAATTACAACACGAGCTAGAAACTAAAATCAGCCTAAATGATACAAATCTGTCCATTCCAACTGAATATATAACCTGAGAAAAGTTTCCGCTCGAACGAGATAAGCAGAAAAAACAAAAGTTCACTAAGGGTGGCAGTCCGTAAAGTTTATGCCTGATTACGACGCACGCGCCGGCAGGTGTTATGTTTTCATGGAGAATTTGTGATGTTTATGCCTTCAAGATCTCCAACAGTTCGCAATATGTCATAAAGAAGAGCTGGACTGTTGTTTTCTGTAGTTTGCATTAGCATAAAGGTGAAAAATTGGTAAAATCTATCACATTCCTCACAATATGTAACATTTGTCCTGCCAAATATTTTACGGTTGGAAAAAATGGAAATAAAAATTTAGTTTCTTGGCAACCCAAATAACGATTATGAATAAGAATCAAACAATAGTTTTTCCGGAATTTTCTCATCAAAGCAGCCATTCTTTTACGGCCTGTGTCTATTAGAAATTCTTCCAACAACTTTGACACAATTAATTTTTAAAATTTTTAGTTTGACATAGAGACACAACATATTTGATTGATTTCCCATATTGTGCAGAAGCGCCTTAACCTTATGGAGTGATACAAAGACGTTCCGCTGCCCTATCTTCAAATTCATCCCCTTACGAGGTTACTTCAGCTGGTAACGATTTACCTCGTAGATATGTCAACTAAACGCCCCACTGAACTACGCCCGAAAGCGAGCAAAAAGGATAACGTGAGAGAAAGATATCCTCTCTTTTTTGGAAGAAAAAATAGCATGTTAAAAGTAACCGATAGGTGATTTCCACCAGCAATGTCATTACATCGTCATGGGTGATGAGAAGAAGGAAACATATTGGCTAGATGTTGTACGGACCAAATTCTTAGAGCGGACAATCCAAGATATGTATGATGGACAGTAAGTAGTGTTGAAAGAATCAGAGGAGTATAAAGATTATAATATTTTCACTCCTGTTTAAAGTGTTATGAAGTAATGGAAATGTGATCAATGATTATCTAGAGAGTGTAAAGGTTTTCCTTAAATAGAAATAAGCGGCATCCAAATCCCATCATGCATGATTGATAGATTCTCAAGGCTTACATTGAGATGACCAAGAGTCCCAAAGAACTATAAACAAAAAATGTTTTTTCACATGACAATTTTGTTTAGAGAGAGAATAACTTTATTATGAATCACCGAGGCGGCAGAGAAGAAAAAACACATACTTGAAGGGATTTTGTCAGACGTGTTTGTCCTACACGTCCGTAAAAAACAAGCAGAGACAAACTGCTGCTTCCCGGATACCTGACCTCACAGCTTATAAAAGGCATTTATGGTATTAAGTAGCGCGTGATACACCCCAAGATTCCAGAGTAAAGAAAACAATTTCCTGTCGAGTTTATTCTTTTCTAGCGGACAAGGAGCATGAAATAATTCAATCGATTCCTACATCAAATGAAGGCACGAGAGTCTGGATAACAGAACACGATGTCGTTTGAAAGTTTGTTTTATTTAGCTAAAGAAAAAACAGTCATCTGGTTGAAAAGAATCGAGGGAGAAGAGAAGCATCCATCCATAAAAGGTATCCTCGAGCCAAAACATTGTTAACTTACTTGAAAGAACCGGGTAACGCGTAAAACCTATGCATGATGGCAAACAAAGTTTGGAGAATCGCTCACCGTGCCTGAAGACGATTACTAATGGGAAATAAGACCAAATTCAAGCGTTAAAGAGGAGCGACGCTGAGAAGTCACCAAGTTGGAAGTATACAAATATGAGAAAAGTATTTATGGAGTAGTTAACGCACCATGTCAGGAGAATCTGAAATGAAGGTAGTCTAGTAAAAATCTTATATGTTGGAGTTTTAAGATATGATATTGAGTTCGGAATCGTTCGGAGTCGTTCGGAGTTCGGTTGAGTTCGGTTGGCCCGATTGAACGCTCCTGAATTCATCACGCGTGCTCAATGGTGATCTTTCTGTAGATTTCACGATCTACACTAGACAAATAGGCTACGACTCCTCGAAAGGTAAGAAACTTTTCTTGGCTTTGATTGTAATGCAACTACCTTTTTTAATTATGTTCAACTAGATTTTTAAGTTATATACAACTTTATTTCTGATGGTAGTTTACACAATTGTTCAGGGATTTTTATCAAGGATTTTTACCCCATCAAAATATGGATTGTCAACAAGGCTGGAATATTCCGGTAGGACCATAAACAATATTAAGCAGGAGAGATGTCACAAATTACAATAATGGTTTCGTTTCATAACGTTAAGTTTTTATATTTCAATCGTGACACTTAAACGAATTAGTTTGTTAAAAAATTGTCTCTGTTATCGTGACAAATAATAAATGTTAAGATCAAAATCAAAGAAGCAAAGAAAGGATTTCACATCAGTATTTACAATAACAGATTATGTTATAATTTACATTTTCACAGGATGACAGCATTACTATCAGACCATTTGTTTCAAGGTAGAGATTAGAAATTTTTTCTATTAGTACAGTATAATTTTTACACGTCAAAAAGTGACACACGATGTTATATCAAGCTGCACATACAACAGATTATATGATACGATAAAATCAGGTAGTACACATATTCAATTCATTCATTTAAAAATGAGCCATACTTCAAAATTCATACAGCGTTTTTTTCAGAATATCCCAACTCATGAAAGGTATGTCATATTTTATTCATCCCTTGGAAGAAAGAAAATCAGCGTAAAAAGTTTATTCCACTTTCAGGCCAAGGAATCAAGATATAGTTGTTGTATTCCCCTCTTGAGTCCCAACTGGAGACCTTCCATCATTTTACCGAATATTTCTCTTTACCATCACTCCTTTTTTTCAGAATATCCCAACTCATGAATTTCCCTGTTCACTCCTCTATACCATTTGGAATTAACTTGCAGCTTAAACAAAACACAGCAGCATGCCCTGTTTCACTCCACTTTGAAGCCAAGCATTGGGATTAGTTGTTGTATTCCCCCCTTGACTCATAACTGGAGACCTTTCATTATTTTACCAAATGTCTCTCTTTGCCACCACTGCTTGACGTGAAAAGCTCTTGATCATTAGTTATCACTGTCTTTCACGAATATACTTTCTACATAGCAATGTTGCAGTATTCATTTCTTGCAGTGTTGATGAAGGCGTCATCATACTAAACAACATAGTTGTAAGTATTTCACCATCGCATGTATTGTAATCTGCACCTGTTTGAATATTCCCACCAAAGCCAGTTTTTATTCAAAGATCACCAATTAACTTCCTTCTTTTTTTTTGTTAGGGAGAGACAATTCTCATAAGAAGTTTTGTACATCAAGGACCAAACGATGGGTATGTCATCTTTTATTCATTCCTTGGAAGTAAGAAAATCAGCATAGACAGTTTATTCCAGTATCTTGTGATGTATAAACCACGTGATAGCTGTCCTCTCAAGTATGACAGTAAGAGCACCTTTCATTAATTACCGCTCTACTCCTAGAAAAACTACTTTCCAGTGCCATGCAGCTATTGTTTTTTATTTGATTTGAAATCGCAAGCCACCGTCATAACATTTAATCAGGAAGGTGATACTTGAATAAAGCCACCCATCGAACACTACATTAACAACATCTTTCAAACAACTCGGGCATAACTTGGTAGTTTGTCCATCTTGTTTGTAATAAGCAACATTGATCATGACCAAGTCGCAACTCTAATTCACAAATACCACGTTAACTGAACTCTGTTCTCATTGTAGCAACGAGGAATTGATGATGACAACAGTCAAGGTACTTGTCACCTATCTACTGACTTTATTTAGTCATCTAGCCAATTCCCCTGTCCTGAAGAAGCTTGAAGCTTTCCTTACCATTATGGTCTCTCTCTCTCTCTCTTCTGGAAATTACAGAAATCGTCCAAATGAATGGCTTATTTGTACTATTTTTCCTTCGCAGGACGAGATGACAAAAATCCGTCGCCAGGTTGTTGACTGAGGTATACTAATCACACTTTCAGATTCACGATGAGCTTGATCTCATAAGCACTCGACTGCTATCAAACCACCAAACCATAATTGAATTCCAGAGACCAATCTTCTGAGTATATAATTCTTGCCAGGCAGGGTACTTCCAGGAAATACCAGTAGGACTTTTTTATGATCCAAAAAACCAGGATTGTTCATTCTTGGGAAAGAATAAGTGGCATCTAATCTTAATGAAGGCCATTCTCCACTTCTTTGAAACTGAAAGCACCATTGCTCCAATAATGGTTGTGTAAATGTTTTGATTATTGTCGTCCTTCTCATTGCCTTAATCGTACTTCTTCAGTGACTATCAAAATCTGCATTCAGAAACCAGTAGGAATAGTGCACGAACAGAGGTTTTGATGGATTAAGTGCGAATCCTACTAAAATGTTGCATCAAATCATTATCAATTAAGGATGTCTATCACAGCGTAGGACACTACGCTATAATTTATTACTTATGATCTGCCGATAACAAAGTGCTGTTTTGCTTTTCCAAAAATATCAATTCATTGATAGCTTGTCATGATTTCTCCTTACCCTCTCCTCAACTAATAATTACACCAGAGCAATGGTGTAACTAACCTGAAACACCATAACTCATTCTTTTTACTCCAAGAGCATAAGGACCAGCCTGAGAGCCAAACATTCCTATTTTCATACAATCATTTGTCAATCAAGTTGAGATTTTCTGCAAAACGTCTGCATTATTTCTCCTAAAACTGAAAGGAGACTCTCAGCCCCTAATGGAGAATCTTCCTTTTTCAAATTTTCAGAAAGCTACATCGTAATAGTATGATTATTATTCACCAATTCCTTTCTTTTTCATAACACTTAACGAAAATTTAAGGGTGTATTACACTTTGCCGCAGTCTTTCTGCTAATATTTTGTGATGCTAAGAGTATAAACATTTGGACATTTGTATGGTCCTTTATATTCATCATCAGTAAACAGAGGATAGTGATAGTAAAGCATGACCATCAATCAAATCAATAAATATTATTCACGGTTATGACCCTCTTTATGTTTTTCCACTCTTTATGTTTGTTACTTTTTTTGACGGATTACCCACCAAATTGTCTCCTAACTCAAAGTGGCACCCTTCAAGTCGCCATTAGACAACAAGTAAAAAAAGTAAACAAAACAAAAGAATACAAGCCAAAAAATAACTCAGGTACAACCAATCGGCTGGGGCTTCAAAGAAGAGAAAATCTGTGTAAGGATAAATAAACTGAAACGATGGAACAAGAAGCAAAGTATCAACAACAACAAAAAAAAAACACTACAAAAAAAAAAAAAAAAAAACCCAAAACAAGCATGACAAATTAACAAAAGTGGCATTAGTTACTTACGTGTCACAAAGTGTGGTGCATCAGACACTTATTGCGTCCTTTCATGTATTTTGCAGGAGCTCTGTAGTATGAGAACCATACGGAACAAGATAAAGTTATGTCTATTAAGTCTAAAGTGATTGTCGTTATATTTATCGTTTACGTGGAGATAATATTTATAATATAAGAAGGATAAGGAAAAAACATTAAATCGACAGTTATTTTGGTTTACGCCAAACTAGTGAATATTACTAGAAGTGTAGCCTGCAGGAGCAAATTAAGTCAGCTCTATACAGTGTACAATTAATAATATTCACTGGATTTGTGAGCAAGAAATAAGCTGGTGAAACTATTTGATGCTAAACATTGTCAAACTGTCAAGTTACCGTTAAGTAAATAAAACTTTTAAAGCGCTCTCGATATTTACACTTCGTGCTTTTGAGTTAGATTCAGAGAAATCTCAATAACGTCAAAGTTTCCAAAAACTCATACGGTTAATTCTTCGAAGTAGCCCAAAAGCGCTACGGTTAAAACGAGGTTTCTACGGTGCAACGTGCTAAGGAGGTCTGCTTCCCTTGCTTTTAGATTTCTTCTGGCACTTTATCGTACGCTGTAAAACAAATGGAACTCACTTAATTAAAGATTCCGGGTTTCGTTTCTATTTAAAATATGTTACGATCTCAAACCCCTTTATTCGCCGTTTTTTCCACTTTCGAGTTGTAACACGAAACCACCCCCACCCCAGCTTAATTTACACTTCGCGGTAGTCTGTTTCAGGACAGTAAAAACAAGAAAGAGAAAGCGGGTGAAAGAAGAATGAGGGAAAAGGCTGTTTGTGTCCCTGCTTCTTCTTTCGTACCCAGTGACCGAGAGCCTGAGACAGGCCGTATGCACAACTGTCCCCGCGGCAACTATGTCAACCGAGCTCTTCTACATCCTGTAATAGTATCACCTAAGTAATTTAAAACTCGTTATTTTCCTTTGCAAGCTCCAATACCCAACCCTCTCCACATCGTCAGCCCTTGTGGTTTGAAATAACATAACACATCTGGCCTATTTTTTAAAGCTTATCTAAGAGTCCTATACGATTGTCTTAAATCACCGCACCGATTGATGAGAATTCAAATCATACTTTTGTTATATTGATTAGACAGTTGGATGTCCACAAGGCAGAGAAAATGTTAATTTCATGCTCCGCTTAGTGAGCAAGCAGGTGGCCAAATTTTAAACGGAGACTGATAAGAATTAAGCAGTTCAAAAGTTAACAAGCTTCCCTACAAGTTTTTTTTCGTTTTAGTAACCCCTTGTGAAAACTACCTGTACAATTACATAGTGTACCACAGCTCACTCCTGAATACAGACTAAGGTTTTGATATTCTCTTAGAGAATGTGTGCGACCACATCCGTCTTCGAATCTGTGACAGTAACAGTAGAAATTGAGTAGAAAAGCCATGTTGAAAATTGAATTTCAAAACCCATTTCGAATGTTCCCACAAGAACCAAACCAATGCTATTTACATTTTTCCCGAAAGAAAGTAAAAGGAACAAATTACGAGTTGACAACTAGCGGAAAACACCATGGTGAATGTAAAGGATACTTCATTCATCGAAAAAAGCTCAGATGACCATTAAAGTTAAACGTATTCAACATGATTTGTATGTTTACAATGTGAGAACTTTTGTAGCCCAAGCATCTCGTAGAAAGTCTGTTCAACATTTCCGATGAGAGCTGAAAAATAAAACAATATCATGTAAGAACCCTAGCCAATTATTTTTTCCACAAGATCCACCAACTGAGCTAAAAGGGACTTGCTGGAAAGCTACGGAAGACCGTATGCTCAGCAACCTGGATGCAATCTTGCAATGTTGCTATTAGACAAAAACAAAAACTTCCTTTGTCATGTTAACGCTTGTTACACAGATGATGGCTGACTAAATGAAAAATAAACCGAGAGTAGCTGTCATAGCCTACTCCAATAATGTGAAACTGTAATTCATCAAACCCTATCATTTATCAAATCATATCTTTGCCAAAATTCGGGAAGTTAGAAATAAACTTTCGAGGACAAGTTTAAAGTGACCAGTTGAGTAAACTTTCAATTTCGACGGACACAATAAAAATACAACATTACAAAGACTGTGCCTAGCGATGTCGGCACGTAGTCACCCATCATTGATCACTTTGAGAGCTACTTCGGCTTTCGCAAACGTATTTCCTGTCTGTTACACGCGAGGTTCTAAATAGCTTACTTGCGTTGACTGACATTTATTGTTAAGCTATATTATGCTTGACATTTAATTAAATTTATTGCTTACCCTTAATATACAGACCATTAGCATTCAGTCAAACTGTCAACTACGACAATCCAAATTCTACAGTCATCGATTCAGAAAGTAATGAGATTGCACTGATTTGTTTCAATGTACGTTCGTTATGGCAATATGACTATAGACACCAAGGATTAAAACGATTCAAAGGCTAAAAAAGACAGAAAGACTCTTTCGGGTAGTTCCATGCAACTTGGAACATTCATACACGATAAAAAAAACACATGTAATTGTAATGACTCTTAGTCGAAACCAAATTAAAATCAGGAAATCGTTGAAGTGTCGCGTGTTTGTGCACGTACTGAAAGTATTTCAAAACACTCGAAAACAAAGGGAAAAAATCTAAGTAAACGTTGCAAAACTACCGGTATTATTAAAAGTAATGTTGTAATGATTATGTATCAACAGTGATGTTTGGGAATGATGTCCTACACGGGTTGATTAGAATTTTTATAGTAAAATCGCTCCGAATATTCCTGTTTGCGAAACATCAAAGTAGCTAAGACACTTTTGTTGAAAAAAACTAAGGCCTTGGAATCTGTTAATTTTCCAGGTGCATTCATAATTCGCTTTGGACAAGCCTAGGATTTTAGCCAAAATTGAGTATCGGTGTGCGGTCACAGTCGTAATTATGTGGCGGATTACGGTGCGCTTACGAAAAATTATAGCTTTATCACGTATTTTTTAAGGATTATGTCTATTTGGTGGTGGTTTTATAAACAGAGTTAATGGGCTCAGAAACCTGAGCAGATATTTCATTTTCCTTGTGGCCTGCTCTCTCAAGCTTCCTCCAGAAAAAACTGAAGAAGATTAAGTTTCAGGGCTGGAGCGGTGGAACAGGGCATAATATGACCGAAGAAAACTAGGCCTCAAAGTCAAGCTGCTTATTGATGTCGAAACTTTTTGCAGCCATGTCACTGAAAGCGATTAAGTCACAAAAAAGAAATCCTTTAACCTTCGTGTGGAGAAATACAATTATCGTGTTAAAACAAGGTATAGAATGTGCAAAGTACCCTTAAAAGAACGATTTCCTTTCGATCTTGTCGAGAAAACCATCGGTTTTCTCGACAAGATCGGTTTATAAGGCCTATAAACAATCGGTTTATAAGGCCTAGTAAGAACAAAAGATTGCGTTTTGCGGAACTTTCTACTGCCAACGAAAATGCCAGTTTTAGAAAGTAACATAGTGTACCGGAAAAATCCTTTGTCAAGGGTCATCGAGAAAGCTAAAAGAAAAACAGTAACCAAGCAAACAAAATAACAAATCCTCTGTGTGCAAGATGATACACTCCCTTGACCTTTCAAGGGAAAATTATTTTGTTTCACACATGATGACAAGACAAAGTTAATTTACATTTTAAACTGAAAAAAGAAAACGACGACAATAAGGCTCACATTTAACTTAAATTATGAGGTCTATACTTAAGGTGCCGTGATGAAGAAGGCCACTTAAAATCTATGTCATATGATTGCTATCAGATATCAAAGGAATGACTAAGTCCCGCGTGGAGTTTGCGTACGCAATATCGGAGTCGCGTCCTCTCGTGAGTACGAGTTGTCGCAAGTTTATTTTAAGGAGGCGCCAGCGTATTGTTCTTGTAAAAAAATTTGTTTTTTCGCTTTCCTAAGTCACTTAAAGCCATCACAAGGGCGACGAGCAAGGTTCGGACTCGACACCTTTGGAAATATTTCCTTTTAAACTATCCAACAAGAATAAGAGCATTTTCAATGTAAATTGACATTTGTGCTTGGGCTCATTTGGCACTCTAATCAAGAATACAAGGCAAATATGCTGGGAGGTTGCCTATAAAGTGCTGGAAGAAAAGTTAGTGTGTGATCTGAAGTATGTTTTCTTTGTTGTTGTAGTATGTACCGTGACGGAGTATAGAGACGATTTGCCATGGTAAGTAGAGCCAATAGTGATGAAATAACTACCAATAATAGAGATAAATTGGGGCAAAAAATTACTCTATATAATTATGAAGCATAGACTATGTTAAATTACAAATAAAACAGAAACATTTGATAATATTGCAATGCTTGAATTTCCAAGGTTTTTTCAGGCAAGTACAGTAATTAGAGGTAGTTTCATAGATTCTTTCAACCATTTCTTGATATTCAAAGCAAATGTTTTAAGTTGCTTGAAATGGAACGAGGACTTTTTCACCTGATATTCCAGTAAGGCAGAACTAAAGATTGATAAACTAGTGTCAAACCTCGAAAACTTATGTTTTTACTAATGTCTTACTGTCTAATTTACAACGATATGAGACAACGTTTGGGAAGAGAGTACAACACTTACTGCAATTCTTAACGGTGTTCGCCTCCAAGTCAAAACCACAGGCCTTGCAGTTAACAAGGTAATTGACACAATTTTTCAATGGATGGGAGCATTAAAAACTTCCCTACCAGCTGATAATCACGCAAGAAGCATCCAGTATTAAATCAAAAATTAAGTATTAACTCTTACAAAGTAGAATACGAGACTTCCAGAGTATACATTTTTGCCCTACATTTTTTGACTGTGCTCATCGACAACAAAGGTTGCAAAATTTTATATAAAGCTAACCTTATTTTGTTACCCACCCAAATAAATTTCATAATTGGTAATGGTACCAAATGACCAGTGTCTCCTATATTTCATAGAGAAATTAATTTAGTAGTTGTCTAAGAAAAACACGAGAAATAGGAAGTCGTGTAGGAGGACCCCTAGCCGCCTAAATGGGGTTAAGAGCAATAAAGACTCTGGAAAATGTGGCAACATCTCTACAACTCTCTCAGCTTAATAGGAAAGTTAATCACTGTTCCTTCCATTTGGAATGTTCTGGCATTACAATAATACACGTAGGACTGCTACAAAAATCCAGAATCAAAAACCACTCTGCCCGTATTAATGCATCAACTCTGTGTCCGTGGTTTCTAGTTGAGCAAATTATGAAATCCTGGTAGCACATCTCTGTATGGTGTGGCAAACCATAGAGTAAGATCGGGAGTTAGAATGACCTTCTGTATCGAGGACACCATGACCATTAGTTGGGGCAACATTTGCATTTTTAAAAAACTTTACGTTTCCATCCTTTCACACTCTATACAGGCACTCTCACTGATTCCTTTACTGAATGGATACAGCTTCCTTCCCACCTCACACCATTAAGTTATCTCAGAGGCTTAAAAATATACCAAGAATTGTGGCAGGCTCCTGACTTTCCCTTGTGTAGAAATGACAGTCTCTCGTAACGCAACATTATGACCTCACCGTAGTGTTTTTTGTTTATTTGTGCAAATCTAATGAAGTCAACCTAAACAAATTTGGGATTCTAAATGAATATTTGGTGAGTTGATGTCATTGCAGATAAAACTCAACTCAATGTCATGTTATGTCAAGCATGTCTATTGAAAAAGCCTTTGGGTTACTTTCCCCATTTTCCCCACTCTCCCCACTCTAAATAATGAGACTTGTCAGATTCCAAAGAATGATCTCTCACCAAAATAAGAGATGTCTTAGAAAATGCATGGCCTTTAAGCACAACGACAAGAAAAGACAGTTGTAAATTTCAGTAATGTCCTAATTACAGTAAAATATAACCTGTTCTGAAACAGCACACTGAGATAACAAATAGGTAACACTTATGTTGTTTGAACCACAGGAATCGCTGTTATTAGCTGCTGCATTGAACTATTGCAGCAATTGAATGCAAAGGGGTGAAAAAATGAGATTTAGTGTAATTTGATTCAAATGTTTGATTCTTTGTAACACAATTCTAAAAAACGATTTACCTTTGCAGGGCTGCTTGATTCTAAACTGGTAATTGATTTCCATGACAAGCCGCAACAGTTGGATTGTTGGAGGCATTTCATATTTAGTTTTGTACTTATTTAATGATATTAAATACTTTTACAGCAGAGCAAATTATTGCAGATGGCAAAACAAGTAAAATGATCAGACATTCGTAAAACAGATCGATCAAAGGGTTAAGAACTGCCAAAACTATTTTGGAAGAGAGAAGAGGTAGCTGTGACCCTTTGCCATCAAACTAACGAGAACTTGACTTCGAATCATTTATCATCACAGAGGAAAAACAAATGTTTTACAGGTCTAATCACATTTGTGATTTCAATTGCTATGGCAACAATTTTCATGCCCCAGTTGAATTTAAAAAGGCTGACATTAAAGATGTTTGAAGTATTGCAAGTCACCTCAGTGGTAGACTCACAACGGTTGGAAAATCTTTTGTTTCTAAAAGTTGAAAAAAAGTTGAATTAAGGTTAAACCTTAGGAATAACTGAAGCCAGTTATTTAAAAACCAGAGTATATTTTATACTCCACATATGGATGGTTTGATCTATATGTCTTTAAAGCATATATTTCAGTTTCTCCGATTTTCAGTATAAATACAAAGCGTAATTAACGTCACCTCCACTCTAGTGATGTACCTATATAGTGAAAGTCTACTACCTTATTGATGTAACATATCAATTCTGAGCTGTTTGAAGACCATTTTCTTGGTTCCAATAAATATAGTCGCCAGTCATATCTTAATAACTTTCCTATGATGCATTTTTAATAAATGAATAAACAAAGAAGTAAATGAATTTAGATTTTGGAGAAGATGTCACTTGCTTTTCAGTCACACGTATAAGTCTCCTAAAAGTGACAACTTCAGCATGAAACTTCATTGACACGGAAGGGTCGTTCACAGACCAATCAGTTTGGCCTTTAAAACAGTTGTTTAAATCGGTGGGGGACTATCTTCTTTGAAAACAATTAAAAGAAATGGTCACAAATGCCCCAACAACCCAGCTCCCTTCGCTATATTGCAACTGCATTTTTATAGCATTATCTTTTTATCTTGTTTTTTTATTTTCTCGGGTATAAGTAACCATCAACCAATACTTGCCTAATCACTTTTCTGGAGTGTGTTCCTCAAAATCAATTACTAGCCAAATACATGTACACTGAGTTGCTTGCTGGGACGGCACTTTGTACTGGGTCCGAGTAAGTGAAGTTTTCTGTGTCTTGCTGTTCTCCTCCGATTTGAAGCAACAGTTCTGAGTTAAACAGAATCAGTGAGGTCGTACAACGTACAACGAAACTTTTTGATTTGATCTCTTTGGAAAGAATTACGTAAGGTCATTCCCGATCAGGATGCTGGTTATTATCCCCGTTCTTGATGCTTTGGGGATTTTGAAAAAAACAAAGAGAGACAGAGAAAGACAGAAAAATAAAGGGGGTAAGCTTTTAAACAAACTGTGGTGCTGCGTCGGTGGAATAGTATAACAGGGTAATTTAGAATTATCAACCCAGTTGATAACATAACTTGGCCACCGTAAAGAATTTGAAATGAATATACATATATATATATATGTATGTATATAAGTAGATAGCTAGATAGATATGTATGTATATAGATAGATAGATAGAAATCTATATAGATAAATAGATAGGCAGACTGGCAGATGGACGGATGGATGGTTGGACGGAAGGACGGATGGACGGACGGACGCACGGACGGACGGATGAACGGATGGATGGACGGATAGATAGATAGATAGATAGATAGATAGATAGATTTATAGATAGACCAGGAGCAATTACAGGAAGCGCGCCTTTCTTTCTTCGCTTAAATAGGCAAGCAATGCATGTTTATATAAAGGCGTGCACTACTCTAACACCGGCATAATGCAGGTACGATAGAATCAAATCATATCATGAGCCGCAATATTTGCCCACTTCAGCTCATTGGCCTCTTTGATCACATCAGAGACATCACAACTCAATAGACGGGTATTAGATATGGTTATCCTTAAAATTTTGGAGTTGACCATCACAGCATCTAACTGGTATTTGGTTCTCTTGAAGTCAATGATAAAGTCTTTGCACCAATTTGGGTTCAGCTGAAGATTATTTTTAGCAGACCACTGCTCTACTGCTGTTACAGCGCTTTAGACTGCGCTTCGACTACCTTTGGGGACCACTTCTGCGAGAGTGGTATCATCCAAATATTTCTATGTGTTTGATCCGGGTGGTTTGAGGTCATTTATCATCAAAATAAAGAGCCAAGGGCATGGCTTAATTCCTTTGGGGCGGGGCACCACATAGAACACGTCCCCATTCCCCAAAATCACTAACTTGCGGCCAATTATGTATCAATGAGATGAGTGCATGCAGCGTAGACGAATTTGGAATAACGCCAAATTGGTTCAGGTCGATCCTCTCAAGGATAGCTGGACCTACGTAGACACTTCCGACAAAATCCTTGGACAACTTTGACAAGGGCGGGGTTGGCGAGATGGGTCCTATATGCTAAGTAATAACAGTAACTAGTTTCTCCTTAGGCAGCGGGGCTACGCCGTCAGCATGGAGTTTCTACTCGGCATGGGTATTCGGTATGTCGCAAATGGGATGAGCGAGGGAAAGAGCAAAAACGCAGAAAAGCCAGTTTAAGAGACCATCCGGGCTGCTTGCCTTCCGGGAATTCAGCGCCTATAACGCTGAGCAGACCTATGCACTATGCTTTAGAACATAAATGTCATGCGCGACTAAGGGAGGACTTAAAAGTGGGCTGTAGTTTTGCATAGGCTCGAGGGGAGCCGTACTGATCAAATTCGCAATATCTTGGTATGATTTTCCTTCGACTCTATTAAGACGACTCCATCAAGATGGAGGTGTGATCTTATGTCCTCGCTTATCAGTTAATCGTGACACGAAAGGCCTGGAATGAAGCGTCCAGGTTTTAATTTAAATGTTTTGGATAGCCGCATCTGTTACCATGCTTGGAAAGAGAAAGTCTAAAACCATTGGAGCGCTTATCGATTGAGTGTCGTAAAAACAAAACCCAAAGTAATTATAAGGGCCAATCAGAAAAAAGGATAATACCACTAGGAACCAATGAATAATTGCTCGAAACGTCAGCTTGTTTTACTCTTTACGGTGGCCAATTTACGTTTTCAACTCCTTTGTTGACACTAAATTACCTGCTATACTCTCTCACCGACGCAGCATCACAGTTTCTTTAGAAACTTCCCCCCTTTATTTATTCACCATTGATTTTAGTTTTGAATTTGTTTGGATGAGAAAATGGGAGGTTTTCTGGAATAATATAGCGAAGTAACGCAAGATCAAAGCAATCCCGGATTGCTTCAATATTCAATTGAAAATGGCCCTAATAATATAAAACTGAGGGGTGGGTGATCACAGGTCCTCTTCGAACACGCCGCCAGAGTAACAAAGTTAACCTTATTTTTAATGCCAAGTTATATTTAATTCGTCAGTGCGTCGCTCAACAAAATTCAGTCAGAATGCTGGAATTCATGCCTTCCACAATTTCGTTTCAACCATCACTTTGTACCCCCTTCAAAACAATTTACTGTCCAATCATTAACCCTAAGGTTCGCTTTATGCTCATCTTCGTAAACGTTATTTTCATGGAGCGTAACCGAATTAACAGCTTTTTGTCCTAAAAGCAGACGAATTCACATAAAAACCACCTTATGAGTAGTCGGAACCTCGTTATCTGTGTTTTCCGTTGACACCTTCCCCCCCACCCCATTAGAGTATGTCGGTGTAAACCTCAAATGTTTCTGCGAAAAAAAACCTATTATGAAGAAAAACGTTTTATTACATGTTCACATGTAACAACATCTCGTGCAGTGGCTACGAACGAAATACAATTACTCACCTGCCTAGGCGAGGGAGCAAATTCAATATCAACATCAGCCTTGCTGCCAAAAACGACAAACATCATCAAAAACAAAAGAAAAAAAGAGGCAAGCCATGCCCCCCGCATTCTCTCCTGGAGTTTGTTATTAGACTGAAGGTCGTAACACTTTCTTTTTCTTGCTAAGACTTATTTCTGCTAATCAAGAGCGAGAGTTAAAACCCTGTACAAAATGTTCATGCCATACGGTATTTATGCCCATTTTCTTTAGCAGAAAATGTGGCAATACCGTGGAATCTTCTCAACGGACAGAATTTTGTCGGTGTGTAAGACATATTAACCCACAAGTATGGCATGTTTGCACAGGCGTAAAACTTGATTATCACAAAAAAGCCGAAGGAATTTTTTAATAACCAAAACTTTTGATTGGGAAATATTCAGCTGTCATATCTTACGATTTATTTTTTTGTAATTGGAAATGGTTTCCTGTTCGCTAAAATGAAAAGCAGTTCAAGTCTATTTTTAAATCAAAATGGATAAAACTGGAGACAAACGTTTGTTTTCAAAATGGAGCGATATGTTGACAAGTACGTCGGCGAATGACAAAGACCAAGGTACAAAATGTAGAGCGATTTAGCGAGGTTCTTAGTCCGTAGTCCATGTTTTACACCTGACTGACTTGACCGTAATTCCGGTCAGCTGACAACTTAACTTTCACTTGTAATCATAAACTATGTTCTATCAGAGACAAACAGAAATTACAGAAATTCTAGAAATTACATCGGCCGCCCTTCGAGAGAACAACTTAGAGCTTGCTCTGATATCGTTTCCAATGCGTTGAGTGGAAGGCCACTTCAGTCACTGCTGCCGAGTTTTACAGCGCTGTCATCCTAAGCAATCTTCATGTTCCGGTAAATTCGGCAGTCGTTCATTCAAAAAACACGTGCTTCAACAGTTTGTTTTCGAACTGTCATGTGAAAAAAACTTGCGTGTTTTTATGCGCCACAATTCGGCCGGATTATATTGAACATTTCACTGTCAGATTCTATATTAGAGACTAGGGTTTAGGCGAAAGAGTTAAATTCGACCCGCGGAACTATTTCAGTTTGTAAACTTTTGCAGAATGTGGAAGGAAGCGGCTAGAGCACTCAGGAAGTGGTATAAAAACTCGACTACGTCTCGTGTTTCTCCCTTCACTTCTTTCGTGCCGCTTTCTGCGTAGTTTACAACAGAACAGAGAACAGTCAAGGCTTCTCTATCGAGAAGAAATCGAGTTACAAAATTATCTATCTCATAACAACCAGAAAGACTGAAGTTGGTAGTTGATGCGGCTAAAATCTAGTAAATCAAAAGATAACAAAGCACACAGGTGTTCACTCACAGAAGGTAACTGCGAATGAAATAAATTTCGCTCACCCCAACAATGTGGCTGCGTACATGTTTATAGACTGCCAACAATTACTGTCCTCTGAGAAAACATGCCAATGCCGTTTAGCCAAAGGACGACTGCTGCATAAATATGCAAAATGCGATCACACATAAATTTATATTCATACCTGAGTTATATCTTCATCCCTGAGGCAGAGATCTATAAACACTGGATAAAATGGTCTGCCTATTTTCAAGAAGTACGCAATCATCAATCCACTGTAGCGAGTGTTACAAATAAACGCTACGAATTAAATACCTATATGTCATTATCTTATCACGTGCTACTGGACCACTGCGTCCGCGGTAGTTGCACAAATAAGTAGTAAGAACTATATATTGAGTATATGAGCAAGCACGTGTTTCAAGTTACTTAAATATAGATTGGTCCATATTCTGAACGCATTTGAGAATATATTGAAACTAAATAAAACACGCCAAAGACAAACTTATACCAAGGGAGCAGAGCCAAATTTTAACATGCATTCTAATTTGCCAAAACGTATTACAACGGATGTAAGGTTTACCATCAAAACGGAAAGTTGCAATTTATAGCAATGTAGATCTTAAAAATCTCCCCTAATACGAGCAGGAATTGTATTTCTTTCACTATCTTTCGACCCACACATCAATGCCGTAGAAACGCACCTAAGAGCCTTGGATACGGTGCCTTAGACAATTCAGTCTATTTCTACATTTTATGACCAGTCACATTAACACATGGCAGAGCAACAGCATCTTTATTGGCAACATTCCCGCTGTATATAAAACAAGGAAAATTTGCGAGCATGAGAAATAACCCATAAAATTGGATTAACCTTGAAAATTTTCCAGCTGCGTTTGCCGCGCACAATCCATGTGTGACTTGCTCATTTCGCCATGTCAAGCCTACTTTTTTTCTTTTTTTGTCAACGATGCTGTTATATAAGTGGATGCTTGTTTAATTAAAGTGATTGCTTAAAAAGCTGATTTATCAAATTTAAATTTCCGTAC